>NC_136280.1:16788486-17351489 GCF_964198595.1 Lampetra fluviatilis
ATTGTAGCAGGCCGCAAACACAGCGTATTGATGAAGAAGCCTCAAGTTGTTGATTTGTTTTCAATTGCGCTTGTGCACCGCTGCCAAAGCAGCAGAAGCATTAGCACCCGAATGATTCGTTGCACTTTGAAAAGTGTAAAGCGATGCGTGCATTTATTATTTAAATTAATGATCATGAATTCATGAATGATTTCCAAGGTACCCTGAGCGACGTTAATCTGGCCCATTATGTCGTGGAGTTGGTGGGAGGAGACTGCGCATTCTTAAGGCGATGCAGACGAGTGGAGCAGCATAGGACGGACATTCGCATACCTCGTTCCTGTCCTGCTAGAAGAGGCACATCTCAGTGAATGGTGTTGGCTCAAGGAGGTCGAGTGTGAGATCCACGGGGACCTTCTGAAAGCTCCGTTCGAGCCTGCAACGCAAACATCGGTGGTTCGTGCTCACTCACTCTGGAAATGTTGTGCCACCAAGTCGATACATCTTTTCTGTTCACGTTTACAGCAATTTCGAGCACTCTGCTTATTTTCTAATGCCAAGTGCTTGATTTTGTTGTGAACGAGTCAGACTCATCTACTCGTTGTTCTGAAGTCCATTGTAGCAGGCCGCAAACACAGCGTATTGATGAAGAAGCCTCAAGTTGTTGAGTTGTTTTCAATTGCGCTTGTGCACCGCTGCCAAAGCAGCAGCATTAGCACCCGAATGATTCGTTGCACTTTGAAAAGTGTAAAGCGATGCGTGCATTTATTATTTAAATTAATGATCATGAATTCATGAATGAAGAGGCACATCTCAGTGAATGGTGTTGGCTCAAGGAGGTCGAGTGTGAGATCCACGGGGACCTTCGGAAAGCTCCATTCGAGCCTGCAACGCAAACATCGGTGGTTCGTGCTCACTCACTCAATGGAAATGTTGTGCCACCAAGTCGATAAATCTTTTCTGTTCACGTTTACAGCAATTTCGAGCACTCTGCTTATTTTCTAATGCCAAGTGCTTGATTTTGTTGTGAACGAGTCAGACTCATCTACTCGTTGTTCTGAAGTCCATTGTAGCAGGCCGCAAACACAGCGTATTGATGAAGAAGCCTCAAGTTGTTGAGTTGTTTTCAATTGCGCTTGTGCACCGCTGCCAAAGCAGCAGAAGCATTAGCACCCGAATGATTCGTTGCACTTTGAAAAGTGTAAAGCGATGCGTGCATTTATTATTTAAATTAATGATCATGAATTCATGAATGATTTCCAAGGTACCCTGAGCGACGTTAATCTGGCCCATTATGTCGTGGAGTTGGTGGGAGGAGACTGCGCATTCTTAAGGCGATGCAGACGAGTGGAGCAGCCTAGGACGGACATTCGCATACCTCGTTCCTTTCCTGCTAGAAGAGGCACATCTCAGTGAATGGTGTTGGCTCAAGGAGGTCGAGTGTGAGATCCACGGGGACCTTCGGAAAGCTCCGTTCGAGCCTGCAACGCAAACATCGGTGGTTCGTGCTCACTCACTCAATGGAAATGTTGTGCCACCAAGTCGATAAATCTTTTCTGTTCACGTTTACAGCAATTTCGAGCACTCTGCTTATTTGCTAATGCCAAGTGCTTGATTTTGTTGTGAACGAGAGTCAGACTAATCTACTCGTTGTTCTGAAGTCCATTGTAGCAGGCCGCAAACACAGCGTATTGATGAAGAAGCCTCAAGTTGTTGATTTGTTTTCAATTGCGCTTGTGCACCGCTGCCAAAGCAGCAGAAGCATTAGCACCCGAATGATTCGTTGCACTTTGAAAAGTGTAAAGCGATGCGTGCATTTATTATTTAAATAAATGATCATGAATTCATGAATGATTTCCAAGGTACCCTGAGCGACGTTAATCGGCCCATTATGTCGTGGAGTTGGTGGGAGGAGACTGCGCATTCTTAAGGCGATGCAGACGAGTGGAGCAGCATAGGACGGACATTCGCATACCTCGTTCCTGTCCTGCTAGAAGAGGCACATCTCAGTGAATGGTGTTGGCTCAAGGAGGTCGAGTGTGAGATCCACGGGGACCTTCGGAAAGCTCCGTTCGAGCCTGCAACGCAAACATCGGTGGTTCGTGCTCACTCACTCTGGAAATGTTGTGCCACCAAGTCGATAAATCTTTTCTGTTCACGTTTACAGCAATTTCGAGCACTCTGCTTATTTTCTAATGCCAAGTGCTTGATTTTGTTGTGAACGAGTCAGACTCATCTACTCGTTGTTCTGAAGTCCATTGTAGCAGGCCGCAAACACAGCGTATTGATGAAGAAGCCTCAAGTTGTTGAGTTGTTTTCAATTGCGCTTGTGCACCGCTGCCAAAGCAGCAGCATTAGCACCCGAATGATTCGTTGCACTTTGAAAAGTGTAAAGCGATGCGTGCATTTATTATTTAAATTAATGATCATGAATTCATGAATAAAGAGGCACATCTCAGTGAATGGTGTTGGCTCAAGGAGGTCGAGTGTGAGATCCACGGGGACCTTCGGAAAGCTCCATTCGAGCCTGCAACGCAAACATCGGTGGTTCGTGCTCACTCACTCTGGAAATGTTGTGCCACCAAGTCGATAAATCTTTTCTGTTCACGTTTACAGCAATTTCGAGCACTCTGCTTATTTTCTAATGCCAAGTGCTTGATTTTGTTGTGAACGAGAGTCAGACTAATCTACTCGTTGTTCTGAAGTCCATTGAAGCAGGCCGCAAACACAGCGTATTGATGAAGAAGCCTCAAGTTGTTGATTTGTTTTCAATTGCGCTTGTGCACCGCTGCCAAAGCAGCAGAAGCATTGGCACCCGAATGATTCGTTTCACTTTGAAAAGTGTAAAGCGATGCGTGCATTTATTATTTAAATTAATGATCATGAATTCATGAATGATTTCCAAGGTACCCTGAGCGACGTTAATCCGGCCCATTATGTCGTGGAGTTGGTGCGCGGAGACTGCGCATTCTTAAGGCGATGCAGACGAGTGGAGCAGCATAGGACGGACATTCGCATACCTCGTTCCTGTCTTGCTAGAAGAGGCACATCTCAGTGAATGGTGTTGGCTCAAGGAGGTCGAGTGTGAGATCCACGGGGACCTTCGGAAAGCTCCGTTCGAGCCTGCAACGCAAACATCGGTGGTTCGTGCTCACTCACTCAATGGAAATGTTGTGCCACCAAGTCGATACATCTTTTCTGTTCACGTTTACAGCAATTTCGAGCACTCTGCTTATTTTCTAATGCCAAGTGCTTGATTTTGTTGTGAACGAGTCAGACTCATCTACTCGTTGTTCTGAAGTCCATTGTAGCAGGCCGCAAACACAGCGTATTGATGAAGAAGCCTCAAGTTGTTGAGTTGTTTTCAATTGCGCTTGTGCACCGCTGCCAAAGCAGCAGCATTAGCACCCGAATGATTCGTTGCACTTTGAAAAGTGTAAAGCGATGCGTGCATTTATTATTTAAATTAATGATCATGAATTCATGAATAAAGAGGCACATCTCAGTGAATGGTGTTGGCTCAAGGAGGTCGAGTGTGAGATCCACGGGGACCTTCGGAAAGCTCCATTCGAGCCTGCAACGCAAACATCGGTGGTTCGTGCTCACTCACTCTGGAAATGTTGTGCCACCAAGTCGATAAATCTTTTCTGTTCACGTTTACAGCAATTTCGAGCACTCTGCTTATTTTCTAATGCCAAGTGCTTGATTTTGTTGTGAACGAGAGTCAGACTAATCTACTCGTTGTTCTGAAGTCCATTGAAGCAGGCCGCAAACACAGCGTATTGATGAAGAAGCCTCAAGTTGTTGATTTGTTTTCAATTGCGCTTGTGCACCGCTGCCAAAGCAGCAGAAGCATTGGCACCCGAATGATTCGTTTCACTTTGAAAAGTGTAAAGCGATGCGTGCATTTATTATTTAAATTAATGATCATGAATTCATGAATGATTTCCAAGGTACCCTGAGCGACGTTAATCCGGCCCATTATGTCGTGGAGTTGGTGCGCGGAGACTGCGCATTCTTAAGGCGATGCAGACGAGTGGAGCAGCATAGGACGGACATTCGCATACCTCGTTCCTGTCTTGCTAGAAGAGGCACATCTCAGTGAATGGTGTTGGCTCAAGGAGGTCGAGTGTGAGATCCACGGGGACCTTCGGAAAGCTCCGTTCGAGCCTGCAACGCAAACATCGGTGGTTCGTGCTCACTCACTCAATGGAAATGTTGTGCCACCAAGTCGATACATCTTTTCTGTTCACGTTTACAGCAATTTCGAGCACTCTGCTTATTTGCTAATGCCAAGTGCTTGATTTTGTTGTGAACGAGTCAGACTCATCTACTCGTTGTTCTGAAGTCCATTGTAGCAGGCCGCAAACACAGCGTATTGATGAAGAAGCCTCAAGTTGTTGAGTTGTTTTCAATTGCGCTTGTGCACCGCTGCCAAAGCAGCAGCATTAGCACCCGAATGATTCGTTGCACTTTGAAAAGTGTAAAGCGATGCGTGCATTTATTATTTAAATTAATGATCATGAATTCATGAATGAAGAGGCACATCTCAGTGAATGGTGTTGGCTCAAGGAGGTCGAGTGTGAGATCCACGGGGACCTTCGGAAAGCTCCATTCGAGCCTGCAACGCAAACATCGGTGGTTCGTGCTCACTCACTCTGGAAATGTTGTGCCACCAAGTCGATAAATCTTTTCTGTTCACGTTTACAGCAATTTCGAGCACTCTGCTTATTTTCTAATGCCAAGTGCTTGATTTTGTTGTGAACGAGTCAGACTCATCTACTCGTTGTTCTGAAGTCCATTGTAGCAGGCCGCAAACACAGCGTATTGATGAAGAAGCCTCAAGTTGTTGATTTGTTTTCAATTGCGCTTGTGCACCGCTGCCAAAGCAGCAGAAGCATTAGCACCCGAATGATTCGTTGCACTTTGAAAAGTGTAAAGCGATGCGTGCATTTATTATTTAAATTAATGATCATGAATTCATGAATGATTTCCAAGGTACCCTGAGCGACGTTAATCTGGCCCATTATGTCGTGGAGTTGGTGGGAGGAGACTGCGCATTCTTAAGGCGATGCAGACGAGTGGAGCAGCATAGGACGGACATTCGCATACCTCGTTCCTGTCCTGCTAGAAGAGGCACATCTCAGTGAATGGTGTTGGCTCAAGGAGGTCGAGTGTGAGATCCACGGGGACCTTCTGAAAGCTCCGTTCGAGCCTGCAACGCAAACATCGGTGGTTCGTGCTCACTCACTCTGGAAATGTTGTGCCACCAAGTCGATACATCTTTTCTGTTCACGTTTACAGCAATTTCGAGCACTCTGCTTATTTTCTAATGCCAAGTGCTTGATTTTGTTGTGAACGAGTCAGACTCATCTACTCGTTGTTCTGAAGTCCATTGTAGCAGGCCGCAAACACAGCGTATTGATGAAGAAGCCTCAAGTTGTTGAGTTGTTTTCAATTGCGCTTGTGCACCGCTGCCAAAGCAGCAGCATTAGCACCCGAATGATTCGTTGCACTTTGAAAAGTGTAAAGCGATGCGTGCATTTATTATTTAAATTAATGATCATGAATTCATTAATGAAGAGGCACATCTCAGTGAATGGTGTTGGCTCAAGGAGGTCGAGTGTGAGATCCACGGGGACCTTCGGAAAGCTCCATTCGAGCCTGCAACGCAAACATCGGTGGTTCGTGCTCACTCACTCAATGGAAATGTTGTGCCACCAAGTCGATAAATCTTTTCTGTTCACGTTTACAGCAATTTCGAGCACTCTGCTTATTTTCTAATGCCAAGTGCTTGATTTTGTTGTGAACGAGTCAGACTCATCTACTCGTTGTTCTGAAGTCCATTGTAGCAGGCCGCAAACACAGCGTATTGATGAAGAAGCCTCAAGTTGTTGAGTTGTTTTCAATTGCGCTTGTGCACCGCTGCCAAAGCAGCAGAAGCATTAGCACCCGAATGATTCGTTGCACTTTGAAAAGTGTAAAGCGATGCGTGCATTTATTATTTAAATTAATGATCATGAATTCATGAATGATTTCCAAGGTACCCTGAGCGACGTTAATCTGGCCCATTATGTCGTGGAGTTGGTGGGAGGAGACTGCGCATTCTTAAGGCGATGCAGACGAGTGGAGCAGCCTAGGACGGACATTCGCATACCTCGTTCCTGTCCTGCTAGAAGAGGCACATCTCAGTGAATGGTGTTGGCTCAAGGAGGTCGAGTGTGAGATCCACGGGGACCTTCGGAAAGCTCCGTTCGAGCCTGCAACGCAAACATCGGTGGTTCGTGCTCACTCACTCAATGGAAATGTTGTGCCACCAAGTCGATAAATCTTTTCTGTTCACGTTTACAGCAATTTCGAGCACTCTGCTTATTTGCTAATGCCAAGTGCTTGATTTTGTTGTGAACGAGAGTCAGACTAATCTACTCGTTGTTCTGAAGTCCATTGTAGCAGGCCGCAAACACAGCGTATTGATGAAGAAGCCTCAAATTGTTGATTTGTTTTCAATTGCGCATGTGCACCGCTGCCAAAGCAGCAGAAGCATTAGCACCCGAATGATTCGTTGCACTTTGAAAAGTGTAAAGCGATGCGTGCATTTATTATTTAAATTAATGATCATGAATTCATGAATGATTTCCAAGGTACCCTGAGCGACGTTAATCTGGCCCATTATGTCGTGGAGTTGGTGGGAGGAGACTGCGCATTCTTAAGGCGATGCAGACGAGTGGAGCAGCATAGGACGGACATTCGCATACCTCGTTCCTGTCCTGCTAGAAGAGGCACATCTCAGTGAATGGTGTTGGCTCAAGGAGGTCGAGTGTGAGATCCACGGGGACCTTCTGAAAGCTCCGTTCGAGCCTGCAACGCAAACATCGGTGGTTCGTGCTCACTCACTCTGGAAATGTTGTGCCACCAAGTCGATACATCTTTTCTGTTCACGTTTACAGCAATTTCGAGCACTCTGCTTATTTTCTAATGCCAAGTGCTTGATTTTGTTGTGAACGAGTCAGACTCATCTACTCGTTGTTCTGAAGTCCATTGTAGCAGGCCGCAAACACAGCGTATTGATGAAGAAGCCTCAAGTTGTTGAGTTGTTTTCAATTGCGCTTGTGCACCGCTGCCAAAGCAGCAGCATTAGCACCCGAATGATTCGTTGCACTTTGAAAAGTGTAAAGCGATGCGTGCATTTATTATTTAAATTAATGATCATGAATTCATTAATGAAGAGGCACATCTCAGTGAATGGTGTTGGCTCAAGGAGGTCGAGTGTGAGATCCACGGGGACCTTCGGAAAGCTCCATTCGAGCCTGCAACGCAAACATCGGTGGTTCGTGCTCACTCACTCAATGGAAATGTTGTGCCACCAAGTCGATAAATCTTTTCTGTTCACGTTTACAGCAATTTCGAGCACTCTGCTTATTTTCTAATGCCAAGTGCTTGATTTTGTTGTGAACGAGTCAGACTCATCTACTCGTTGTTCTGAAGTCCATTGTAGCAGGCCGCAAACACAGCGTATTGATGAAGAAGCCTCAAGTTGTTGAGTTGTTTTCAATTGCGCTTGTGCACCGCTGCCAAAGCAGCAGAAGCATTAGCACCCGAATGATTCGTTGCACTTTGAAAAGTGTAAAGCGATGCGTGCATTTATTATTTAAATTAATGATCATGAATTCATGAATGATTTCCAAGGTACCCTGAGCGACGTTAATCTGGCCCATTATGTCGTGGAGTTGGTGGGAGGAGACTGCGCATTCTTAAGGCGATGCAGACGAGTGGAGCAGCCTAGGACGGACATTCGCATACCTCGTTCCTGTCCTGCTAGAAGAGGCACATCTCAGTGAATGGTGTTGGCTCAAGGAGGTCGAGTGTGAGATCCACGGGGACCTTCGGAAAGCTCCGTTCGAGCCTGCAACGCAAACATCGGTGGTTCGTGCTCACTCAATGGATATGTTGTGCCATCAAGTCGATAAATCTTTTCTGTTCACGTTTACAGCAATTTCGAGCACTCTGCTTATTTTCTAATGCCAAGTGCTTGATTTTGTTGTGAACGAGTCAGATTCGTTGCACTTTGAAAAGTGTAAAGCGATGCGTGCATTTGTCATTTAAATTAATGATCATGAATTCATGAATGAAGAGGCACATCTCAGTGAATGGTGTTGGCTCAAGGAGGTCGAGTGTGAGATCCACGGGGACCTTCGGAAAGCTCCGTTCGAGCCTGCAACGCAAACATCGGTGGTTCGTGCTCACTCACTCAATGGAAATGTTGTGCCACCAAGTCGATAAATCTTTTCTGTTCACGTTTACAGCAATTTCGAGCACTCTGCTTATTTTCTAATGCCAAGTGCTTGATTTTGTTGTGAACGAGTCAGACTCATCTACTCGTTGTTCTGAAGTCCATTGTAGCAGGCCGCAAACACAGCGTATTGATGAAGAAGCCTCAAGTTGTTGAGTTGTTTTCAATTGCGCTTGTGCACCGCTGCCAAAGCTGCAGAAGCATTAGCACCCGAATGATTCGTTGCACTTTGAAAAGTGTAAAGCGATGCGTGCATTTATTATTTAAATTAATGATCATGAATTCATGAATGATTTCCAAGGTACCCTGAGCGACGTTAATCTGGCCCATTATGTCGTGGAGTTGGTGGGAGGAGACTGCGCATTCTTAAGGCGATGCAGACGAGTGGAGCAGCCTAGGACGGACATTCGCATACCTCGTTCCTGTCCTGCTAGAAGAGGCACATCTCAGTGAATGGTGTTGGCTCAAGGAGGTCGAGTGTGAGATCCACGGGGACCTTCGGAAAGCTCCGTTCGAGCCTGCAACGCAAACATCGGTGGTTCGTGCTCACTCAATGGATATGTTGTGCCATCAAGTCGATAAATCTTATCTGTTCACGTTTACAGCAATTTCGAGCACTCTGCTTATTTTCTAATGCCAAGTGCTTGATTTTGTTGTGAACGAGTCAGACTCATCTACTCGTTGTTCTGAAGTCCATTGTAGCAGGCCGCAAACACAGCGTATTGATGAAGAAGCCTCAAGTTGTTGATTTGTTTTCAATTGCGCTTGTGCACCGCTGCCAAAGCAGCAGAAGCATTAGAACCCGAATGATTCGTTGCACTTTGAAAAGTGTAAAGCGATGCGTGCATTTATTATTTAAATTAATGATCATGAATTCATGAATGATTTCCAAGGTACCCTGAGCGACGTTAATCTGGCCCATTATGTCGTGGAGTTGGTGGGAGGAGACTGCGCATTCTTAAGGCGATGCAGACGAGTGGAGCAGCCTAGGACGGACATTCGCATACCTCGTTCCTGTCCTGCTAGAAGAGGCACATCTCAGTGAATGGTGTTGGCTCAAGGAGGTCGAGTGTGAGATCCACGGGGACCTTCGGAAAGCTCCGTTCGAGCCTGCAACGCAAACATCGGTGGTTCGTGCTCACTCAATGGATATGTTGTGCCATCAAGTCGATAAATCTTTTCTGTTCACGTTTACAGCAATTTCGAGCACTCTGCTTATTTTCTAATGCCAAGTGCTTGATTTTGTTGTGAACGAGTCAGATTCGTTGCACTTTGAAAAGTGTAAAGCGATGCGTGCATTTGTCATTTAAATTAATGATCATGAATTCATGAATGAAGAGGCACATCTCAGTGAATGGTGTTGGCTCAAGGAGGTCGAGTGTGAGATCCACGGGGACCTTCGGAAAGCTCCGTTCGTGCCTGCAACGCAAACATCGGTGGTTCGTGCTCACTCACTCAATGGAAATGTTGTGCCACCAAGTCGATAAATCTTTTCTGTTCACGTTTACAGCAATTTCGAGCACTCTGCTTATTTTCTAATGCCAAGTGCTTGATTTTGTTTTGAACGAGTCAGACTCATCTACTCGTTGTTCTGAAGTCCATTGTAGCAGGCCGCAAACACAGCGTATTGATGAAGAAGCCTCAAGTTGTTGATTTGTTTTCAATTGCGCTTGTGCACCGCTGCCAAAGCAGCAGAAGCATTAGCACCCGAATGATTCGTTGCACTTTGAAAAGTGTAAAGCGATGCGTGCATTTATTATTTAAATTAATGATCATGAATTCATGAATGATTTCAAAGGTACCCTGAGCGACGTTAATCTGGCCCATTATGTCGTGGAGTTGGTGGGAGGAGACTGCGCATTCTTAAGGCGATGCAGACGAGTGGAGCAGCCTAGGACGGACATTCGCATACCTCGTTCCTGTCCTGCAAGAAGACGCACATCTCAGTGAATGGTGTTGGCTCAAGGAGGTCGAGTGTGAGATCCACGGGGACCTTCGGAAAGCTCCGTTCGAGCCTGCAACGCAAACATCGGTGGTTCGTGCTCACTCACTCAATGGAAATGTTGTGCCACCAAGTCGATAAATCTTTTCTGTTCACGTTTACAGCAATTTCGAGCACTCTGCTTATTTTCTAATGCCAAGTGCTTGATTTTGTTGTGAACGAGTCAGACTCATCTACTCGTTGTTCTGAAGTCCATTGTAGCAGGCCGCAAACACAACGTATTGATGAAGAAGCCTCAAGTTGTTGATTTGTTTTCAATTGCGCTTGTGCATCGCTGCCAAAGCAGCAGAAGCATTAGCACCCGAATGATTCGTTGCACTTTGAAAAGTGTAAAGCGATGCGTGCATTTATTATTTAAATTAATGATCATGAATTCATGAATGAAGAGGCACATCTCAGTGAATGGTGTTGGCTCAAGGAGGTCGAGTGTGAGATCCACGGGGACCTTCGGAAAGCTCCGTTCGAGCCTGCAACGCAAACATCGGTGGTTCGTGCTCACTCACTCAATGGAAATGTTGTGCCACCAAGTCGATAAATCTTTTCTGTTCACGTTTACAGCAATTTCGAGCACTCTGCTTATTTTCTAATGCCAAGTGCTTGATTTTGTTGTGAACGAGTCAGACTCATCTACTCGTTGTTCTGAAGTCCATTGTAGCAGGCCGCAAACACAGCGTATTGATGAAGAAGCCTCAAGTTGTTGATTTGTTTTCAATTGCGCTTGTGCACCGCTGCCAAAGCAGCAGAAGCATTAGCACCCGAATGATTCGTTGCACTTTGAAAAGTGTAAAGCGATGCGTGCATTTATTATTTAAATTAATGATCATGAATTCATGAATGATTTCCAAGGTACCCTGAGCGACGTTAATCTGGCCCATTATGTCGTGGAGTTGGTGGGAGGAGACTGCGCATTCTTAAGGCGATGCAGACGAGTGGAGCAGCCTAGGACGGACATTCGCATACCTCGTTCCTGTCCTGCTAGAAGAGGCACATCTCAGTGAATGGTGTTGGCTCAAGGAGGTCGAGTGTGAGATCCACGGGGACCTTCGGAAAGCTCCGTTCGAGCCTGCAACGCAAACATCGGTGGTTCGTGCTCACTCAATGGATATGTTGTGCCATCAAGTCGATAAATCTTATCTGTTCACGTTTACAGCAATTTCGAGCACTCTGCTTATTTTCTAATGCCAAGTGCTTGATTTTGTTGTGAACGAGTCAGACTCATCTACTCGTTGTTCTGAAGTCCATTGTAGCAGGCCGCAAACACAGCGTATTGATGAAGAAGCCTCAAGTTGTTGATTTGTTTTCAATTGCGCTTGTGCACCGCTGCCAAAGCAGCAGAAGCATTAGAACCCGAATGATTCGTTGCACTTTGAAAAGTGTAAAGCGATGCGTGCATTTATTATTTAAATTAATGATCATGAATTCATGAATGATTTCCAAGGTACCCTGAGCGACGTTAATCTGGCCCATTATGTCGTGGAGTTGGTGGGAGGAGACTGCGCATTCTTAAGGCGATGCAGACGAGTGGAGCAGCCTAGGACGGACATTCGCATACCTCGTTCCTGTCCTGCTAGAAGAGGCACATCTCAGTGAATGGTGTTGGCTCAAGGAGGTCGAGTGTGAGATCCACGGGGACCTTCGGAAAGCTCCGTTCGAGCCTGCAACGCAAACATCGGTGGTTCGTGCTCACTCAATGGATATGTTGTGCCATCAAGTCGATAAATCTTTTCTGTTCACGTTTACAGCAATTTCGAGCACTCTGCTTATTTTCTAATGCCAAGTGCTTGATTTTGTTGTGAACGAGTCAGATTCGTTGCACTTTGAAAAGTGTAAAGCGATGGTGCATTTGTCATTTAAATTAATGATCATGAATTCATGAATGAAGAGGCACATCTCAGTGAATGGTGTTGGCTCAAGGAGGTCGAGTGTGAGATCCACGGGGACCTTCGGAAAGCTCCGTTCGAGCCTGCAACGCAAACATCGGTGGTTCGTGCTCACTCACTCAATGGAAATGTTGTGCCACCAAGTCGATAAATCTTTTCTGTTCACGTTTACAGCAATTTCGAGCACTCTGCTTATTTTCTAATGCCAAGTGCTTGATTTTGTTGTGAACGAGTCAGACTCATCTACTCGTTGTTCTGAAGTCCATTGTAGCAGGCCGCAAACACAGCGTATTGATGAAGAAGCCTCAAGTTGTTGATTTGTTTTCAATTGCGCTTGTGCACCGCTGCCAAAGCAGCAGAAGCATTAGCACCCGAATGATTCGTTGCACTTTGAAAAGTGTAAAGCGATGCGTGCATTTATTATTTAAATTAATGATCATGAATTCATGAATGATTTCCAAGGTACCCTGAGCGACGTTAATCTGGCCCATTATGTCGTGGAGTTGGTGGGAGGAGACTGCGCATTCTTAAGGCGATGCAGACGAGTGGAGCAGCCTAGGACGGACATTCGCATACCTCGTTCCTGTCCTGCTAGAAGAGGCACATCTCAGTGAATGGTGTTGGCTCAAGGAGGTCGAGTGTGAGATCCACGGGGACCTTCGGAAAGCTCCGTTCGAGCCTGCAACGCAAACATCGGTGGTTCGTGCTCACTCAATGGATATGTTGTGCCATCAAGTCGATAAATCTTATCTGTTCACGTTTACAGCAATTTCGAGCACTCTGCTTATTTTCTAATGCCAAGTGCTTGATTTTGTTGTGAACGAGTCAGACTCATCTCCTCGTTGTTCTGAAGTCCATTGTAGCAGGCCGCAAACACAGCGTATTGATGAAGAAGCCTCAAGTTGTTGATTTGTTTTCAATTGCGCTTGTGCACCGCTGCCAAAGCAGCAGAAGCATTAGAACCCGAATGATTCGTTGCACTTTGAAAAGTGTAAAGCGATGCGTGCATTTATTATTTAAATTAATGATCATGAATTCATGAATGATTTCCAAGGTACCCTGAGCGACGTTAATCTGGCCCATTATGTCGTGGAGTTGGTGGGAGGAGACTGCGCATTCTTAAGGCGATGCAGACGAGTGGAGCAGCCTAGGACGGACATTCGCATACCTCGTTCCTGTCCTGCTAGAAGAGGCACATCTCAGTGAATGGTGTTGGCTCAAGGAGGTCGAGTGTGAGATCCACGGGGACCTTCGGAAAGCTCCGTTCGAGCCTGCAACGCAAACATCGGTGGTTCGTGCTCACTCAATGGATATGTTGTGCCATCAAGTCGATAAATCTTTTCTGTTCACGTTTACAGCAATTTCGAGCACTCTGCTTATTTTCTAATGCCAAGTGCTTGATTTTGTTGTGAACGAGTCAGATTCGTTGCACTTTGAAAAGTGTAAAGCGATGCGTGCATTTGTCATTTAAATTAATGATCATGAATTCATGAATGAGGAGGCACATCTCAGTGAATGGTGTTGGCTCAAGGAGGTCGAGTGTGAGATCCACGGGGACCTTCGGAAAGCTCCGTTCGTGCCTGCAACGCAAACATCGGTGGTTCGTGCTCACTCACTCAATGGAAATGTTGTGCCACCAAGTCGATAAATCTTTTCTGTTCACGTTTACAGCAATTTCGAGCACTCTGCTTATTTTCTAATGCCAAGTGCTTGATTTTGTTTTGAACGAGTCAGACTCATCTACTCGTTGTTCTGAAGTCCATTGTAGCAGGCCGCAAACACAGCGTATTGATGAAGAAGCCTCAAGTTGTTGATTTGTTTTCAATTGCGCTTGTGCACCGCTGCCAAAGCAGCAGAAGCATTAGCACCCGAATGATTCGTTGCACTTTGAAAAGTGTAAAGCGATGCGTGCATTTATTATTTAAATTAATGATCATGAATTCATGAATGATTTCAAAGGTACCCTGAGCGACGTTAATCTGGCCCATTATGTCGTGGAGTTGGTGGGAGGAGACTGCGCATTCTTAAGGCGATGCAGACGAGTGGAGCAGCCTAGGACGGACATTCGCATACCTCGTTCCTGTCCTGCTAGAAGAGGCACATCTCAGTGAATGGTGTTGGCTCAAGGTGGTCGAGTGTGAGATCCACGGGGACCTTCGGAAAGCTCCGTTCGAGCCTGCAACGCAAACATCGGTGGTTCGTGCTCACTCAATGGATATGTTGTGCCATCAAGTCGATAAATCTTTTCTGTTCACGTTTACAGCAATTTCGAGCACTCTGCTTATTTTCTAATGCCAAGTGCTTGATTTTGTTGTGAACGAGTCAAACTCATCTACTCGTTGTTCTGAAGTCCATTGTAGCAGGCCGCAAACACAGCGTATTGATGAAGAAGCCTCAAGTTGTTGATTTGTTTTCAATTGCGCTTGTGCACCGCTGCCAAAGCAGCAGAAGCATTAGCACCCGAATGATTCGTTGCACTTTGAAAAGTGTAAAGCGATGCGTGCATTTATTATTTAAATTAATGATCATGAATTCATGAATGATTTCCAAGGTACCTTGAGCGACGTTAATCCGGCCCATTATGTCGTAGAGTTGGTGGGAGGAGACTGCGCATTCTTAAGACGATGCAGACGAGTGGAGCAGCATAGGACGGACATTCGCATACCTCGTTCCTGTCCTGCAAGAAGACGCACATCTCAGTGAATGGTGTTGGCTCAAGGAGGTCGAGTGTGAGATCCACGGGGACCTTCGGAAAGCTCCGTTCGAGCCTGCAACGCAAACATCGGTGGTTCGTGCTCACTCACTCAATGGAAATGTTGTGCCACCAAGTCGATAAATCTTTTCTGTTCACGTTTACAGCAATTTCGAGCACTCTGCTTATTTGCTAATGCCAAGTGCTTGATTTTGTTGTGAACGAGAGTCAGACTAATCTACTCGTTGTTCTGAAGTCCATTGTAGCAGGCCGCAAACACAGCGTATTGATGAAGAAGCCTCAAATTGTTGATTTGTTTTCAATTGCGCTTGTGCACCGCTGCCAAAGCAGCAGAAGCATTAGCACCCGAATGATTCGTTGCACTTTGAAAAGTGTAAAGCGATGCGTGCATTTATTATTTAAATAAATGATCATGAATTCATGAATGATTTCCAAGGTACCCTGAGCGACGTTAATCCGGCCCATTATGTCGTGGAGTTGGTGGGAGGAGACTGCGCATTCTTAAGGCGATGCAGACGAGTGGAGCAGCATAAGACGGACATTCGCATACCTCGTTCCTGTCCTGCTAGAAGAGGCACATCTCAGTGAATGGTGTTGGCTCAATGAGGTCGAGTGTGAGATCCACGGGGACCTTCGGAAAGCTCCGTTCGAGCCTGCAACGCAAACATCGGTGGTTCGTGCTCACTCACTCAATGGAAATGTTGTGCCACCAAGTCGATACATCTTTTCTCTTCATGTTTACAGCAATTTCGAGCACTCTGCTTATTTTCTAATGCCAAGTGCTTGATTTTGTTGTGAACGAGTCAGACTCATCTACTCGTTGTTCTGAAGTCCATTGTAGCAGGCCGCAAACACAACGTATTGATGAAGAAGCCTCAAGTTGTTGATTTGTTTTCAATTGCGCTTGTGCATCGCTGCCAAAGCAGCAGAAGCATTAGCACCCGAATGATTCGTTGCACTTTGAAAAGTGTAAAGCGATGCGTGCATTTATTATTTAAATTAATGATCATGAATTCATGAATGAAGAGGCACATCTCAGTGAATGGTGTTGGCTCAAGGAGGTCGAGTGTGAGATCCACGGGGACCTTCGGAAAGCTCCGTTCGAGCCTGCAACGCAAACATCGGTGGTTCGTGCTCACTCACTCAATGGAAATGTTGTGCCACCAAGTCGATAAATCTTTTCTGTTCACGTTTACAGCAATTTCGAGCACTCTGCTTATTTTCTAATGCCAAGTGCTTGATTTTGTTGTGAACGAGTCAGACTCATCTACTCGTTGTTCTGAAGTCCATTGTAGCAGGCCGCAAACACAGCGTATTGATGAAGAAGCCTCAAGTTGTTGATTTGTTTTCAATTGCGCTTGTGCACCGCTGCCAAAGCAGCAGAAGCATTAGCACCCGAATGATTCGTTGCACTTTGAAAAGTGTAAAGCGATGCGTGCATTTATTATTTAAATTAATGATCATGAATTCATGAATGATTTCCAAGGTACCCTGAGCGACGTTAATCTGGCCCATTATGTCGTGGAGTTGGTGGGAGGAGACTGCGCATTCTTAAGGCGATGCAGACGAGTGGAGCAGCCTAGGACGGACATTCGCATACCTCGTTCCTGTCCTGCTAGAAGAGGCACATCTCAGTGAATGGTGTTGGCTCAAGGAGGTCGAGTGTGAGATCCACGGGGACCTTCGGAAAGCTCCGTTCGAGCCTGCAACGCAAACATCGGTGGTTCGTGCTCACTCACTCAATGGAAATGTTGTGCCACCAAGTCGATAAATCTTTTCTGTTCACGTTTACAGCAATTTCGAGCACTCTGCTTATTTGCTAATGCCAAGTGCTTGATTTTGTTGTGAACGAGAGTCAGACTAATCTACTCGTTGTTCTGAAGTCCATTGTAGCGGGCCGCAAACACAGCGTATTGATGAAGAAGCCTCAAGTTGTTGATTTGTTTTCAATTGCGCTTGTGCACCGCTGCCAAAGCAGCAGAAGCATTAGCACCCGAATGATTCGTTGCACTTTGAAAAGTGTAAAGCGATGCGTGCATTTATTATTTAAATAAATGATCATGAATTCATGAATGATTTCCAAGGTACCCTGAGCGACGTTAATCGGCCCATTATGTCGTGGAGTTGGTGGGAGGAGACTGCGCATTCTTAAGGCGATGCAGACGAGTGGAGCAGCATAGGACGGACATTCGCATACCTCGTTCCTGTCCTGCTAGAAGAGGCACATCTCAGTGAATGGTGTTGGCTCAATGAGGTCGAGTGTGAGATCCACGGGGACCTTCGGAAAGCTCCGTTCGAGCCTGCAACGCAAACATCGGTGGTTCGTGCTCACTCACTCAATGGAAATGTTGTGCCACCAAGTCGATAAATCTTTTCTGTTCACGTTTACAGCAATTTCGAGCACTCTGCTTATTTTCTAATGCCAAGTGCTTGATTTTGTTGTGAACGAGTCAGACTCATCTACTCGTTGTTCTGAAGTCCATTGTAGCAGGCCGCAAACACAACGTATTGATGAAGAAGCCTCAAGTTGTTGATTTGTTTTCAATTGCGCTTGTGCATCGCTGCCAAAGCAGCAGAAGCATTAGCACCCTAATGATTCGTTGCACTTTGAAAAGTGTAAAGCGATGCGTGCATTTATTATTTAAATTAATGATCATGAATTCATGAATGAAGAGGCACATCTCAGTGAATGGTGTTGGCTCAAGGAGGTCGAGTGTGAGATCCACGGGGACCTTCGGAAAGCTCCGTTCGAGCCTGCAACGCAAACATCGGTGGTTCGTGCTCACTCACTCAATGGAAATGTTGTGCCACCAAGTCGATAAATCTTTTCTGTTCACGTTTACAGCAATTTCGAGCACTCTGCTTATTTGCTAATGCCAAGTGCTTGATTTTGTTGTGAACGAGAGTCAGACTAATCTACTCGTTGTTCTGAAGTCCATTGTAGCAGGCCGCAAACACAGCGTATTGATGAAGAAGCCTCAAGTTGTTGATTTGTTTTCAATTGCGCTTGTGCACCGCTGCCAAAGCAGCAGAAGCATTAGCACCCGAATGATTCGTTGCACTTTGAAAAGTGTAAAGCGATGCGTGCATTTATTATTTAAATTAATGATCATGAATTCATGAATGATTTCCAAGGTACCCTGAGCGACGTTAATCTGGCCCATTATGTCGTGGAGTTGGTGGGAGGAGACTGCGCATTCTTAAGGCGATGCAGACGAGTGGAGCAGCCTAGGACGGACATTCGCATACCTCGTTCCTGTCCTGCTAGAAGAGGCACATCTCAGTGAATGGTGTTGGCTCAAGGAGGTCGAGTGTGAGATCCACGGGGACCTTCGGAAAGCTCCGTTCGAGCCTGCAACGCAAACATCGGTGGTTCGTGCTCACTCACTCAATGGAAATGTTGTGCCACCAAGTCGATAAATCTTTTCTGTTCACGTTTACAGCAATTTCGAGCACTCTGCTTATTTGCTAATGCCAAGTGCTTGATTTTGTTGTGAACGAGAGTCAGACTAATCTACTCGTTGTTCTGAAGTCCATTGTAGCGGGCCGCAAACACAGCGTATTGATGAAGAAGCCTCAAGTTGTTGATTTGTTTTCAATTGCGCTTGTGCACCGCTGCCAAAGCAGCAGAAGCATTAGCACCCGAATGATTCGTTGCACTTTGAAAAGTGTAAAGCGATGCGTGCATTTATTATTTAAATAAATGATCATGAATTCATGAATGATTTCCAAGGTACCCTGAGCGAGGTTAATCGGCCCATTATGTCGTGGAGTTGGTGGGAGGAGACTGCGCATTCTTAAGGCGATGCAGACGAGTGGAGCAGCATAGGACGGACATTCGCATACCTCGTTCCTGTCCTGCTAGAAGAGGCACATCTCAGTGAATGGTGTTGGCTCAATGAGGTCGAGTGTGAGATCCACGGGGACCTTCGGAAAGCTCCGTTCGAGCCTGCAACGCAAACATCGGTGGTTCGTGCTCACTCACTCAATGGAAATGTTGTGCCACCAAGTCGATAAATCTTTTCTGTTCACGTTTACAGCAATTTCGAGCACTCTGCTTATTTTCTAATGCCAAGTGCTTGATTTTGTTGTGAACGAGTCAGACTCATCTACTCGTTGTTCTGAAGTCCATTGTAGCAGGCCGCAAACACAACGTATTGATGAAGAAGCCTCAAGTTGTTGATTTGTTTTCAATTGCGCTTGTGCATCGCTGCCAAAGCAGCAGAAGCATTAGCACCCTAATGATTCGTTGCACTTTGAAAAGTGTAAAGCGATGCGTGCATTTATTATTTAAATTAATGATCATGAATTCATGAATGAAGAGGCACATCTCAGTGAATGGTGTTGGCTCAAGGAGGTCGAGTGTGAGATCCACGGGGACCTTCGGAAAGCTCCATTCGAGCCTGCAACGCAAACATCGGTGGTTCGTGCTCACTCACTCTGGAAATGTTGTGCCACCAAGTCGATAAATCTTTTCTGTTCACGTTTACAGCAATTTCGAGCACTCTGCTTATTTTCTAATGCCAAGTGCTTGATTTTGTTGTGAACGAGTCAGACTCATCTACTCGTTGTTCTGAAGTCCATTGTAGCAGGCCGCAAACACAGCGTATTGATGAAGAAGCCTCAAGTTGTTGATTTGTTTTCAATTGCGCTTGTGCACCGCTGCCAAAGCAGCAGAAGCATTAGCACCCGAATGATTCGTTGCACTTTGAAAAGTGTAAAGCGATGCGTGCATTTATTATTTAAATTAATGATCATGAATTCATGAATGATTTCCAAGGTACCCTGAGCGACGTTAATCTGGCCCATTATGTCGTGGAGTTGGTGGGAGGAGACTGCGCATTCTTAAGGCGATGCAGACGAGTGGAGCAGCATAGGACGGACATTCGCATACCTCGTTCCTGTCCTGCTAGAAGAGGCACATCTCAGTGAATGGTGTTGGCTCAAGGAGGTCGAGTGTGAGATCCACGGGGACCTTCTGAAAGCTCCGTTCGAGCCTGCAACGCAAACATCGGTGGTTCGTGCTCACTCACTCTGGAAATGTTGTGCCACCAAGTCGATACATCTTTTCTGTTCACGTTTACAGCAATTTCGAGCACTCTGCTTATTTTCTAATGCCAAGTGCTTGATTTTGTTGTGAACGAGTCAGACTCATCTACTCGTTGTTCTGAAGTCCATTGTAGCAGGCCGCAAACACAGCGTATTGATGAAGAAGCCTCAAGTTGTTGAGTTGTTTTCAATTGCGCTTGTGCACCGCTGCCAAAGCAGCAGCATTAGCACCCGAATGATTCGTTGCACTTTGAAAAGTGTAAAGCGATGCGTGCATTTATTATTTAAATTAATGATCATGAATTCATGAATGAAGAGGCACATCTCAGTGAATGGTGTTGGCTCAAGGAGGTCGAGTGTGAGATCCACGGGGACCTTCGGAAAGCTCCATTCGAGCCTGCAACGCAAACATCGGTGGTTCGTGCTCACTCACTCAATGGAAATGTTGTGCCACCAAGTCGATAAATCTTTTCTGTTCACGTTTACAGCAATTTCGAGCACTCTGCTTATTTTCTAATGCCAAGTGCTTGATTTTGTTGTGAACGAGTCAGACTCATCTACTCGTTGTTCTGAAGTCCATTGTAGCAGGCCGCAAACACAGCGTATTGATGAAGAAGCCTCAAGTTGTTGAGTTGTTTTCAATTGCGCTTGTGCACCGCTGCCAAAGCAGCAGAAGCATTAGCACCCGAATGATTCGTTGCACTTTGAAAAGTGTAAAGCGATGCGTGCATTTATTATTTAAATTAATGATCATGAATTCATGAATGATTTCCAAGGTACCCTGAGCGACGTTAATCTGGCCCATTATGTCGTGGAGTTGGTGGGAGGAGACTGCGCATTCTTAAGGCGATGCAGACGAGTGGAGCAGCCTAGGACGGACATTCGCATACCTCGTTCCTTTCCTGCTAGAAGAGGCACATCTCAGTGAATGGTGTTGGCTCAAGGAGGTCGAGTGTGAGATCCACGGGGACCTTCGGAAAGCTCCGTTCGAGCCTGCAACGCAAACATCGGTGGTTCGTGCTCACTCACTCAATGGAAATGTTGTGCCACCAAGTCGATAAATCTTTTCTGTTCACGTTTACAGCAATTTCGAGCACTCTGCTTATTTGCTAATGCCAAGTGCTTGATTTTGTTGTGAACGAGAGTCAGACTAATCTACTCGTTGTTCTGAAGTCCATTGTAGCAGGCCGCAAACACAGCGTATTGATGAAGAAGCCTCAAGTTGTTGATTTGTTTTCAATTGCGCTTGTGCACCGCTGCCAAAGCAGCAGAAGCATTAGCACCCGAATGATTCGTTGCACTTTGAAAAGTGTAAAGCGATGCGTGCATTTATTATTTAAATAAATGATCATGAATTCATGAATGATTTCCAAGGTACCCTGAGCGACGTTAATCGGCCCATTATGTCGTGGAGTTGGTGGGAGGAGACTGCGCATTCTTAAGGCGATGCAGACGAGTGGAGCAGCATAGGACGGACATTCGCATACCTCGTTCCTGTCCTGCTAGAAGAGGCACATCTCAGTGAATGGTGTTGGCTCAAGGAGGTCGAGTGTGAGATCCACGGGGACCTTCGGAAAGCTCCGTTCGAGCCTGCAACGCAAACATCGGTGGTTCGTGCTCACTCACTCTGGAAATGTTGTGCCACCAAGTCGATAAATCTTTTCTGTTCACGTTTACAGCAATTTCGAGCACTCTGCTTATTTTCTAATGCCAAGTGCTTGATTTTGTTGTGAACGAGTCAGACTCATCTACTCGTTGTTCTGAAGTCCATTGTAGCAGGCCGCAAACACAGCGTATTGATGAAGAAGCCTCAAGTTGTTGAGTTGTTTTCAATTGCGCTTGTGCACCGCTGCCAAAGCAGCAGCATTAGCACCCGAATGATTCGTTGCACTTTGAAAAGTGTAAAGCGATGCGTGCATTTATTATTTAAATTAATGATCATGAATTCATGAATAAAGAGGCACATCTCAGTGAATGGTGTTGGCTCAAGGAGGTCGAGTGTGAGATCCACGGGGACCTTCGGAAAGCTCCATTCGAGCCTGCAACGCAAACATCGGTGGTTCGTGCTCACTCACTCTGGAAATGTTGTGCCACCAAGTCGATAAATCTTTTCTGTTCACGTTTACAGCAATTTCGAGCACTCTGCTTATTTTCTAATGCCAAGTGCTTGATTTTGTTGTGAACGAGAGTCAGACTAATCTACTCGTTGTTCTGAAGTCCATTGAAGCAGGCCGCAAACACAGCGTATTGATGAAGAAGCCTCAAGTTGTTGATTTGTTTTCAATTGCGCTTGTGCACCGCTGCCAAAGCAGCAGAAGCATTGGCACCCGAATGATTCGTTTCACTTTGAAAAGTGTAAAGCGATGCGTGCATTTATTATTTAAATTAATGATCATGAATTCATGAATGATTTCCAAGGTACCCTGAGCGACGTTAATCCGGCCCATTATGTCGTGGAGTTGGTGCGCGGAGACTGCGCATTCTTAAGGCGATGCAGACGAGTGGAGCAGCATAGGACGGACATTCGCATACCTCGTTCCTGTCTTGCTAGAAGAGGCACATCTCAGTGAATGGTGTTGGCTCAAGGAGGTCGAGTGTGAGATCCACGGGGACCTTCGGAAAGCTCCGTTCGAGCCTGCAACGCAAACATCGGTGGTTCGTGCTCACTCACTCAATGGAAATGTTGTGCCACCAAGTCGATACATCTTTTCTGTTCACGTTTACAGCAATTTCGAGCACTCTGCTTATTTTCTAATGCCAAGTGCTTGATTTTGTTGTGAACGAGTCAGACTCATCTACTCGTTGTTCTGAAGTCCATTGTAGCAGGCCGCAAACACAGCGTATTGATGAAGAAGCCTCAAGTTGTTGAGTTGTTTTCAATTGCGCTTGTGCACCGCTGCCAAAGCAGCAGCATTAGCACCCGAATGATTCGTTGCACTTTGAAAAGTGTAAAGCGATGCGTGCATTTATTATTTAAATTAATGATCATGAATTCATGAATAAAGAGGCACATCTCAGTGAATGGTGTTGGCTCAAGGAGGTCGAGTGTGAGATCCACGGGGACCTTCGGAAAGCTCCATTCGAGCCTGCAACGCAAACATCGGTGGTTCGTGCTCACTCACTCTGGAAATGTTGTGCCACCAAGTCGATAAATCTTTTCTGTTCACGTTTACAGCAATTTCGAGCACTCTGCTTATTTTCTAATGCCAAGTGCTTGATTTTGTTGTGAACGAGAGTCAGACTAATCTACTCGTTGTTCTGAAGTCCATTGAAGCAGGCCGCAAACACAGCGTATTGATGAAGAAGCCTCAAGTTGTTGATTTGTTTTCAATTGCGCTTGTGCACCGCTGCCAAAGCAGCAGAAGCATTGGCACCCGAATGATTCGTTTCACTTTGAAAAGTGTAAAGCGATGCGTGCATTTATTATTTAAATTAATGATCATGAATTCATGAATGATTTCCAAGGTACCCTGAGCGACGTTAATCCGGCCCATTATGTCGTGGAGTTGGTGCGCGGAGACTGCGCATTCTTAAGGCGATGCAGACGAGTGGAGCAGCATAGGACGGACATTCGCATACCTCGTTCCTGTCTTGCTAGAAGAGGCACATCTCAGTGAATGGTGTTGGCTCAAGGAGGTCGAGTGTGAGATCCACGGGGACCTTCGGAAAGCTCCATTCGAGCCTGCAACGCAAACATCGGTGGTTCGTGCTCACTCACTCTGGAAATGTTGTGCCACCAAGTCGATAAATCTTTTCTGTTCACGTTTACAGCAATTTCGAGCACTCTGCTTATTTTCTAATGCCAAGTGCTTGATTTTGTTGTGAACGAGTCAGACTCATCTACTCGTTGTTCTGAAGTCCATTGTAGCAGGCCGCAAACACAGCGTATTGATGAAGAAGCCTCAAGTTGTTGATTTGTTTTCAATTGCGCTTGTGCACCGCTGCCAAAGCAGCAGAAGCATTAGCACCCGAATGATTCGTTGCACTTTGAAAAGTGTAAAGCGATGCGTGCATTTATTATTTAAATTAATGATCATGAATTCATGAATGATTTCCAAGGTACCCTGAGCGACGTTAATCTGGCCCATTATGTCGTAGAGTTGGTGGGAGGAGACTGCGCATTCTTAAGGCGATGCAGACGAGTGGAGCAGCCTAGGACGGACATTCGCATACCTCGTTCCTGTCCTGCTAGAAGAGGCACATCTCAGTGAATGGTGTTGGCTCAAGGAGGTCGAGTGTGAGATCCACGGGGACCTTCTGAAAGCTCCGTTCGAGCCTGCAACGCAAACATCGGTGGTTCGTGCTCACTCACTCTGGAAATGTTGTGCCACCAAGTCGATACATCTTTTCTGTTCACGTTTACAGCAATTTCGAGCACTCTGCTTATTTTCTAATGCCAAGTGCTTGATTTTGTTGTGAACGAGTCAGACTCATCTACTCGTTGTTCTGAAGTCCATTGTAGCAGGCCGCAAACACAGCGTATTGATGAAGAAGCCTCAAGTTGTTGAGTTGTTTTCAATTGCGCTTGTGCACCGCTGCCAAAGCAGCAGCATTAGCACCCGAATGATTCGTTGCACTTTGAAAAGTGTAAAGCGATGCGTGCATTTATTATTTAAATTAATGATCATGAATTCATTAATGAAGAGGCACATCTCAGTGAATGGTGTTGGCTCAAGGAGGTCGAGTGTGAGATCCACGGGGACCTTCGGAAAGCTCCATTCGAGCCTGCAACGCAAACATCGGTGGTTCGTGCTCACTCACTCAATGGAAATGTTGTGCCACCAAGTCGATAAATCTTTTCTGTTCACGTTTACAGCAATTTCGAGCACTCTGCTTATTTTCTAATGCCAAGTGCTTGATTTTGTTGTGAACGAGTCAGACTCATCTACTCGTTGTTCTGAAGTCCATTGTAGCAGGCCGCAAACACAGCGTATTGATGAAGAAGCCTCAAGTTGTTGAGTTGTTTTCAATTGCGCTTGTGCACCGCTGCCAAAGCAGCAGAAGCATTAGCACCCGAATGATTCGTTGCACTTTGAAAAGTGTAAAGCGATGCGTGCATTTATTATTTAAATTAATGATCATGAATTCATGAATGATTTCCAAGGTACCCTGAGCGACGTTAATCTGGCCCATTATGTCGTGGAGTTGGTGGGAGGAGACTGCGCATTCTTAAGGCGATGCAGACGAGTGGAGCAGCCTAGGACGGACATTCGCATACCTCGTTCCTGTCCTGCTAGAAGAGGCACATCTCAGTGAATGGTGTTGGCTCAAGGAGGTCGAGTGTGAGATCCACGGGGACCTTCGGAAAGCTCCGTTCGAGCCTGCAACGCAAACATCGGTGGTTCGTGCTCACTCACTCAATGGAAATGTTGTGCCACCAAGTCGATAAATCTTTTCTGTTCACGTTTACAGCAATTTCGAGCACTCTGCTTATTTGCTAATGCCAAGTGCTTGATTTTGTTGTGAACGAGAGTCAGACTAATCTACTCGTTGTTCTGAAGTCCATTGTAGCAGGCCGCAAACACAGCGTATTGATGAAGAAGCCTCAAATTGTTGATTTGTTTTCAATTGCGCATGTGCACCGCTGCCAAAGCAGCAGAAGCATTTGCACCCGAATGATTCGTTTCACTTTGAAAAGTGTAAAGCGATGCGTGCATTTATTATTTAAATTAATGATCATGAATTCATGAATGATTTCCAAGGTACCCTGAGCAACGTTAATCCGGCCTATTATGTCGTGGAGTTGGTGGGAGGAGACTGCGCATTCTTAAGGCGATGCAGACGAGTGGAGCAGCATAGGACGGACATTCGCATACCTCGTTCCTGTCTTGCTAGAAGAGGCACATCTCAGTGAATGGTGTTGGCTCAAGGAGGTCGAGTGTGAGATCCACGGGGACCTTCGGAAAGCTCCGTTCGAGCCTGCAACGCAAACATCGGTGGTTCGTGCTCACTCACTCAATGGAAATGTTGTGCCACCAAGTCGATAAATCTTTTCTGTTCACGTTTACAGCAATTTCGAGCACTCTGCTTATTTGCTAATGCCAAGTGCTTGATTTTGTTGTGAACGAGTCAGACTAATCTACTCGTTGTTCTGAAGTCCATTGTAGCAGGCCGCAAACACAGCGTATTGATGAAGAAGCCTCAAGTTGTTGATTTGTTTTCAATTGCGCTTGTGCACCGCTGCCAAAGCAGCAGAAGCATTAGCACCCGAATGATTCGTTGCACTTTGAAAAGTGTAAAGCGATGCGTGCATTTATTATTTAGATTAATGATCATGAATTCATGAATGATTTCCAAGGTACCCTGAGCGACGTTAATCCGGCCCATTATGTCGTGGAGTTCGTGGGAGGAGACTGCGCATTCTTAAGGCGATGCAGACGAGTGGAGCAGCATAGGACGGACATTCGCATACCTCGTTCCTGTCCTGCTAGAAGAGGCACATCTCAGTGAATGGTGTTGGCTCAAGGAGGTCGAGTGTGAGATCCACGGGGACCTTCGGAAAGCTCCGTTCGAGCCTGCAACGCAAACATCGGTGGTTCGTGCTCACTCACTCAATGGAAATGTTGTGCCACCAAGTCGATAAATCTTTTCTGTTCACGTTTACAGCAATTTCGAGCACTCTGCTTATTTTCTAATGCCAAGTGCTTGATTTTGTTGTGAACGAGTCAGACTCATCTACTCGTTGTTCTGAAGTCCATTGTAGCAGGCCGCAAACACATCGTATTGATGAAGAAGCCTCAAGTTGTTGATTTGTTTTCAATTGCGCTTGTGCACCGCTGCCAAAGCAGCAGAAGCATTAGCACCCGAATGATTCGTTGCACTTTGAAAAGTGTAAAGCGATGCGTGCATTTATTATTTAAATAAATGATCATGAATTCATGAATGATTTCCAAGGTACCCTGAGCAACGTTAATCCGGCCTATTATGTCGTGGAGTTGGTGGGAGGAGACTGCGCATTCTTAAGGCGATGCAGACGAGTGGAGCAGCATAGGACGGACATTCGCATACCTCGTTCCTGTCCTGCTAGAAGAGGCACATCTCAGTGAATGGTGTTGGCTCAAGGAGGTCGAGTGTGAGATCCACGGGGACCTTCGGAAAGCTCCATTCGAGCCTGCAACGCAAACATCGGTGGTTCGTGCTCACTCACTCTGGAAATGTTGTGCCACCAAGTCGATAAATCTTTTCTGTTCACGTTTACAGCAATTTCGAGCACTCTGCTTATTTTCTAATGCCAAGTGCTTGATTTTGTTGTGGACGAGTCAGACTCATCTACTCGTTGTTCTGAAGTCCATTGTAGCAGGCCGCAAACACAGCGTATTGATGAAGAAGCCTCAAATTGTTGATTTGTTTTCAATTGCGCTTGTGCACCGCTGCCAAAGCAGCAGAAGCATTGGCACCCGAATGATTCGTTGCACTTTGAAAAGTGTAAAGCGATGCGTGCATTTATTATTTAAATAAATGATCATGAATTCATGAATGATTTCCAAGGTACCCTGAGCAACGTTAATCCTGCCCATTATGTCGTGGAGTTGGTGGGAGGAGACTGCGCATTCTTAAGGCGATGCAGACGAGTGGAGCAGCATAGGACGGACATTCGCATACCTCGTTCCTGTCCTGCTAGAAGAGGCACATCTCAGTGAATGGTGTTGGCTCAAGGAGGTCGAGTGTGAGATCCACGGGGACCTTCGGAAAGCTCCGTTCGAGCCTGCAACGCAAACATCGGTGGTTCGTGCTCACTCACTCAATGGAAATGTTGTGCCACCAAGTCGATAAATCTTTTCTGTTCACGTTTACAGCAATTTCGAGCACTCTGCTTATTTGCTAATGCCAAGTGCCTGATTTTGTTGTGAACGAGTCAGACTAATCTACTCGTTGTTCTGAAGTCCATTGTAGCAGGCCGCAAACACAGCGTATTGATGAAGAAGCCTCAAGTTGTTGATTTGTTTTCAATTGCGCTTGTGCACCGCTGCCAAAGCAGCAGAAGCATTAGCACCCGAATGATTCGTTGCACTTTGAAAAGTGTAAAGCGATGCGTGCATTAATTATTTAAATTAATGATCATGAATTCATGAATGATTTCCAAGGTACCCTGAGTAACGTTAATCCGGCCCATTATGTCGTGGAGTTGGTGGGAGGAGACTGCGCATTCTTAAGGCGATGCAGACGAGTGGAGCAGCCTAGGACGGACATTCGCATACCTCGTTCCTGTCCTGCTAGAAGAGGCACATCTCAGTGAATGGTGTTGGCACACGGAGGTCGAGTGTGAGATCCACGGGGACCTTCGGAAAGCTCCGTTCGAGCCTGCAACGCAAACATCGGTGGTTCGTGCTCACTCACTCAATGGAAATGTTGTGCCACCAAGTCGATACATCTTTTCTGTTCACGTTTGCAGCAATTTCGAGCACTCTGCTTATTTGCTAATGCCAAGTGCTTGATTTTGTTGTGAACGAGTCAGACTCATCTACTCGTTGTTCTGAAGTCCATTGTAGCAGGCCGCAAACACAGCGTATTGATGAAGAAGCCTCAAGTTGTTGAGTTGTTTTCAATTGCGCTTGTGCACCGCTGCCAAAGCAGCAGAAGCATTAGCACCCGAATGATTCGTTGCACTTTGAAAAGTGTAAAGCGATGCGTGCATTTATTATTTAGATTAATGATCATGAATTCATGAATGATTTCCAAGGTACCCTGAGCGACGTTAATCCGGCCCATTATGTCGTGGAGTTCGTGGGAGGAGACTGCGCATTCTTAAGGCGATGCAGACGAGTGGAGCAGCATAGGACGGACATTCGCATACCTCGTTCCTGTCCTGCTAGAAGAGGCACATCTCAGTGAATGGTGTTGGCTCAAGGAGGTCGAGTGTGAGATCCACGGGGACCTTCTGAAAGCTCCGTTCGAGCCTGCAACGCAAACATCGGTGGTTCGTGCTCACTCACTCTGGAAATGTTGTGCCACCAAGTCGATAAATCTTTTCTGTTCACGTTTACAGCAATTTCGAGCACTCTGCTTATTTTCTAATGCCAAGTGCTTGATTTTGTTGTGAACGAGTCAGACTCATCTACTCGTTGTTCTGAAGTCCATTGTAGCAGGCCGCAAACACAGCGTATTGATGAAGAAGCCTCAATTTGTTGAGTTGTTTTCAATTGCGCTTGTGCACCGCTGCCAAAGCAGCAGAATCATTAGCACGCGAATGATTCGTTGCACTTTGAAAAGTGTAAAGCGATGCGTGCATTTATTATTTAAATTAATGATCATGAATTCATGAATGATTTCCAAGGTACCCTGAGCGACGTTAATCTGGCCCATTATGTCGTGGAGTTGGTGGGAGGAGACTGCGCATTCTTAAGGCGATGCAGACGAGTGGAGCAGCCTAGGACGGACATTCGCATACCTCGTTCCTGTCCTGCTAGAAGAGGCACATCTCAGTGAATGGTGTTGGCTCAAGGAGGTCGAGTGTGAGATCCACGGGGACCTTCGGAAAGCTCCGTTCGAGCCTGCAACGCAAACATCGGTGGTTCGTGCTCACTCACTCAATGGAAATGTTGTGCCACCAAGTCGATACATCTTTTCTGTTCACGTTTACAGCAATTTCGAGCACTCTGCTTATTTTCTAATGCCAAGTGCTTGATTTTGTTGTGGACGAGTCAGACTCATCTACTCGTTGTTCTGAAGTCCATTGTAGCAGGCCGCAAACACAGCGTATTGATGAAGAAGCCTCAAGTTGTTGATTTGTTTTCAATTGCGCTTGTGCACCGCTGCCAAAGCAGCAGAAGCATTAGCACCCGAATGATTCCTTGCACTTTGAAAAGTGTAAAGCGATGCGTGCATTTATTATTTAAATTAATGATCATGAATTCATGAATGATTTCCAAGGTACCCTGATCGAGGTTAATCCGGCCCATTATGTCGTGGAGTTGGTGGGAGGAGACTGCGCATTCTTAAGGCGATGCAGACGAGTGGAGCAGCCTAGGACGGACATTCGCATACCTCGTTCCTGTCCTGCTAGAAGAGGCACATCTCAGTGAATGGTGTTGGCTCAAGGAGGTCGAGTGTGAGATCCACGGGGACCTTCGGAAAGCTCCGTTCGAGCCTGCAACGCAAACATCGGTGGTTCGTGCTCACTCACTCAATGGAAATGTTGTGCCACCAGGTCGATACATCTTTTCTGTTCACGTTTACAGCAATTTCGAGCACTCTGCTTATTTTCTAATGCCAAGTGCTTGATTTTGTTGTGAACGAGTCAGACTCATCTACTCGTTGTTCTGAAGTCCATTGTAGCAGGCCGCAAACACATCGTATTGATGAAGAAGCCTCAAGTTGTTGATTTGTTTTCAATTGCGCTTGTGCACCGCTGCCAAAGCAGCAGAAGCATTAGCACCCGAATGATTCGTTGCACTTTGAAAAATGTAAAGCGATGCGTGCATTTATTATTTAAATTAATGATCATGAATTCATGAATGATTTCCAAGGTATCCTGAGCGACGTTTATCTGGCCCATTATGTCGTGGAGTTGGTGGGAGGAGACTGCGCATTCTTAAGGCGATGCAGACGAGTGGAGCAGCCTAGGACGGACATTCGCATACCTCGTTCCTGTCCTGCTAGAAGAGGCACATCTCAGTGAATGGTGTTGGCTCAAGGAGGTCGAGTGTGAGATCCACGGGGACCTTCGGAAAGCTCCGTTCGAGCCTGCAACGCAAACATCGGTGGTTCGTGCTCACTCACTCAATGGAAATGTTGTGCCACCAAGTCGATACATCTTTTCTGTTCACGTTTACAGCAATTTCGAGCACTCTGCTTATTTTCTAATGCCAAGTGCTTGATTTTGTTGTGAACGAGTCAGACTCATCTACTCGTTGTTCTGAAGTCCATTGTAGCAGGCCGCAAACACAGCGTATTGATGAAGAAGCCTCAAGTTGTTGATTTGTTTTCAATTGCGCTTGTGCACCGCTGCCAAAGCAGCAGAAGCATTAGCACCCGAATGATTCCTTGCACTTTGAAAAGTGTAAAGCGATGCGTGCATTTATTATTTAAATTAATGATCATGAATTCATGAATGATTTCCAAGGTTCTCTGAGCGGCGTTAATCCGGCCCATTATGTCGTGGAGTTGGTGGGAGGAGACTGCGCATTCTTAAGGCGATGCAGACGAGTGGAGCAGGATAGGACGGACATTCGCATACCTCGTTCCTGTCCTGCTAGAAGAGGCACATCTCAGTGAATGGTGTTGGCTCAAGGAGGTCGAGTGTGAGATCCACGGGGACCTTCGGAAAGCTCCGTTCGAGCCTGCAACGCAAACATCGATGGTTCGTGCTCACTCACTCAATGGAAATGTTGTGCCAACAAGTCGATGAATTTTTTCTGTTCACGTTTACAGCAATTTCGAGCACTCTGCTTATTTTCTAATGCCAAGTGCTTGATTTTGTTGTGAACGAGTCAGACTAATCTACTCGTTGTTCTGAAGTCCATTGTAGCAGGCCGCAAACACAGCGTATTGATGAAGAAGCCTCAAGTTGTTGATTTGTTTTCAATAGCGCTTGTGCACCGCTGCCAAAGCAGCAGAAGCATTAGCACCCGAATGATTCGTTGCACTTTGAAAAGTGTAAAGCGATGCGTGCATTTATTATTTAAATAAATGATCATGAATTCATGAATGATTTCCAAGGTACCCTGAGCAACGTTAATCCGGCCCATTATGTCGTGGAGTTGGTGGGAGGAGACTGCGCATTCTTAAGGCGATGCAGACGAGTGGAGCAGCCTAGGACGGACATTCGCATACCTCGTTCCTGTCCTGCTAGAAGAGGCACATCTCAGTGAATGGTGTTGGCTCAAGGAGGTCGAGTGTGAGATCCACGGGGACCTTCGGAAAGCTCCGTTCGAGCCTGCAACGCAAACATCGGTGGTTCGTGCTCACTCACTCAATGGAAATGTTGTGCCACCAAGTCGATAAATCTTTTCTGTTCACGTTTACAGCAATTTCGAGCACTTTGCTTATTTTCTAATGCCAAGTGCTTGATTTTGTTGTGAACGAGTCAGACTCATCTACTCGTTGTTCTGAAGTCCATTGTAGCAGGCCGCAAACACAGCGTATTGATGAAGAAGCCTCAAGTTGTTGATTTGTTTTCAATAGCGCTTGTGCACCGCTGCCAAAGCAGCAGAAGCATTAGCACCCGAATGATTCGTTGCACTTTGAAAAGTGTAAAGCGATGCGTGCATTTATTATTTAAATAAATGATCATGAATTCATGAATGATTTCCAAGGTACCCTGAGCAACGTTAATCCGGCCCATTATGTCGTGGAGTTGGTGGGAGGAGACTGCGCATTCTTAAGGCGATGCAGACGAGTGGAGCAGCCTAGGACGGACATTCGCATACCTCGTTCCTGTCCTGCTAGAAGAGGCACATCTCAGTGAATGGTGTTGGCTCAAGGAGGTCGAGTGTGAGATCCACGGGGACCTTCGGAAAGCTCCGTTCGAGCCTGCAACGCAAACATCGGTGGTTCGTGCTCACTCAATGGAAATGTTGTGCCACCAAGTCGATACATCTTTTCTGTTCACGTTTACAGCAATTTCGAGCACTCTGCTTATTTTCTAATGCCAAGTGCTTGATTTTGTTGTGAACGAGTCAGACTCATCTACTCGTTGTTCTGAAGTCCATTGTAGCAGGCCGCAAACACAGCGTATTGATGAAGAAGCCTCAAGTTGTTGATTTGTTTTCAATTGCGCTTGTGCACCGCTGCCAAAGCAGCAGAAGCATTAGAACCCGAATGATTCGTTGCACTTTGAAAAGTGTAAAGCGATGCGTGCATTTATTATTTAAATTAATGATCATGAATTCATGAATGAAGAGGCACATCTCAGTGAATGGTGTTGGCTCAAGGAGGTCGAGTGTGAGATCCACGGGGACCTTCGGAAAGCTCCGTGCGAGCCTGCAACGCAAACATCGGTGGTTCGTGCTCACTCACTCAATGGAAATGTTGTGCCACCAAGTCGATAAATCTTTTCTGTTCACGTTTACAGCAATTTCGAGCACTCTGCTTATTTTCTAATGCCAAGTGCTTGATTTTGTTGTGAACGAGTCAGACTCATCTACTCGTTGTTCTGAAGTCCATTGTAGCAGGTCGCAAACACAGCGTATTGATGAAGAAGCCTCAAGTTGTTGATTTGTTTTCAATTGCGCTTGTGCACCGCTGCCAAAGCAGCAGAAGCATTGGCACCCGAATGATTCGTTGCACTTTGAAAAGTGTAAAGCGATGCGTGCATTTATTATTTAAATAAATGATCATGAATTCATGAATGATTTCCAAGGTACCCTGAGCGACGTTAATCCGGCCCATTATGTCGTGGAGTTGGTGGGAGGAGACTGCGCATTCTTAAGGCGATGCAGACGAGTGGAGCAGCCTAGGACGGACATTCGCATACCTCGTTCCTGTCCTGCTAGAAGAGGCACATCTCAGTGAATGGTGTTGGCTCAAGGAGGTCGAGTGTGAGATCCACGGGGACCTTCGGAAAGCTCCGTTCGAGCCTGCAACGCAAACATCGGTGGTTCGTGCTCACTCACTCAATGGAAATGTTGTGCCACCAAGTCGATAAATCTTTTCTGTTCACGTTTACAGCAATTTCGAGCACTTTGCTTATTTTCTAATGCCAAGTGCTTGATTTTGTTGTGAACGAGAGTCAGACTAATCTACTCGTTGTTCTGAAGTCCATTGTAGCAGGTCGCAAACACAGCGTATTGATGAAGAAGCCTCAAGTTGTTGATTTGTTTTCAATTGCGCTTGTGCACCGCTGCCAAAGCAGCAGAAGCATTGGCACCCGAATGATTCGTTGCACTTTGAAAAGTGTAAAGCGATGCGTGCATTTATTATTTAAATAAATGATCATGAATTCATGAATGATTTCCAAGGTACCCTGAGCGACGTTAATCCGGCCCATTATGTCGTGGAGTTGGTGGGAGGAGACTGCGCATTCTTAAGGCGATGCAGACGAGTGGAGCAGCCTAGGACGGACATTCGCATACCTCGTTCCTGTCCTGCTAGAAGAGGCACATCTCAGTGAATGGTGTTGGCTCAAGGAGGTCGAGTGTGAGATCCACGGGGACCTTCGGAAAGCTCCGTTCGAGCCTGCAACGCAAACATCGGTGGTTCGTGCTCACTCACTCAATGGAAATGTTGTGCCACCAAGTCGATAAATCTTTTCTGTTCACGTTTACAGCAATTTCGAGCACTTTGCTTATTTTCTAATGCCAAGTGCTTGATTTTGTTGTGAACGAGAGTCAGACTAATCTACTCGTTGTTCTGAAGTCCATTGTAGCAGGCCGCAAACACAGCGTATTGATGAAGAAGCCTCAAGTTGTTGATTTGTTTTCAATTGCGCTTGTGCACCGCTGCCAAAGCAGCAGAAGCATTAGCACCCGAATGATTCGTTGCACTTTGAAAAGTGTAAAGCGATGCGTGCATTTATTATTTAAATTAATGATCATGAATTCATGAATGATTTCCAAGGTACCCTGAGCGACGTTAATCTGGCCCATTATGTCGTGGAGTTGGTGGGAGGAGACTGCGCATTCTTAAGGCGATGCAGACGAGTGGAGCAGCCTAGGACGGACATTCGCATACCTCGTTCCTGTCCTGCTAGAAGAGGCACATCTCAGTGAATGGTGTTGGCTCAAGGAGGTCGAGTGTGAGATCCACGGGGACCTTCGGAAAGCTCCGTTCGAGCCTGCAACGCAAACATCGGTGGTTCGTGCTCACTCAATGGAAATGTTGTGCCACCAAGTCGATACATCTTTTCTGTTCACGTTTACAGCAATTTCGAGCACTCTGCTTATTTTCTAATGCCAAGTGCTTGATTTTGTTGTGAACGAGTCAGACTCATCTACTCGTTGTTCTGAAGTCCATTGTAGCAGGCCGCAAACACAGCGTATTGATGAAGAAGCCTCAAGTTGTTGATTTGTTTTCAATTGCGCTTGTGCACCGCTGCCAAAGCAGCAGAAGCATTAGAACCCGAATGATTCGTTGCACTTTGAAAAGTGTAAAGCGATGCGTGCATTTATTATTTAAATTAATGATCATGAATTCATGAATGAAGAGGCACATCTCAGTGAATGGTGTTGGCTCAAGGAGGTCGAGTGTGAGATCCACGGGGACCTTCGGAAAGCTCCGTGCGAGCCTGCAACGCAAACATCGGTGGTTCGTGCTCACTCACTCAATGGAAATGTTGTGCCACCAAGTCGATAAATCTTTTCTGTTCACGTTTACAGCAATTTCGAGCACTCTGCTTATTTTCTAATGCCAAGTGCTTGATTTTGTTGTGAACGAGTCAGACTCATCTACTCGTTGTTCTGAAGTCCATTGTAGCAGGTCGCAAACACAGCGTATTGATGAAGAAGCCTCAAGTTGTTGATTTGTTTTCAATTGCGCTTGTGCACCGCTGCCAAAGCAGCAGAAGCATTGGCACCCGAATGATTCGTTGCACTTTGAAAAGTGTAAAGCGATGCGTGCATTTATTATTTAAATTAATGATCATGAATTCATGAATGATTTCCAAGGTACCCTGAGCGACGTTAATCTGGCCCATTATGTCGTGGAGTTGGTGGGAGGAGACTGCGCATTCTTAAGGCGATGCAGACGAGTGGAGCAGCCTAGGACGGACATTCGCATACCTCGTTCCTGTCCTGCTAGAAGAGGCACATCTCAGTGAATGGTGTTGGCTCAAGGAGGTCGAGTGTGAGATCCACGGGGACCTTCGGAAAGCTCCGTTCGAGCCTGCAACGCAAACATCGGTGGTTCGTGCTCACTCAATGGAAATGTTGTGCCACCAAGTCGATACATCTTTTCTGTTCACGTTTACAGCAATTTCGAGCACTCTGCTTATTTTCTAATGCCAAGTGCTTGATTTTGTTGTGAACGAGTCAGACTCATCTACTCGTTGTTCTGAAGTCCATTGTAGCAGGCCGCAAACACAGCGTATTGATGAAGAAGCCTCAAGTTGTTGATTTGTTTTCAATTGCGCTTGTGCACCGCTGCCAAAGCAGCAGAAGCATTAGAACCCGAATGATTCGTTGCACTTTGAAAAGTGTAAAGCGATGCGTGCATTTATTATTTAAATTAATGATCATGAATTCATGAATGAAGAGGCACATCTCAGTGAATGGTGTTGGCTCAAGGAGGTCGAGTGTGAGATCCACGGGGACCTTCGGAAAGCTCCGTGCGAGCCTGCAACGCAAACATCGGTGGTTCGTGCTCACTCACTCAATGGAAATGTTGTGCCACCAAGTCGATAAATCTTTTCTGTTCACGTTTACAGCAATTTCGAGCACTCTGCTTATTTTCTAATGCCAAGTGCTTGATTTTGTTGTGAACGAGTCAGACTCATCTACTCGTTGTTCTGAAGTCCATTGTAGCAGGTCGCAAACACAGCGTATTGATGAAGAAGCCTCAAGTTGTTGATTTGTTTTCAATTGCGCTTGTGCACCGCTGCCAAAGCAGCAGAAGCATTGGCACCCGAATGATTCGTTGCACTTTGAAAAGTGTAAAGCGATGCGTGCATTTATTATTTAAATAAATGATCATGAATTCATGAATGATTTCCAAGGTACCCTGAGCGACGTTAATCCGGCCCATTATGTCGTGGAGTTGGTGGGAGGAGACTGCGCATTCTTAAGGCGATGCAGACGAGTGGAGCAGCCTAGGACGGACATTCGCATACCTCGTTCCTGTCCTGCTAGAAGAGGCACATCTCAGTGAATGGTGTTGGCTCAAGGAGGTCGAGTGTGAGATCCACGGGGACCTTCGGAAAGCTCCGTTCGAGCCTGCAACGCAAACATCGGTGGTTCGTGCTCACTCACTCAATGGAAATGTTGTGCCACCAAGTCGATAAATCTTTTCTGTTCACGTTTACAGCAATTTCGAGCACTCTGCTTATTTTCTAATGCCAAGTGCTTGATTTTGTTGTGAACGAGTCAGACTCATCTACTCGTTGTTCTGAAGTCCATTGTAGCAGGCCGCAAACACAGCCTATTGATGAAGAAGCCTCAAGTTGTTGATTTGTTTTCAATTGCGCTTGTGCACCGCTGCCAAAGCAGCAGAAGCATTAGCACCCGAATGATTCGTTGCACTTTGAAAAGTGTAAAGCGATGCGTGCATTTATTATTTAAATTAATGATCATGAATTCATGAATGATTTCAAAGGTACCCTGAGCGACGTTAATCTGGCCCATTATGTCGTGGAGTTGGTGGGAGGAGACTGCGCATTCTTAAGGCGATGCAGACGAGTGGAGCAGCCTAGGACGGACATTCGCATACCTCGTTCCTGTCCTGCTAGAAGAGGCACATCTCAGTGAATGGTGTTGGCTCAAGGAGGTCGAGTGTGAGATCCACGGGGACCTTCGGAAAGCTCCGTTCGAGCCTGCAACGCAAACATCGGTGGTTCGTGCTCACTCAATGGATATGTTGTGCCATCAAGTCGATAAATCTTTTCTGTTCACGTTTACAGCAATTTCGAGCACTCTGCTTATTTTCTAATGCCAAGTGCTTGATTTTGTTGTGAACGAGTCAGATTCGTTGCACTTTGAAAAGTGTAAAGCGATGCGTGCATTTGTCATTTAAATTAATGATCATGAATTCATGAATGAAGAGGCACATCTCAGTGAATGGTGTTGGCTCAAGGAGGTCGAGTGTGAGATCCACGGGGACCTTCGGAAAGCTCCGTTCGAGCCTGCAACGCAAACATCGGTGGTTCGTGCTCACTCACTCAATGGAAATGTTGTGCCACCAAGTCGATAAATCTTTTCTGTTCACGTTTACAGCAATTTCGAGCACTCTGCTTATTTTCTAATGCCAAGTGCTTGATTTTGTTGTGAACGAGTCAGACTCATCTACTCGTTGTTCTGAAGTCCATTGTAGCAGGCCGCAAACACAGCCTATTGATGAAGAAGCCTCAAGTTGTTGATTTGTTTTCAATTGCGCTTGTGCACCGCTGCCAAAGCAGCAGAAGCATTAGCACCCGAATGATTCGTTGCACTTTGAAAAGTGTAAAGCGATGCGTGCATTTATTATTTAAATTAATGATCATGAATTCATGAATGATTTCAAAGGTACCCTGAGCAACGTTAATCCGGCCCATTATGTCGTGGAGTTGGTGGGAGGAGACTGCGCATTCTTAAGGCGATGCGGACGAGTGGAGCAGCCTAGGACGGACATTCGCATACCTCGTTCCTGTCCTGCTAGAAGAGGCACATCTCAGTGAATGGTGTTGGCTCAAGGAGGTCGAGTGTGAGATCCACGGGGACCTTCGGAAAGCTCCGTTCGAGCATGCAACGCAAACATCGGTGGTTCGTGCTCACTCACTCAATGGAAATGTTGTGCCACCAAGTCGATAAATCTTTATTGTTCACGTTTACAGCAATTTCGAGCACTCTGCTTATTTGCAAATGCCAAGTGCTTGATTTTGTTGTGAACGAGAGTCAGACTAATCTACTCGTTGTTCTGAAGTCCATTGTAGCAGGCCGCAAACACAGCGTATTGATGAAGAAGCCTCAAGTTGTTGATTTGTTTTCAATTGCGCTTGTGCACTGCTGCCAAAGCAGCAGAAGCATTAGCACCCGAATGATTCGTTTCACTTTGAAAAGTGTAAAGCGATGCGTGCATTTATTATTTAAATTAATGATCATGAATTCATGAATGATTTCCAAGGTACCCTGAGCAACGTTAATCCGGCCCATTATGTCGTGGAGTTGGTGGGAGGAGACTGCGCATTCTTAAGGCGATGCAGACGAGTGGAGCAGCCTAGGATGGACATTCGCATACCTCGTTCCTGTCTTGCTAGAAGAGGCACATCTCAGTAAATGGTGTTGGCTCAAGAAGGTCGAGTGTGAGATCCACGGGGACCTTCGGAAAGCTCCGTTCGAGCCTGCAACGCAAACATCGGTGGTTCGTGCTCACTCACTCAATGGAAATGTTGTGCCACCAAGTCGATAAATCTTTTCTGTTCACGTTTACAGCAATTTCGAGCACTCTGCTTATTTTCTAATGCCAAGTGCTTGATTTTGTTGTGAACGAGAGTCAGACTAATCTACTCGTTGTTCTGAAGTCCATTGTAGCAGGCCGCAAACACAGCGTATTGATAAAGAAGCCTCAAGTTGTTGATTTGTTTTCAATTGTGCTTGTGCACCGCTGCCAAAGCAGCAGAAGCATTAGCACCCGAATGATTCGTTTCACTTTGAAAAGTGTAAAGCGATGCGTGCATTTATTATTTAAATTAATGATCATGAATTCATGAATGATTTCCAAGGTACCCTGAGCAACGTTAATCCGGCCCATTATGTCGTGGAGTTGGTGGGAGGAGACTGCGCATTCTTAAGGCGATGCAGACGAGTGGAGCAGCCTAGGATGGACATTCGCATACCTCGTTCCTGTCCTGCTAGAAGAGGCACATCTCAGTGAATGGTGTTGGCTCAAGGAGGTCGAGTGTGAGATCCACGGGGACCTTTGGAAAGCTCCGTTCGAGCCTGCAACGCAAACATCGGTGGTTCGTGCTCACTCACTCAATGGAAATGTTGTGCCACCAAGTCGATAAATCTTTTCTGTTCACGTTTACAGCAATTTCGAGCACTCTGCTTATTTGCAAATGCCAAGTGCTTGATTTTGTTGTGAACGAGAGTCAGACTAATCTACTCGTTGTTCTGAAGTCCATTGTAGCAGGCCGCAAACACAGCGTATTGATGAAGAAGCCTCAAGTTGTTGATTTGTTTTCAATTGCGCTTGTGCACCGCTGCCAAAGCAGCAGAAGCATTGGCACCCGAATGATTCGTTTCACTTTGAAAAGTGTAAAGCGATGCGTGCATTTATTATTTAAATAAATGATCATGAATTCGTGCATGATTTCGAAGGTACCCTGAGCGACGTTAATCCGGCCCATTATGTCGTGGAGTTGGTGGGAGGAGACTGCGCATTCTTAAGGCGATGCAGACGAGTGGAGCAGCATAGGACGGACATTCGCATACCTCGTTCCTGTCCTGCTAGAAGAGGCACATCTCAGTGAATGGCGTTGGCTCAAGGAGGTCGAGTGTGAGCTCCACGGGGACCTTCGGAAAGCTCCGTTCGAGCCTGCAACGCAAACATCGGTGGTTCGTGCTCACTCAATGGATATGTTGTGCCATCAAGTCGATAAATCTTTTCTGTTCACGTTTACATCAATTTCGAGCACTCTGCTTATTTTCTAATGCCAAGTGCTTGATTTTGTTGTGAACGAGTCAGACTCATCTACTCGTTGTTCTGAAGTCCATTGTAGCAGGCCGCAAACACAGCGTATTGATGAAGAAGCCTCAAGTTGTTGATTTGTTTTCAATTGCGCTTGTGCACCGCTGCCAAAGCAGCAGAAGCATTAGAACCCGAATGATTCGTTGCACTTTGAAAAGTGTAAAGCGATGCGTGCATTTATTATTTAAATTAATGATCATGAATTCATGAATGATTTCCAAGGTACCCTGAGCGACGTTAATCTGGCCCATTATGTCGTGGAGTTGGTGGGAGGAGACTGCGCATTCTTAAGGCGATGCAGACGAGTGGAGCAGCCTAGGACGGACATTCGCATACCTCGTTCCTGTCCTGCTAGAAGAGGCACATCTCAGTGAATGGTGTTGGCTCAAGGAGGTCGAGTGTGAGATCCACGGGGACCTTCGGAAAGCTCCGTTCGAGCCTGCAACGCAAACATCGGTGGTTCGTGCTCACTCAATGGATATGTTGTGCCATCAAGTCGATAAATCTTTTCTGTTCACGTTTACAGCAATTTCGAGCACTCTGCTTATTTTCTAATGCCAAGTGCTTGATTTTGTTGTGAACGAGTCAGATTCGTTGCACTTTGAAAAGTGTAAAGCGATGCGTGCATTTGTCATTTAAATTAATGATCATGAATTCATGAATGTAAAGGCACATCTCAGTGAATGGTGTTGGCTCAAGGAGGTCGAGTGTGAGATCCACGGGGACCTTCGGAAAGCTCCGTTCGAGCCTGCAACGCAAACATCGGTGGTTCGTGCTCACTCACTCAATGGAAATGTTGTGCCACCAAGTCGATAAATCTTTTCTGTTCACGTTTACAGCAATTTCGAGCACTCTGCTTATTTTCTAATGCCAAGTGCTTGATTTTGTTGTGAACGAGTCAGACTCATCTACTCGTTGTTCTGAAGTCCATTGTAGCAGGCCGCAAACACAGCCTATTGATGAAGAAGCCTCAAGTTGTTGATTTGTTTTCAATTGCGCTTGTGCACCGCTGCCAAAGCAGCAGAAGCATTAGCACCCGAATGATTCGTTGCACTTTGAAAAGTGTAAAGCGATGCGTGCATTTATTATTTAAATTAATGATCATGAATTCATGAATGATTTCCAAGGTACCCTGAGCGACGTTAATCTGGCCCATTATGTCGTGGAGTTGGTGGGAGGAGACTGCGCATTCTTAAGGCGATGCAGACGAGTGGAGCAGCCTCGGACGGACATTCGCATACCTCGTTCCTGTCCTGCTAGAAGAGGCACATCTCAGTGAATGGTGTTGGCTCAAGGAGGTCGAGTGTGAGATCCACGGGGACCTTCGGAAAGCTCCGTTCGAGCCTGCAACGCAAACATCGGTGGTTCGTGCTCACTCACTCAATGGAAATGTTGTGCCACCAAGTCGATACATCTTTTCTGTTCACGTTTACAGCAATTTCGAGCACTCTGCTTATTTTCTAATGCCAAGTGCATGATTTTGTTGTGAACGAGTCAGACTCATCTACTCGTTGTTCTGAAGTCCATTGTAGCGGGCCGCAAACACAGCGTATTGATGAAGAAGCCTCAAGTTGTTGATTTGTTTTCAATTGCGCTTGTGCATCGCTGCCAAAGCAGCAGAAGCATTAGCACCCGAATGATTCGTTGCACTTTGAAAAGTGTAAAGCGATGCGTGCATTTATATTTAAATTAATGATCATGAATTCATGAATGAAGAGGCACATCTCAGTGAATGGTGTTGGCTCAAGGAGGTCGAGTGTGAGATCCACGGGGACCTTCGGAAAGCTCCGTTCGAGCCTGCAACGCAAACATCGGTGGTTCGTGCTCACTCAATGGAAATGTTGTGCCACCAAGTCGATACATCTTTTCTGTTCACGTTTACAGCAATTTCGAGCACTCTGCTTATTTTCTAATGCCAAGTGCTTGATTTTGTTGTGAACGAGTCAGACTCATCTACTCGTTGTTCTGAAGTCCATTGTAGCAGGCCGCAAACACAGCGTATTGATGAAGAAGCCTCAAGTTGTTGATTTGTTTTCAATTGCGCTTGTGCACCGCTGCCAAAGCAGCAGAAGCATTAGCACCCGAATGATTCGTTGCACTTTGAAAAGTGTAAAGCGATGCGTGCATTTATTATTTAAATTAATGATCATGAATTCATGAATGATTTCCAAGGTATCCTGAGCGACGTTTATCTGGCCCATTATGTCGTGGAGTTGGTGGGAGGAGACTGCGCATTCTTAAGGCGATGCAGACGAGTGGAGCAGCCTAGGACGGACATTCGCATACCTCGTTCCTGTCCTGCTAGAAGAGGCACATCTCAGTGAATGGTGTTGGCTCAAGGAGGTCGAGTGTGAGATCCACGGGGACCTTCGGAAAGCTCCGTTCGAGCCTGCAACGCAAACATCGGTGGTTCGTGCTCACTCACTCAATGGAAATGTTGTGCCACCAAGTCGATACATCTTTTCTCTTCACGTTTACAGCAATTTCGAGCACTCTGCTTATTTTCTAATGCCAAGTGCTTGATTTTGTTGTGAACGAGTCAGACTCATCTACTCGTTGTTCTGAAGTCCATTGTAGCAGGCCGCAAACACAGCGTATTGATGAAGAAGCCTCAAGTTGTTGATTTGTTTTCAATTGCGCTTGTGCACCGCTGCCAAAGCAGCAGAAGCATTAGCACCCGAATGATTCCTTGCACTTTGAAAAGTGTAAAGCGATGCGTGCATTTATTATTTAAATTAATGATCATGAATTCATGAATGATTTCCAAGGTACTCTGAGCGGCGTTAATCCGGCCCATTATGTCGTGGAGTTGGTGGGAGGAGACTGCGCATTCTTAAGGCGATGCAGACGAGTGGAGCAGGATAGGACGGACATTCGCATACCTCGTTCCTGTCCTGCTAGAAGTGGCACATCTCAGTGAATGGTGTTGGCTCAAGGAGGTCGAGTGTGAGATCCACGGGGACCTTCGGAAAGCTCCGTTCGAGCCTGCAACGCAAACATCGGTGGTTCGTGCTCACTCAGTCAATGGAAATGTTGTGCCATCAAGTCGATAAATCTTTTCTGTTCACGTTTACAGCAATTTCGAGCACTCTGCTTATTTTCTAATGCCAAGTGCTTGATTTTGTTGTGAACGAGTCAGACTCATCTACTCGTTGTTCTGAAGTCCATTGTAGCAGGCCGCAAACACAGCGTATTGATGAAGAAGCCTCAAGTTGTTGATTTGTTTTCAATTGCGCTTGTGCACCATTGCCAAAGCAGCAGAAGCATTAGCACCCGAATGATTCCTTGCACTTTGAAAAGTGTAAAGCGATGCGTGCATTTATTATTTAAATTAATGATCATGAATTCATGAATGATTTCCAAGGTACTCTGAGTGGCGTTAATCCGGCCCATTATGTCGTGGAGTTGGTGGGAGGAGACTGCGCATTCTTAAGGCGATGCAGACGAGTGGAGCAGGATAGGACGGACATTCGCATACCTCGTTCCTGTCCTGCTAGAAGAGGCACATCTCAGTGAATGGTGTTGGCTCAAGGAGGTCGAGTGTGAGATCCACGGGGACCTTTGGAAAGCTCCGTTCGAGCCTGCAACGCAAACATCGGTGGTTCGTGCTCACTCACTCAATGGAAATGTTGTGCCACCAAGTCGATAAATCTTTTCTGTTCACGTTTACAGCAATTTCGAGCACTCTGCTTATTTGCAAATGCCAAGTGCTTGATTTTGTTGTGAACGAGAGTCAGACTAATCTACTCGTTGTTCTGAAGTCCATTGTAGCAGGCCGCAAACACAGCGTATTGATGAAGAAGCCTCAAGTTGTTGATGTGTTTTCAATTGTGCTTGTGCACCGCTGCCAAAGCAGCAGAAGCATTGGCACCCGAATGATTCGTTTCACTTTGAAAAGTGTAAAGCGATGCGTGCATTTATTATTTAAATAAATGATCATGAATTCGTGCATGATTTCGAAGGTACCCTGAGCGACGTTAATCCGGCCCATTATGTCGTGGAGTTGGTGGGAGGAGACTGCGCATTCTTAAGGCGATGCAGACGAGTGGAGCAGCATAGGACGGACATTCGCATACCTCGTTCCTGTCCTGCTAGAAGAGGCACATCTCAGTGAATGGCGTTGGCTCAAGGAGGTCGAGTGTGAGCTCCACGGGGACCTTCGGAAAGCTCCGTTCGAGCCTGCAACGCAAACATCGGTGGTTCGTGCTCACTCAATGGATATGTTGTGCCATCAAGTCGATAAATCTTTTCTGTTCACGTTTACAGCAATTTCGAGCACTCTGCTTATTTTCTAATGCCAAGTGCTTGATTTTGTTGTGAACGAGTCAGACTCATCTACTCGTTGTTCTGAAGTCCATTGTAGCAGGCCGCAAACACAGCGTATTGATGAAGAAGCCTCAAGTTGTTGATTTGTTTTCAATTGCGCTTGTGCACCGCTGCCAAAGCAGCAGAAGCATTAGAACCCGAATGATTCGTTGCACTTTGAAAAGTGTAAAGCGATGCGTGCATTTATTATTTAAATTAATGATCATGAATTCATGAATGATTTCCAAGGTACCCTGAGCGACGTTAATCTGGCCCATTATGTCGTGGAGTTGGTGGGAGGAGACTGCGCATTCTTAAGGCGATGCAGACGAGTGGAGCAGCCTAGGACGGACATTCGCATACCTCGTTCCTGTCCTGCTAGAAGAGGCACATCTCAGTGAATGGTGTTGGCTCAAGGAGGTCGAGTGTGAGATCCACGGGGACCTTCGGAAAGCTCCGTTCGAGCCTGCAACGCAAACATCGGTGGTTCGTGCTCACTCAATGGATATGTTGTGCCATCAAGTCGATAAATCTTTTCTGTTCACGTTTACAGCAATTTCGAGCACTCTGCTTATTTTCTAATGCCAAGTGCTTGATTTTGTTGTGAACGAGTCAGATTCGTTGCACTTTGAAAAGTGTAAAGCGATGCGTGCATTTGTCATTTAAATTAATGATCATGAATTCATGAATGTAGAGGCACATCTCAGTGAATGGTGTTGGCTCAAGGAGGTCGAGTGTGAGATCCACGGGGACCTTCGGAAAGCTCCGTTCGAGCCTGCAACGCAAACATCGGTGGTTCGTGCTCACTCACTCAATGGAAATGTTGTGCCACCAAGTCGATAAATCTTTTCTGTTCACGTTTACAGCAATTTCGAGCACTCTGCTTATTTTCTAATGCCAAGTGCTTGATTTTGTTGTGAACGAGTCAGACTCATCTACTCGTTGTTCTGAAGTCCATTGTAGCAGGCCGCAAACACAGCCTATTGATGAAGAAGCCTCAAGTTTTTGATTTGTTTTCAATTGCGCTTGTGCACCGCTGCCAAAGCAGCAGAAGCATTAGCACCCGAATGATTCGTTGCACTTTGAAAAGTGTAAAGCGATGCGTGCATTTATTATTTAAATTAATGATCATGAATTCATGAATGATTTCCAAGGTACCCTGAGCGACGTTAATCTGGCCCATTATGTCGTGGAGTTGGTGGGAGGAGACTGCGCATTCTTAAGGCGATGCAGACGAGTGGAGCAGCCTCGGACGGACATTCGCATACCTCGTTCCTGTCCTGCTAGAAGAGGCACATCTCAGTGAATGGTGTTGGCTCAAGGAGGTCGAGTGTGAGATCCACGGGGACCTTCGGAAAGCTCCGTTCGAGCCTGCAACGCAAACATCGGTGGTTCGTGCTCACTCACTCAATGGAAATGTTGTGCCACCAAGTCGATACATCTTTTCTGTTCACGTTTACAGCAATTTCGAGCACTCTGCTTATTTTCTAATGCCAAGTGCATGATTTTGTTGTGAACGAGTCAGACTCATCTACTCGTTGTTCTGAAGTCCATTGTAGCGGGCCGCAAACACAGCGTATTGATGAAGAAGCCTCAAGTTGTTGATTTGTTTTCAATTGCGCTTGTGCATCGCTGCCAAAGCAGCAGAAGCATTAGCACCCGAATGATTCGTTGCACTTTGAAAAGTGTAAAGCGATGCGTGCATTTATATTTAAATTAATGATCATGAATTCATGAATGAAGAGGCACATCTCAGTGAATGGTGTTGGCTCAAGGAGGTCGAGTGTGAGATCCACGGGGACCTTCGGAAAGCTCCGTTCGAGCCTGCAACGCAAACATCGGTGGTTCGTGCTCACTCAATGGAAATGTTGTGCCACCAAGTCGATACATCTTTTCTGTTCACGTTTACAGCAATTTCGAGCACTCTGCTTATTTTCTAATGCCAAGTGCTTGATTTTGTTGTGAACGAGTCAGACTCATCTACTCGTTGTTCTGAAGTCCATTGTAGCAGGCCGCAAACACAGCGTATTGATGAAGAAGCCTCAAGTTGTTGATTTGTTTTCAATTGCGCTTGTGCACCGCTGCCAAAGCAGCAGAAGCATTAGCACCCGAATGATTCGTTGCACTTTGAAAAGTGTAAAGCGATGCGTGCATTTATTATTTAAATTAATGATCATGAATTCATGAATGATTTCCAAGGTATCCTGAGCGACGTTTATCTGGCCCATTATGTCGTGGAGTTGGTGGGAGGAGACTGCGCATTCTTAAGGCGATGCAGACGAGTGGAGCAGCCTAGGACGGACATTCGCATACCTCGTTCCTGTCCTGCTAGAAGAGGCACATCTCAGTGAATGGTGTTGGCTCAAGGAGGTCGAGTGTGAGATCCACGGGGACCTTCGGAAAGCTCCGTTCGAGCCTGCAACGCAAACATCGGTGGTTCGTGCTCACTCACTCAATGGAAATGTTGTGCCACCAAGTCGATACATCTTTTCTCTTCACGTTTACAGCAATTTCGAGCACTCTGCTTATTTTCTAATGCCAAGTGCTTGATTTTGTTGTGAACGAGTCAGACTCATCTACTCGTTGTTCTGAAGTCCATTGTAGCAGGCCGCAAACACAGCGTATTGATGAAGAAGCCTCAAGTTGTTGATTTGTTTTCAATTGCGCTTGTGCACCGCTGCCAAAGCAGCAGAAGCATTAGCACCCGAATGATTCCTTGCACTTTGAAAAGTGTAAAGCGATGCGTGCATTTATTATTTAAATTAATGATCATGAATTCATGAATGATTTCCAAGGTACTCTGAGCGGCGTTAATCCGGCCCATTATGTCGTGGAGTTGGTGGGAGGAGACTGCGCATTCTTAAGGCGATGCAGACGAGTGGAGCAGGATAGGACGGACATTCGCATACCTCGTTCCTGTCCTGCTAGAAGTGGCACATCTCAGTGAATGGTGTTGGCTCAAGGAGGTCGAGTGTGAGATCCACGGGGACCTTCGGAAAGCTCCGTTCGAGCCTGCAACGCAAACATCGGTGGTTCGTGCTCACTCAGTCAATGGAAATGTTGTGCCATCAAGTCGATAAATCTTTTCTGTTCACGTTTACAGCAATTTCGAGCACTCTGCTTATTTTCTAATGCCAAGTGCTTGATTTTGTTGTGAACGAGTCAGACTCATCTACTCGTTGTTCTGAAGTCCATTGTAGCAGGCCGCAAACACAGCGTATTGATGAAGAAGCCTCAAGTTGTTGATTTGTTTTCAATTGCGCTTGTGCACCATTGCCAAAGCAGCAGAAGCATTAGCACCCGAATGATTCCTTGCACTTTGAAAAGTGTAAAGCGATGCGTGCATTTATTATTTAAATTAATGATCATGAATTCATGAATGATTTCCAAGGTACTCTGAGCGGCGTTAATCCGGCCCATTATGTCGTGGAGTTGGTGGGAGGAGACTGCGCATTCTTAAGGCGATGCAGACGAGTGGAGCAGGATAGGACGGACATTCGCATACCTCGTTCCTGTCCTGCTAGAAGAGGCACATCTCAGTGAATGGTGTTGGCTCAAGGAGGTCGAGTGTGAGATCCACGGGGACCTTCGGAAAGCTCCGTTCGAGCCTGCAACGCAAACATCGATGGTTCGTGCTCACTCACTCAATGGAAATGTTGTGCCAACAAGTCGATAAATTTTTTCTGTTCACGTTTACAGCAATTTCGAGCACTCTGCTTATTTTCTAATGCCAAGTGCTTGATTTTGTTGTGAACGAGTCAGACTAATCTACTCGTTGTTCTGAAGTCCATTGTAGCAGGCCGCAAACACAGCGTATTGATGAAGAAGCCTCAAGTTGTTGATTTGTTTTCAATAGCGCTTGTGCACCGCTGCCAAAGCAGCAGAAGCATTAGCACCCGAATGATTCGTTGCACTTTGAAAAGTGTAAAGCGATGCGTGCATTTATTATTTAAATAAATGATCATGAATTCATGAATGATTTCCAAGGTACCCTGAGCAACGTTAATCCGGCCCATTATGTCGTGGAGTTGGTGGGAGGAGACTGCGCATTCTTAAGGCGATGCAGACGAGTGGAGCAGCCTAGGACGGACATTCGCATACCTCGTTCCTGTCCTGCTGGAAGAGGCACATCTCAGTGAATGGTGTTGGCTCAAGGAGGTCGAGTGTGAGATCCACGGGGACCTTCGGAAAGCTCCGTTCGAGCCTGCAACGCAAACATCGGTGGTTCGTGCTCACTCACTCAATGGAAATGTTGTGCCACCAAGTCGATAAATCTTTTCTGTTCACGTTTACAGCAATTTCGAGCACTTTGCTTATTTTCTAATGCCAAGTGCTTGATTTTGTTGTGAACGAGAGTCAGACTAATCTACTCGTTGTTCTGAAGTCCATTGTAGCAGGCCGCAAACACAGCGTATTGATGAAGAAGCCTCAAGTTGTTGATTTGTTTTCAATTGCGCTTGTGCACCGCTGCCAAAGCAGCAGAAGCATTAGCACCCGAATGATTCGTTGCACTTTGAAAAGTGTAAAGCGATGCGTGCATTTATTATTTAAATTAATGATCATGAATTCATGAATGATTTCCAAGGTACCCTGAGCGACGTTAATCTGGCCCATTATGTCGTGGAGTTGGTGGGAGGAGACTGCGCATTCTTAAGGCGATGCAGACGAGTGGAGCAGCCTAGGACGGACATTCGCATACCTCGTTCCTGTCCTGCTAGAAGAGGCACATCTCAGTGAATGGTGTTGGCTCAAGGAGGTCGAGTGTGAGATCCACGGGGACCTTCGGAAAGCTCCGTTCGAGCCTGCAACGCAAACATCGGTGGTTCGTGCTCACTCAATGGAAATGTTGTGCCACCAAGTCGATACATCTTTTCTGTTCACGTTTACAGCAATTTCGAGCACTCTGCTTATTTTCTAATGCCAAGTGCTTGATTTTGTTGTGAACGAGTCAGACTCATCTACTCGTTGTTCTGAAGTCCATTGTAGCAGGCCGCAAACACAGCGTATTGATGAAGAAGCCTCAAGTTGTTGATTTGTTTTCAATTGCGCTTGTGCACCGCTGCCAAAGCAGCAGAAGCATTAGAACCCGAATGATTCGTTGCACTTTGAAAAGTGTAAAGCGATGCGTGCATTTATTATTTAAATTAATGATCATGAATTCATGAATGAAGAGGCACATCTCAGTGAATGGTGTTGGCTCAAGGAGGTCGAGTGTGAGATCCACGGGGACCTTCGGAAAGCTCCGTGCGAGCCTGCAACGCAAACATCGGTGGTTCGTGCTCACTCACTCAATGGAAATGTTGTGCCACCAAGTCGATAAATCTTTTCTGTTCACGTTTACAGCAATTTCGAGCACTCTGCTTATTTTCTAATGCCAAGTGCTTGATTTTGTTGTGAACGAGTCAGACTCATCTACTCGTTGTTCTGAAGTCCATTGTAGCAGGTCGCAAACACAGCGTATTGATGAAGAAGCCTCAAGTTGTTGATTTGTTTTCAATTGCGCTTGTGCACCGCTGCCAAAGCAGCAGAAGCATTGGCACCCGAATGATTCGTTGCACTTTGAAAAGTGTAAAGCGATGCGTGCATTTATTATTTAAATAAATGATCATGAATTCATGAATGATTTCCAAGGTACCCTGAGCGACGTTAATCCGGCCCATTATGTCGTGGAGTTGGTGGGAGGAGACTGCGCATTCTTAAGGCGATGCAGACGAGTGGAGCAGCCTAGGACGGACATTCGCATACCTCGTTCCTGTCCTGCTAGAAGAGGCACATCTCAGTGAATGGTGTTGGCTCAAGGAGGTCGAGTGTGAGATCCACGGGGACCTTCGGAAAGCTCCGTTCGAGCCTGCAACGCAAACATCGGTGGTTCGTGCTCACTCACTCAATGGAAATGTTGTGCCACCAAGTCGATAAATCTTTTCTGTTCACGTTTACAGCAATTTCGAGCACTCTGCTTATTTTCTAATGCCAAGTGCTTGATTTTGTTGTGAACGAGAGTCAGACTAATCTACTCGTTGTTCTGAAGTCCATTGTAGCAGGCCGCAAACACAGCGTATTGATGAAGAAGCCTCAAGTTGTTGATTTGTTTTCAATTACGCTTGTGCACTGCTGCCAAAGCAGCAGAAGCATTAGCACCCGAATGATTCGTTTCACTTTGAAAAGTGTAAAGCGATGCGTGCATTTATTATTTAAATTAATGATCATGAATTCATGAATGATTTCGAAGGTACCCTGAGCAACGTTAATCTGGCCCATTATGTCGTGGAGTTGGTGGGAGGAGACTGCGCATTCTTAAGGCGATGCAGACGAGTGGAGCAGCCTAGGACGGACATTCGCATACCTCGTTCCTGTCCTGCTAGAAGAGGCACATCTCAGTGAATGGTGTTGGCTCAAGGAGGTCGAGTGTGAGATCCACGGGGACCTTCGGAAAGCTCCGTTCGAGCCTGCAACGCAAACATCGGTGGTTCGTGCTCACTCACTCAATGGAAATGTTGTGCCACCAAGTCGATAAATCTTTTCTGTTCACGTTTACAGCAATTTCGAGCACTCTGCTTATTTTCTAATGCCAAGTGCTTGATTTTGTTGTGAACGAGTCAGACTCATCTACTCGTTGTTCTGAAGTCCATTGTAGCAGGCCGCAAACACAGCGTATTGATGAAGAAGCCTCAAGTTGTTGATTTGTTTTCAATTGCGCTTGTGCACCATTGCCAAAGCAGCAGAAGCATTAGCACCCGAATGATTCCTTGCACTTTGAAAAGTGTAAAGCGATGCGTGCATTTATTATTTAAATTAATGATCATGAATTCATGAATGATTTCCAAGGTACTCTGAGCGGCGTTAATCCGGCCCATTATGTCGTGGAGTTGGTGGGAGGAGACTGCGCATTCTTAAGGCGATGCAGACGAGTGGAGCAGGATAGGACGGACATTCGCATACCTCGTTCCTGTCCTGCTAGAAGAGGCACATCTCAGTGAATGGTGTTGGCTCAAGGAGGTCGAGTGTGAGATCCACGGGGACCTTCGGAAAGCTCCGTTCGAGCCTGCAACGCAAACATCGATGGTTCGTGCTCACTCACTCAATGGAAATGTTGTGCCAACAAGTCGATAAATTTTTTCTGTTCACGTTTACAGCAATTTCGAGCACTCTGCTTATTTTCTAATGCCAAGTGCTTGATTTTGTTGTGAACGAGTCAGACTAATCTACTCGTTGTTCTGAAGTCCATTGTAGCAGGCCGCAAACACAGCGTATTGATGAAGAAGCCTCAAGTTGTTGATTTGTTTTCAATAGCGCTTGTGCACCGCTGCCAAAGCAGCAGAAGCATTAGCACCCGAATGATTCGTTGCACTTTGAAAAGTGTAAAGCGATGCGTGCATTTATTATTTAAATAAATGATCATGAATTCATGAATGATTTCCAAGGTACCCTGAGCAACGTTAATCCGGCCCATTATGTCGTGGAGTTGGTGGGAGGAGACTGCGCATTCTTAAGGCGATGCAGACGAGTGGAGCAGCCTAGGACGGACATTCGCATACCTCGTTCCTGTCCTGCTGGAAGAGGCACATCTCAGTGAATGGTGTTGGCTCAAGGAGGTCGAGTGTGAGATCCACGGGGACCTTCGGAAAGCTCCGTTCGAGCCTGCAACGCAAACATCGGTGGTTCGTGCTCACTCACTCAATGGAAATGTTGTGCCACCAAGTCGATAAATCTTTTCTGTTCACGTTTACAGCAATTTCGAGCACTTTGCTTATTTTCTAATGCCAAGTGCTTGATTTTGTTGTGAACGAGAGTCAGACTAATCTACTCGTTGTTCTGAAGTCCATTGTAGCAGGCCGCAAACACAGCGTATTGATGAAGAAGCCTCAAGTTGTTGATTTGTTTTCAATTGCGCTTGTGCACCGCTGCCAAAGCAGCAGAAGCATTAGCACCCGAATGATTCGTTGCACTTTGAAAAGTGTAAAGCGATGCGTGCATTTATTATTTAAATTAATGATCATGAATTCATGAATGATTTCCAAGGTACCCTGAGCGACGTTAATCTGGCCCATTATGTCGTGGAGTTGGTGGGAGGAGACTGCGCATTCTTAAGGCGATGCAGACGAGTGGAGCAGCCTAGGACGGACATTCGCATACCTCGTTCCTGTCCTGCTAGAAGAGGCACATCTCAGTGAATGGTGTTGGCTCAAGGAGGTCGAGTGTGAGATCCACGGGGACCTTCGGAAAGCTCCGTTCGAGCCTGCAACGCAAACATCGGTGGTTCGTGCTCACTCAATGGAAATGTTGTGCCACCAAGTCGATACATCTTTTCTGTTCACGTTTACAGCAATTTCGAGCACTCTGCTTATTTTCTAATGCCAAGTGCTTGATTTTGTTGTGAACGAGTCAGACTCATCTACTCGTTGTTCTGAAGTCCATTGTAGCAGGCCGCAAACACAGCGTATTGATGAAGAAGCCTCAAGTTGTTGATTTGTTTTCAATTGCGCTTGTGCACCGCTGCCAAAGCAGCAGAAGCATTAGAACCCGAATGATTCGTTGCACTTTGAAAAGTGTAAAGCGATGCGTGCATTTATTATTTAAATTAATGATCATGAATTCATGAATGAAGAGGCACATCTCAGTGAATGGTGTTGGCTCAAGGAGGTCGAGTGTGAGATCCACGGGGACCTTCGGAAAGCTCCGTGCGAGCCTGCAACGCAAACATCGGTGGTTCGTGCTCACTCACTCAATGGAAATGTTGTGCCACCAAGTCGATAAATCTTTTCTGTTCACGTTTACAGCAATTTCGAGCACTCTGCTTATTTTCTAATGCCAAGTGCTTGATTTTGTTGTGAACGAGTCAGACTCATCTACTCGTTGTTCTGAAGTCCATTGTAGCAGGTCGCAAACACAGCGTATTGATGAAGAAGCCTCAAGTTGTTGATTTGTTTTCAATTGCGCTTGTGCACCGCTGCCAAAGCAGCAGAAGCATTGGCACCCGAATGATTCGTTGCACTTTGAAAAGTGTAAAGCGATGCGTGCATTTATTATTTAAATAAATGATCATGAATTCATGAATGATTTCCAAGGTACCCTGAGCGACGTTAATCCGGCCCATTATGTCGTGGAGTTGGTGGGAGGAGACTGCGCATTCTTAAGGCGATGCAGACGAGTGGAGCAGCCTAGGACGGACATTCGCATACCTCGTTCCTGTCCTGCTAGAAGAGGCACATCTCAGTGAATGGTGTTGGCTCAAGGAGGTCGAGTGTGAGATCCACGGGGACCTTCGGAAAGCTCCGTTCGAGCCTGCAACGCAAACATCGGTGGTTCGTGCTCACTCACTCAATGGAAATGTTGTGCCACCAAGTCGATAAATCTTTTCTGTTCACGTTTACAGCAATTTCGAGCACTCTGCTTATTTTCTAATGCCAAGTGCTTGATTTTGTTGTGAACGAGAGTCAGACTAATCTACTCGTTGTTCTGAAGTCCATTGTAGCAGGCCGCAAACACAGCGTATTGATGAAGAAGCCTCAAGTTGTTGATTTGTTTTCAATTACGCTTGTGCACTGCTGCCAAAGCAGCAGAAGCATTAGCACCCGAATGATTCGTTTCACTTTGAAAAGTGTAAAGCGATGCGTGCATTTATTATTTAAATTAATGATCATGAATTCATGAATGATTTCGAAGGTACCCTGAGCAACGTTAATCTGGCCCATTATGTCGTGGAGTTGGTGGGAGGAGACTGCGCATTCTTAAGGCGATGCAGACGAGTGGAGCAGCCTAGGACGGACATTCGCATACCTCGTTCCTGTCCTGCTAGAAGAGGCACATCTCAGTGAATGGTGTTGGCTCAAGGAGGTCGAGTGTGAGATCCACGGGGACCTTCGGAAAGCTCCGTTCGAGCCTGCAACGCAAACATCGGTGGTTCGTGCTCACTCACTCAATGGAAATGTTGTGCCACCAAGTCGATAAATCTTTTCTGTTCACGTTTACAGCAATTTCGAGCACTCTGCTTATTTTCTAATGCCAAGTGCTTGATTTTGTTGTGAACGAGTCAGACTCATCTACTCGTTGTTCTGAAGTCCATTGTAGCAGGCCGCAAACACAGCCTATTGATGAAGAAGCCTCAAGTTGTTGATTTGTTTTCAATTGCGCTTGTGCACCGCTGCCAAAGCAGCAGAAGCATTAGCACCCGAATGATTCGTTGCACTTTGAAAAGTGTAAAGCGATGCGTGCATTTATTATTTAAATTAATGATCATGAATTCATGAATGATTTCAAAGGTACCCTGAGCGACGTTAATCTGGCCCATTATGTCGTGGAGTTGGTGGGAGGAGACTGCGCATTCTTAAGGCGATGCAGACGAGTGGAGCAGCCTAGGACGGACATTCGCATACCTCGTTCCTGTCCTGCTAGAAGAGGCACATCTCAGTGAATGGTGTTGGCTCAAGGAGGTCGAGTGTGAGATCCACGGGGACCTTCGGAAAGCTCCGTTCGAGCCTGCAACGCAAACATCGGTGGTTCGTGCTCACTCAATGGATATGTTGTGCCATCAAGTCGATAAATCTTTTCTGTTCACGTTTACAGCAATTTCGAGCACTCTGCTTATTTTCTAATGCCAAGTGCTTGATTTTGTTGTGAACGAGTCAGATTCGTTGCACTTTGAAAAGTGTAAAGCGATGCGTGCATTTGTCATTTAAATTAATGATCATGAATTCATGAATGAAGAGGCACATCTCAGTGAATGGTGTTGGCTCAAGGAGGTCGAGTGTGAGATCCACGGGGACCTTCGGAAAGCTCCGTTCGAGCCTGCAACGCAAACATCGGTGGTTCGTGCTCACTCACTCAATGGAAATGTTGTGCCACCAAGTCGATAAATCTTTTCTGTTCACGTTTACAGCAATTTCGAGCACTCTGCTTATTTTCTAATGCCAAGTGCTTGATTTTGTTGTGAACGAGTCAGACTCATCTACTCGTTGTTCTGAAGTCCATTGTAGCAGGCCGCAAACACAGCCTATTGATGAAGAAGCCTCAAGTTGTTGATTTGTTTTCAATTGCGCTTGTGCACCGCTGCCAAAGCAGCAGAAGCATTAGCACCCGAATGATTCGTTGCACTTTGAAAAGTGTAAAGCGATGCGTGCATTTATTATTTAAATTAATGATCATGAATTCATGAATGATTTCAAAGGTACCCTGAGCAACGTTAATCCGGCCCATTATGTCGTGGAGTTGGTGGGAGGAGACTGCGCATTCTTAAGGCGATGCGGACGAGTGGAGCAGCCTAGGACGGACATTCGCATACCTCGTTCCTGTCCTGCTAGAAGAGGCACATCTCAGTGAATGGTGTTGGCTCAAGGAGGTCGAGTGTGAGATCCACGGGGACCTTCGGAAAGCTCCGTTCGAGCATGCAACGCAAACATCGGTGGTTCGTGCTCACTCACTCAATGGAAATGTTGTGCCACCAAGTCGATAAATCTTTTCTGTTCACGTTTACAGCAATTTCGAGCACTCTGCTTATTTGCAAATGCCAAGTGCTTGATTTTGTTGTGAACGAGAGTCAGACTAATCTACTCGTTGTTCTGAAGTCCATTGTAGCAGGCCGCAAACACAGCGTATTGATGAAGAAGCCTCAAGTTGTTGATTTGTTTTCAATTGCGCTTGTGCACTGCTGCCAAAGCAGCAGAAGCATTAGCACCCGAATGATTCGTTTCACTTTGAAAAGTGTAAAGCGATGCGTGCATTTATTATTTAAATTAATGATCATGAATTCATGAATGATTTCCAAGGTACCCTGAGCAACGTTAATCCGGCCCATTATGTCGTGGAGTTGGTGGGAGGAGACTGCGCATTCTTAAGGCGATGCAGACGAGTGGAGCAGCCTAGGACGGACATTCGCATACCTCGTTCCTGTCCTGCTAGAAGAGGCACATCTCAGTGAATAGTGTTGGCTCAAGGAGGTCGAGTGTGAGATCCACGGGGACCTTCGGAAAGCTCCGTTCGAGCCTGCAACGCAAACATCGGTGGTTCGTGCTCACTCACTCAATGGAAATGTTGTGCCACCAAGTCGATAAATCTTTTCTGTTCACGTTTACAGCAATTTCGAGCACTCTGCTTATTTGCTAATGCCAAGTGCTTGATTTTGTTGTGAACGAGTCAGACTAATCTACTCGTTGTTCTGAAGTCCATTGTAGCAGGCCGCAAACACAGCGTATTGATGAAGAAGCCTCAAGTTGTTGAGTTGTTTTCAATTGCGCTTGTGCACCGCTGCCAAAGCAGCAGAAGCATTAGCACCCGAATGATTCGTTGCACTTTGAAAAGTGTAAAGCGATGCGTGCATTTATTATTTAAATTAATGATCATGAATTCATGAATGATTTCCAAGGTACCCTGAGCAACGTTAATCCGGCCCATTATGTCGTGGAGTTGGTGGGAGGAGACTGCGCATTCTTAAGGCGATGCAGACGAGTGGAGCAGCCTAGGACGGACATTCGCATACCTCGTTCCTGTCCTGCTAGAAGAGGCACATCTCAGTGAATGGTGTTGGCTCAAGGAGGTCGAGTGTGAGATCCACGGGGACCTTCGGAAAGCTCCGTTCGAGCCTGCAACGCAAACATCGGTGGTTCGTGCTCACTCACTCAATGGAAATGTTGTGCCACCAAGTCGATACATCTTTTCTGTTCACGTTTACAGCAATTTCGAGCACTCTGCTTATTTTCTAATGCCAAGTGCTTGATTTTGTTGTGAACGAGAGTCAGACTCATCTACTCGTTGTTCTGAAGTCCATTGTAGCAGGCCGCAAACACAGCGTATTGATGAAGAAGCCTCAAGTTGTTGATTTGTTTTCAATTGCGCTTGTGCACCGCTGCCAAAGCAGCAGAAGCATTAGCACCCGAATGATTCGTTGCACTTTGAAAAGTGTAAAGCGATGCGTGCATTTATTATTTAAATTAATGATCATGAATTCATGAATGATTTCCAAGGTACCCTGAGCGACGTTAATCCGGCCCATTATGTCGTGGAGTTGGTGGGAGGAGACTGCGCATTCTTAAGGCGATGCAGACGAGTGGGGCAGCATAGGACGGACATTCGCATACCTCGTTCCTGTCCTGCAAGAAGAGGCACATCTCAGTGAATGGTGTTGGCTCAAGGAGGTCGAGTGTGAGATCCACGGGGACCTTCGGAAAGCTCCGTTCGAGCCTGCAACGCAAACATCGGTGGTTCGTGCTCACTCACTCAATGGAAATGTTGTGCCACCAAGTCGATACATCTTTTCTGTTCACGTTTACAGCAATTTCGAGCACTCTGCTTATTTTCTAATGCCAAGTGCTTGATTTTGTTGTGAACGAGTCAGACTAATCTACTCGTTGTTCTGAAGTACATTGTAGCAGGCCGCAAACACAGCGTATTGATGAAGAAGCCTCAAGTTGTTGAGTTGTTTTCAATTGCGCTTGTGCATCGGTGCCAAAGCAGCAGAAGCATTAGCACCCGAATGATTCGTTGCACTTTGAAAAGTGTAAAGCGATGCGTGCATTTATTATTTAAATTAATGATCATGAATTCATGAATGAAGAGGCACATCTCAGTGAATGGTGTTGGCTCAAGGAGGTCGAGTGTGAGATCCACGGGGACCTTCGGAAAGCTCCGTTCGAGCCTGCAACGCAAACATCGGTGGTTCGTGCTCACTCACTCAATGGAAATGTTGTGCCACCAAGTCGATAAATCTTTTCTGTTCACGTTTACAGCAATTTCGAGCACTCTGCTTATTTTCTAATGCCAAGTGCTTGATTTTGTTGTGAACGAGTCAGACTCATCTACTCGTTGTTCTGAAGTCCATTGTAGCAGGCCGCAAACACGGCGTATTGATGAAGAAGCCTCAAGTTGTTGATTTGTTTTCAATTGCGCTTGTGCACCGCTGCCAAAGCAGCAGAAGCATTAGCACCCGAATGATTCGTTGCACTTTGAAAAGTGTAAAGCGATGCGTGCATTTATTATTTAAATTAATGATCATGAATTCATGAATGAAGAGGCACATCTCAGTGAATGGTGTTGGCTCAAGGAGGTCGAGTGTGAGATCCACGGGGACCTTCGGAAAGCTCCGTTCGAGCCTGCAACGCAAACATCGGTGGTTCGTGCTTACTCACTCAATGGAAATGTTGTGCCACCAAGTCGATACATCTTTTCTGTTTACGTTTACAGCAATTTCGAGCACTCTGCTTATTTTCTAATGCCAAGTGCTTGATTTTGTTGTGAACGAGTCAGACTCATCTACTCGTTGTTCTGAAGTCCATTGTAGCAGGCCGCAAACACGGCGTATTGATGAAGAAGCCTCAAGTTGTTGATTTGTTTTCAATTGCGCTTGTGCACCGCTGCCAAAGCAGCAGAAGCATTAGCACCCGAATGATTCGTTGCACTTTGAAAAGTGTAAAGCGATGCGTGCATTTATTATTTAAATAAATGATCATGAATTCGTGCATGATTTCGAAGGTACCCTGAGCGACGTTAATCCGGCCCATTATGTCGTGGATTTGGTGGGAGGAGACTGCGCATTCTTAAGGCGATGCAGACGAGTGGAGCAGCCTAGGACGGACATTCGCATACCTCGTTCCTGTCCGGCTAGAAGAGGCACATCTCAGTGAATGGTGTTGGCTCAAGGAGGTCGAGTGTGAGATCCACGGGGACCTTCGGAAAGCTCCGTTCGAGCCTGCAACGCAAACATCGGTGGTTCGTGCTCACTCAATGGATATGTTGTGCCATCAAGTCGATAAATCTTTTCTGTTCACGTTTACAGCAATTTCGAGCACTCTGCTTATTTTCTAATGCCAAGTGCTTGATTTTGTTGTGAACGAGTCAGACTCATCTACTCGTTGTTCTGAAGTCCATTGTAGCAGGCCGCAAACACAGCGTATTGATGAAGAAGCCTCAAGTTGTTGATTTGTTTTCAATTGCGCTTGTGCACCGCTGCCAAAGCAGCAGAAGCATTAGCACCCGAATGATTCGTTGCACTTTGAAAAGTGTAAAGCGATGCGTGCATTTATTATTTAAATTAATGATCATGAATTCATGAATGATTTCCAAGGTACCCTGAGTGACGTTAATCTGGCCCATTATGTCGTGGAGTTGGTGGGAGGAGACTGCGCATTCTTAAGGCGATGCAGACGAGTGGAGCAGCCTAGGACGGACATTCGCATACCTCGTTCCTGTCCTGCTAGAAGAGGCACATCTCAGTGAATGGTGTTGGCTCAAGGAGGTCGAGTGTGAGATCCACGGGGACCTTCGGAAAGCTCCGTTCGAGCCTGCAACGCAAACATCGGTGGTTCGTGCTCACTCACTCAATGGAAATGTTGTGCCACCAAGTCGATACATCTTTTCTGTTCACGTTTACAGCAATTTCGAGCACTCTGCTTATTTTCTAATGCCAAGTTCTTGATTTTGTTGTGAACGAGTCAGACTCATCTACTCGTTGTTCTGAAGTCCATTGTAGCAGGCCGCAAACACAGCGTATTGATGAAGAAGCCTCAAGTTGTTGATTTGTTTTCAATTGCGCTTGTGCACCGCTGCCAAAGCAGCAGAAGCATTAGCACCCCAATGATTCGTTGCACTTTGAAAAGTGTAAAGCGATGCGTGCATTTATTATTTAATTAAATGATCATGAATTCGTGCATGATTTCGAAGGTACCCTGAGCGACGTTAATCCGGCCCATTATGTCGTAGATTTGGTGGGAGGAGACTGCGCATTCTTAAGGCGATGCAGACGAGTGGAGCAGCCTAGGACGGACATTCGCATACCTCGTTCCTGTCCGGCTAGAAGAGGCACATCTCAGTGAATGGTGTTGGCTCAAGGAGGTCGAGTGTGAGATCCACGGGGACCTTCGGAAAGCTCCGTTCGAGCCTGCAACGCAAACATCGGTGGTTCGTGCTCACTCAATGGATATGTTGTGCCATCAAGTCGATAAATCTTTTCTGTTCACGTTTACAGCAATTTCGAGCACTCTGCTTATTTTCTAATGCCAAGTGCTTGATTTTGTTGTGAACGAGTCAGACTCATCTACTCGTTGTTCTGAAGTCCATTGTAGCAGGCCGCAAACACAGCGTATTGATGAAGAAGCCTCAAGTTGTTGATTTGTTTTCAATTGCGCTTGTGCACCGCTGCCAAAGCAGCAGAAGCATTAGCACCCGAATGATTCGTTGCACTTTGAAAAGTGTAAAGCGATGCGTGCATTTATTATTTAAATTAATGATCATGAATTCATGAATGATTTCCAAGGTACCCTGAGCGACGTTAATCTGGCCCATTATGTCGTGGAGTTGGTGGGAGGAGACTGCGCATTCTTAAGGCGATGCAGACGAGTGGAGCAGCCTAGGACGGACATTCCATTACCTCGTTCCTGTCCTGCTAGAAGAGGCACATCTCAGTGAATGGTGTTGGCTCAAGGAGGTCGAGTGTGAGATCCACGGGGACCTTCGGAAAGCTCCGTTCGAGCCTGCAACGCAAACATCGGTGGTTCGTGCTCACTCAATGGATATGTTGTGCCATCAAGTCGATAAATCTTTTCTGCTCACGTTTACAGCAATTTCGAGCACTCTGCTTATTTTCTAATGCCAAGTGCTTGATTTTGTTGTGAACGAGTCAGACTCATCTACTCGTTGTTCTGAAGTCCATTGTAGCAGGCCGCAAACACAGCGTATTGATGAAGAAGCCTCAAGTTGTTGATTTGTTTTCAATTGCGCTTGTGCACCGCTGCCAAAGCAGCAGAAGCATTAGCACCCGAATGATTCGTTGCACTTTGAAAAGTGTAAAGCGATGCGTGCATTTATTATTTAAATAAATGATCATGAATTCGTGCATGATTTCGAAGGTACCCTGAGCGACGTTAATCCGGCCCATTATGTCGTGGAGTTGGTGGGAGGAGACTGCGCATTCTTAAGGCGATGCAGACGAGTGGAGCAGCATAGGACGGACATTCGCATACCTCGTTCCTGTCCTGCTAGAAGAGGCACTTCTCAGTGAATGGCGTTGGCTCAAGGAGGTCGAGTGTGAGATTCACGGGGACCTTCGGAAAGCTCCGTTCGAGCCTGCAACGCAAACATCGGTGGTTCGTGCTCACTCACTCAATGGAAATGTTGTGCCACCAAGTCGATAAATCTTTTCTGTTCACGTTTACAGCAATTTCGAGCACTCTGCTTATTTTCTAATGCCAAGTGCTTGATTTTGTTGTGAACGAGTCAGACTCATCTACTCGTTGTTCTGAAGTCCATTGTAGCAGGCCGCAAACACAGCGTATTGATGAAGAAGCCTCAAGTTGTTGATTTGTTTTCAATTGCGCTTGTGCACCGCTGCCAAAGCAGCAGAAGCATTAGCACCCGAATGATTCGTTGCACTTTGAAAAGTGTAAAGCGATGCGTGCATTTATTATTTAAATAAATGATCATGAATTCGTGCATGATTTCGAAGGTACCCTGAGCGACGTTAATCCGGCCCATTATGTCGTGGAGTTGGTGGGAGGAGACTGCGCATTCTTAAGGCGATGCAGACGAGTGGAGCAGCATAGGACGGACATTCGCATACCTCGTTCCTGTCCTGCTAGAAGAGGCACTTCTCAGTGAATGGCGTTGGCTCAAGGAGGTCGAGTGTGAGATCCACGGGGACCTTCGGAAAGCTCCGTTCGAGCCTGCAACGCAAACATCGGTGGTTCGTGCTCACTCACTCAATGGAAATGTTGTGCCACCAAGTCGATACATCTTTTCTGTTCACGTTTACAGCAATTTCGAGCACTCTGCTTATTTTCTAATGCCAAGTTCTTGATTTTGTTGTGAACGAGTCAGACTCATCTACTCGTTGTTCTGAAGTCCATTGTAGCAGGCCGCAAACACAGCGTATTGATGAAGAAGCCTCAAGTTGTTGATTTGTTTTCAATTGCGCTTGTGCACCGCTGCCAAAGCAGCAGAAGCATTAGCACCCCAATGATTCGTTGCACTTTGAAAAGTGTAAAGCGATGCGTGCATTTATTATTTAATTAAATGATCATGAATTCGTGCATGATTTCGAAGGTACCCTGAGCGACGTTAATCCGGCCCATTATGTCGTGGATTTGGTGGGAGGAGACTGCGCATTCTTAAGGCGATGCAGACGAGTGGAGCAGCCTAGGACGGACATTCGCATACCTCGTTCCTGTCCGGCTAGAAGAGGCACATCTCAGTGAATGGTGTTGGCTCAAGGAGGTCGAGTGTGAGATTCACGGGGACCTTCGGAAAGCTCCGTTCGAGCCTGCAACGCAAACATCGGTGGTTCGTGCTCACTCACTCAATGGAAATGTTGTGCCACCAAGTCGATAAATCTTTTCTGTTCACGTTTACAGCAATTTCGAGCACTCTGCTTATTTTCTAATGCCAAGTGCTTGATTTTGTTGTGAACGAGTCAGACTCATCTACTCGTTGTTCTGAAGTCCATTGTAGCAGGCCGCAAACACAGCGTATTGATGAAGAAGCCTCAAGTTGTTGATTTGTTTTCAATTGCGCTTGTGCACCGCTGCCAAAGCAGCAGAAGCATTAGCACCCGAATGATTCGTTGCACTTTGAAAAGTGTAAAGCGATGCGTGCATTTATTATTTAAATAAATGATCATGAATTCGTGCATGATTTCGAAGGTACCCTGAGCGACGTTAATCCGGCCCATTATGTCGTGGAGTTGGTGGGAGGAGACTGCGCATTCTTAAGGCGATGCAGACGAGTGGAGCAGCATAGGACGGACATTCGCATACCTCGTTCCTGTCCTGCTAGAAGAGGCACTTCTCAGTGAATGGCGTTGGCTCAAGGAGGTCGAGTGTGAGATCCACGGGGACCTTCGGAAAGCTCCGTTCGAGCCTGCAACGCAAACATCGGTGGTTCGTGCTCACTCACTCAATGGAAATGTTGTGCCACCAAGTCGATACATCTTTTCTGTTCACGTTTACAGCAATTTCGAGCACTCTGCTTATTTTCTAATGCCAAGTTCTTGATTTTGTTGTGAACGAGTCAGACTCATCTACTCGTTGTTCTGAAGTCCATTGTAGCAGGCCGCAAACACAGCGTATTGATGAAGAAGCCTCAAGTTGTTGATTTGTTTTCAATTGCGCTTGTGCACCGCTGCCAAAGCAGCAGAAGCATTAGCACCCCAATGATTCGTTGCACTTTGAAAAGTGTAAAGCGATGCGTGCATTTATTATTTAATTAAATGATCATGAATTCGTGCATGATTTCGAAGGTACCCTGAGCGACGTTAATCCGGCCCATTATGTCGTGGATTTGGTGGGAGGAGACTGCGCATTCTTAAGGCGATGCAGACGAGTGGAGCAGCCTAGGACGGACATTCGCATACCTCGTTCCTGTCCGGCTAGAAGAGGCACATCTCAGTGAATGGTGTTGGCTCAAGGAGGTCGAGTGTGAGATCCACGGGGACCTTCGGAAAGCTCCGTTCGAGCCTGCAACGCAAACATCGGTGGTTCGTGCTCACTCAATGGATATGTTGTGCCATCAAGTCGATAAATCTTTTCTGTTCACGTTTACAGCAATTTCGAGCACTCTGCTTATTTTCTAATGCCAAGTGCTTGATTTTGTTGTGAACGAGTCAGACTCATCTACTCGTTGTTCTGAAGTCCATTGTAGCAGGCCGCAAACACAGCGTATTGATGAAGAAGCCTCAAGTTGTTGATTTGTTTTCAATTGCGCTTGTGCACCGCTGCCAAAGCAGCAGAAGCATTAGCACCCGAATGATTCGTTGCACTTTGAAAAGTGTAAAGCGATGCGTGCATTTATTATTTAAATTAATGATCATGAATTCATGAATGATTTCCAAGGTACCCTGAGCGACGTTAATCTGGCCCATTATGTCGTGGAGTTGGTGGGAGGAGACTGCGCATTCTTAAGGCGATGCAGACGAGTGGAGCAGCCTAGGACGGACATTCGCATACCTCGTTCCTGTCCTGCTAGAAGAGGCACATCTCAGTGAATGGTGTTGGCTCAAGGAGGTCGAGTGTGAGATCCACGGGGACCTTCGGAAAGCTCCGTTCGAGCCTGCAACGCAAACATCGGTGGTTCGTGCTCACTCAATGGATATGTTGTGCCATCAAGTCGATAAATCTTTTCTGCTCACGTTTACAGCAATTTCGAGCACTCTGCTTATTTTCTAATGCCAAGTGCTTGATTTTGTTGTGAACGAGTCAGACTCATCTACTCGTTGTTCTGAAGTCCATTGTAGCAGGCCGCAAACACAGCGTATTGATGAAGAAGCCTCAAGTTGTTGATTTGTTTTCAATTGCGCTTGTGCACCGCTGCCAAAGCAGCAGAAGCATTAGCACCCGAATGATTCGTTGCACTTTGAAAAGTGTAAAGCGATGCGTGCATTTATTATTTAAATTGATGATCAAGAATTCATGAATGAAGAGGCACATCTCAGTGAATGGTGTTGGCTCAAGGAGGTCGAGTGTGAGATCCACGGGGACCTTCGGAAAGCTCCGTTCGAGCCTGCAACGCAAACATCGGTGGTTCGTGCTTACTCACTCAATGGAAATGTTGTGCCACCAAGTCGATACATCTTTTCTGTTCACGTTTACAGCAATTTCGAGCACTCTGCTTATTTTCTAATGCCAAGTGCTTGATTTTGTTGTGAACGAGTCAGACTCATCTACTCGTTGTTCTGAAGTCCATTGTAGCAGGCCGCAAACACGGCGTATTGATGAAGAAGCCTCAAGTTGTTGATTTGTTTTCAATTGCGCTTGTGCACCGCTGCCAAAGCAGCAGAAGCATTAGCACCCGAATGATTCGTTGCACTTTGAAAAGTGTAAAGCGATGCGTGCATTTATTATTTAAATAAATGATCATGAATTCGTGCATGATTTCGAAGGTACCCTGAGCGACGTTAATCCGGCCCATTATGTCGTGGAGTTGGTGGGAGGAGACTGCGCATTCTTAAGGCGATGCAGACGAGTGGAGCAGCATAGGACGGACATTCGCATACCTCGTTCCTGTCCTGCTAGAAGAGGCACTTCTCAGTGAATGGCGTTGGCTCAAGGAGGTCGAGTGTGAGATTCACGGGGACCTTCGGAAAGCTCCGTTCGAGCCTGCAACGCAAACATCGGTGGTTCGTGCTCACTCACTCAATGGAAATGTTGTGCCACCAAGTCGATAAATCTTTTCTGTTCACGTTTACAGCAATTTCGAGCACTCTGCTTATTTTCTAATGCCAAGTGCTTGATTTTGTTGTGAACGAGTCAGACTCATCTACTCGTTGTTCTGAAGTCCATTGTAGCAGGCCGCAAACACAGCGTATTGATGAAGAAGCCTCAAGTTGTTGATTTGTTTTCAATTGCGCTTGTGCACCGCTGCCAAAGCAGCAGAAGCATTAGCACCCGAATGATTCGTTGCACTTTGAAAAGTGTAAAGCGATGCGTGCATTTATTATTTAAATTAATGATCATGAATTCATGAATGATTTCCAAGGTACCCTGAGCGACGTTAATCTGGCCCATTATGTCGTGGAGTTGGTGGGAGGAGACTGCGCATTCTTAAGGCGATGCAGACGAGTGGAGCAGCCTAGGACGGACATTCGCATACCTCGTTCCTGTCCTGCTAGAAGAGGCACATCTCAGTGAATGGTGTTGGCTCAAGGAGGTCGAGTGTGAGATCCACGGGGACCTTCGGAAAGCTCCGTTCGAGCCTGCAACGCAAACATCGGTGGTTCGTGCTCACTCAATGGATATGTTGTGCCATCAAGTCGATAAATCTTTTCTGCTCACGTTTACAGCAATTTCGAGCACTCTGCTTATTTTCTAATGCCAAGTGCTTGATTTTGTTGTGAACGAGTCAGACTCATCTACTCGTTGTTCTGAAGTCCATTGTAGCAGGCCGCAAACACAGCGTATTGATGAAGAAGCCTCAAGTTGTTGATTTGTTTTCAATTGCGCTTGTGCACCGCTGCCAAAGCAGCAGAAGCATTAGCACCCGAATGATTCGTTGCACTTTGAAAAGTGTAAAGCGATGCGTGCATTTATTATTTAAATTGATGATCAAGAATTCATGAATGAAGAGGCACATCTCAGTGAATGGTGTTGGCTCAAGGAGGTCGAGTGTGAGATCCACGGGGACCTTCGGAAAGCTCCGTTCGAGCCTGCAACGCAAACATCGGTGGTTCGTGCTTACTCACTCAATGGAAATGTTGTGCCACCAAGTCGATACATCTTTTCTGTTCACGTTTACAGCAATTTCGAGCACTCTGCTTATTTTCTAATGCCAAGTGCTTGATTTTGTTGTGAACGAGTCAGACTCATCTACTCGTTGTTCTGAAGTCCATTGTAGCAGGCCGCAAACACGGCGTATTGATGAAGAAGCCTCAAGTTGTTGATTTGTTTTCAATTGCGCTTGTGCACCGCTGCCAAAGCAGCAGAAGCATTAGCACCCGAATGATTCGTTGCACTTTGAAAAGTGTAAAGCGATGCGTGCATTTATTATTTAAATAAATGATCATGAATTCGTGCATGATTTCGAAGGTACCCTGAGCGACGTTAATCCGGCCCATTATGTCGTGGAGTTGGTGGGAGGAGACTGCGCATTCTTAAGGCGATGCAGACGAGTGGAGCAGCATAGGACGGACATTCGCATACCTCGTTCCTGTCCTGCTAGAAGAGGCACATCTCAGTGAATGGTGTTGGCTCAAGGAGGTCGAGTGTGAGATCCACGGGGACCTTCGGAAAGCTCCGTTCGAGCCTGCAACGCAAACATCGGTGGTTCGTTCTCACTCACTCAATGGAAATGTTGTACCACCAAGTCGATACATCTTTTCTGTTCACGTTTACAGCAATTTCGAGCACTCTGCTTATTTTGTAATGCCAAGTGCTTGATTTTGTTGTGAACGAGTCAGACTCATCTACTCGTTGTTCTGAAGTCCATTGTAGCAGGCCGCAAACACAGCGTATTGATGAAGAAGCCTCAAGTTGTTGATTTGTTTTCAATTGCGCTTGTGCACCGCTGCCAAAGCAGCAGAAGCATTAGCACCCGAATGATTCGTTGCACTTTGAAAAGTGTAAAGCGATGCGTGCATTTATTATTTAAATTGATGATCAAGAATTCATGAATGAAGAGGCACATCTCAGTGAATGGTGTTGGCTCAAGGAGGTCGAGTGTGAGATCCACGGGGACCTTCGGAAAGCTCCGTTCGAGCCTGCAACGCAAACATCGGTGGTTCGTGCTTACTCACTCAATGGAAATGTTGTGCCACCAAGTCGATACATCTTTTCTGTTCACGTTTACAGCAATTTCGAGCACTCTGCTTATTTTCTAATGCCAAGTGCTTGATTTTGTTGTGAACGAGTCAGACTCATCTACTCGTTGTTCTGAAGTCCATTGTAGCAGGCCGCAAACACGGCGTATTGATGAAGAAGCCTCAAGTTGTTGATTTGTTTTCAATTGCGCTTGTGCACCGCTGCCAAAGCAGCAGAAGCATTAGCACCCGAATGATTCGTTGCACTTTGAAAAGTGTAAAGCGATGCGTGCATTTATTATTTAAATAAATGATCATGAATTCGTGCATGATTTCGAAGGTACCCTGAGCGACGTTAATCCGGCCCATTATGTCGTGGAGTTGGTGGGAGGAGACTGCGCATTCTTAAGGCGATGCAGACGAGTGGAGCAGCATAGGACGGACATTCGCATACCTCGTTCCTGTCCTGCTAGAAGAGGCACATCTCAGTGAATGGTGTTGGCTCAAGGAGGTCGAGTGTGAGATCCACGGGGACCTTCGGAAAGCTCCGTTCGAGCCTGCAACGCAAACATCGGTGGTTCGTTCTCACTCACTCAATGGAAATGTTGTACCACCAAGTCGATACATCTTTTCTGTTCACGTTTACAGCAATTTCGAGCACTCTGCTTATTTTGTAATGCCAAGTGCTTGATTTTGTTGTGAACGAGTCAGACTCATCTACTCGTTGTTCTGAAGTCCATTGTAGCAGGCCGCAAACACAGCGTATTGATGAAGAAGCCTCAAGTTGTTGATTTGTTTTCAATTGCGCTTGTGCACCGCTGCCAAAGCAGCAGAAGCATTAGCACCCGAATGATTCGTTGCACTTTGAAAAGTGTAAAGCGATGCGTGCATTTATTATTTAAATTAATGATCATGAATTCATGAATGATTTCCAAGGTACCCTGAGCGACGTTAATCTGGCCCATTATGTCGTGGAGTTGGTGGGAGGAGACTGCGCATTCTTAAGGCGATGCAGACGAGTGGAGCAGCCTAGGACGGACATTCGCATACCTCGTTCCTGTCCTGCTAGAAGAGGCACATCTCAGTGAATGGTGTTGGCTCAAGGAGGTCGAGTGTGAGATCCACGGGGACCTTCGGAAAGCTCCGTTCGAGCCTGCAACGCAAACATCGGTGGTTCGTGCTCACTCAATGGAAATGTTGTGCCACCAAGTCGATACATCTTTTCTGTTCACGTTTACAGCAATTTCGAGCACTCTGCTTATTTTCTAATGCCAAGTGCTTGATTTTGTTGTGAACGAGTCAGACTCATCTACTCGTTGTTCTGAAGTCCATTGTAGCAGGCCGCAAACACGGCGTATTGATGAAGAAGCCTCAAGTTGTTGATTTGTTTTCAATTGCGCTTGTGCACCGCTGCCAAAGCAGCAGAAGCATTAGCACCCGAATGATTCGTTGCACTTTGAAAAGTGTAAAGCGATGCGTGCATTTATTATTTAAATAAATGATCATGAATTCGTGCATGATTTCGAAGGTACCCTGAGCGACGTTAATCCGGCCCATTATGTCGTGGAGTTGGTGGGAGGAGACTGCGCATTCTTAAGGCGATGCAGACGAGTGGAGCAGCATAGGACGGACATTCGCATACCTCGTTCCTGTCCTGCTAGAAGAGGCACTTCTCAGTGAATGGCGTTGGCTCAAGGAGGTCGAGTGTGAGATTCACGGGGACCTTCGGAAAGCTCCGTTCGAGCCTGCAACGCAAACATCGGTGGTTCGTGCTCACTCACTCAATGGAAATGTTGTGCCACCAAGTCGATAAATCTTTTCTGTTCACGTTTACAGCAATTTCGAGCACTCTGCTTATTTTCTAATGCCAAGTGCTTGATTTTGTTGTGAACGAGTCAGACTCATCTACTCGTTGTTCTGAAGTCCATTGTAGCAGGCCGCAAACACAGCGTATTGATGAAGAAGCCTCAAGTTGTTGATTTGTTTTCAATTGCGCTTGTGCACCGCTGCCAAAGCAGCAGAAGCATTAGCACCCGAATGATTCGTTGCACTTTGAAAAGTGTAAAGCGATGCGTGCATTTATTATTTAAATAAATGATCATGAATTCGTGCATGATTTCGAAGGTACCCTGAGCGACGTTAATCCGGCCCATTATGTCGTGGAGTTGGTGGGAGGAGACTGCGCATTCTTAAGGCGATGCAGACGAGTGGAGCAGCATAGGACGGACATTCGCATACCTCGTTCCTGTCCTGCTAGAAGAGGCACTTCTCAGTGAATGACGTTGGCTCAAGGAGGTCGAGTGTGAGATCCACGGGGACCTTCGGAAAGCTCCGTTCGAGCCTGCAACGCAAACATCGGTGGTTCGTGCTCACTCACTCAATGGAAATGTTGTGCCACCAAGTCGATAAATCTTTTCTGTTCACGTTTACAGCAATTTCGAGCACTCTGCTTATTTTCTAATGCCAAGTGCTTGATTTTGTTGTGAACGAGTCAGACTCATCTACTCGTTGTTCTGAAGTCCATTGTAGCAGGCCGCAAACACAGCGTATTGATGAAGAAGCCTCAAGTTGTTGATTTGTTTTCAATTGCGCTTGTGCACCGCTGCCAAAGCAGCAGAAGCATTAGAACCCGAATGATTCGTTGCACTTTGAAAAGTGTAAAGCGATGCGTGCATTTATTATTTAAATTAATGTTCATGAATTCATGAATGAAGAGGCACATCTCAGTGAATGGTGTTGGCTCAAGGAGGTCGAGTGTGAGATCCACGGGGACCTTCGTAAAGCTCCGTTCGAGCCTGCAACGCAAACATCGGTGGTTCGTGCTCACTCACTCAATGGAAATGTTGTGCCACCAAGTCGATAAATCTTTTCTGTTCACGTTTACAGCAATTTCGAGCACTCTGCTTATTTTCTAATGCCAAGTGCTTGATTTTGTTGTGAACGAGAGTCAGACTAATCTACTCGTTGTTCTGAAGTCCATTGTAGCAGGCCGCAAACACAGCGTATTGATGAAGAAGCCTCAAATTGTTGATTTGTTTTCAATTGCGCTTGTGCACCGCTGCCAAAGCAGCAGAAGCATTGGCACCCGAATGATTCGTTGCACTTTGAAAAGTGTAAAGCGATGCGTGCATTTATTATTTAAATTAATGATCATGAATTCATGAATGATTTCCAAGGTACCCTGAGCAACGTTAATCCGGCCCATTATGTCGTGGAGTTGGTGGGAGGAGACTGCGCATTCTTAAGGCGATGCAGACGAGTGGAGCAGCCTAGGACGGACATTCGCATACCTCGTTCCTGTCCTGCTAGAAGAGGCACATCTCAGTGAATGGTGTTGGCTCAAGGAGGTCGAGTGTGAGATCCACGGGGACCTTCGGAAAGCTCCGTTCGAGCCTGCAACGCAAACATCGGTGGTTCGTGCTCACTCACTCAATGGAAATGTTGTGCCACCAAGTCGATAAATCTTTTCTGTTCACGTTTACAGCAATTTCGAGCACTCTGCTTATTTTCTAATGCCAAGTGCTTGATTTTGTTGTGAACGAGAGTCAGACTAATCTACTCGTTGTTCTGAAGTCCATTGTAGCAGGCCGCAAACACAGCGTATTGATGAAGAAGCCTCAAATTGTTGATTTGTTTTCAATTGCGCTTGTGCACCGCTGCCAAAACAGCAGAAGCATTGGCACCCGAATGATTCGTTGCACTTTGAAAAGTGTAAAGCGATGCGTGCATTTATTATTTAAATTAATGATCATGAATTCATGAATGATTTCCAAGGTACCCTGAGCAACGTTAATCCGGCCCATTATGTCGTGGAGTTGGTGGGAGGAGACTGCGCATTCTTAAGGCGATGCAGACGAGTGGAGCAGCATAGGACGGACATTCGCATACCTCGTTCCTGTCCTGCTAGAAGAGGCACATCTCAGTGAATGGTGTTGGCTCAAGGAGGTCGAGTGTGAGATCCACGGGGACCTTCGGAAAGCCCCGTTCGAGCTTGCAACGCAAACATCGGTGGTTCGTGCTCACTCACTCAATGGAAATGTTGTGCCACCAAGTCGATAAATCTTTTCTGTTCACGTTTACAGCAATTTCGAGCACTCTGCTTATTTTCTAATGCCAAGTGCTTGATTTTGTTGTGAACGAGTCAGACTCATCTACTCGTTGTTCTGAAGTCCATTGTAGCAGGCCGCAAACACAGCGTATTGATGAAGAAGCCTCAAGTTGTTGATTTGTTTTCAATTGCGCTTGTGCACCGCTGCCAACGCAGCAGAAGCATTAGCACCCGAATGATTCGTTGCACTATGAAAAGTGTAAAGCGATGCGTGCATTTATTATTTAAATTAATGATCATGAATTCATGAATGATTTCCAAGGTACCCTGAGCGACGTTAATCCGGCCCATTATGTCGTGGAGTTGGTGGGAGGAGACTGCGCATTCTTAAGGCGATGCAGACGAGTGGAGCAGCCTAGGACGGACATTCGCATACCTCGTTCCTGTCCTGCTAGAAGAGGCACATCTCAGTGAATGGTGTTGGCTCAAGGAGGTCGAGTGTGAGATCCACGGGGACCTTCGGAAAGCTCCGTTCGAGCCTGCAACGCAAACATCGGTGGTTCGTGCTCACTCACTCAATGGAAATGTTGTGCCACCAAGTCGATAAATCTTTTCTGTTCACGTTTACAGCAATTTCGAGCACTCTGCTTATTTTCTAATGCCAAGTGCTTGATTTTGTTGTGAACGAGAGTCAGACTCATCTACTCGTTGTTCTGAAGTCCATTGTAGCAGGCCGCAAACACAGCGTATTGATGAAGAAGCCTCAAATTGTTGATTTGTTTTCAATTGCGCTTGTGCACCGCTGCCAAAGCAGCAGAAGCATTGGCACCCGAATGATTCGTTGCACTTTGAAAAGTGTAAAGCGATGCGTGCATTTATTATTTAAATAAATGATCATGAATTCATGAATGATTTCCAAGGTACCCTGAGCGACGTTAATCCGGCCCATTATGTCGTGGAGTTGGTGGGAGGAGACTGCGCATTCTTAAGGCGATGCAGACGAGTGGAGCAGCATAGGACGGACATTCGCATACCTCGTTCCTGTCCTGCTAGAAGAGGCACATCTCAGTGAATGGTGTTGGCTCAAGGAGGTCGAGTGTGAGATCCACGGGGACCTTCGGAAAGCTCCGTTCGAGCCTGCAACGCAAACATCGGTGGTTCGTGCTCACTCACTCAATGGAAATGGTGTGCCACCAAGTCGATACATCTTTTCTGTTCACGTTTACAGCAATTTCGAGCACTCTGCTTATTTTCTAATGCCAAGTGCTTGATTTTGTTGTGAACGAGTCAGACTCATCTACTCGTTGTTCTGAAGTCCATTGTAGCAGGCCGCAAACACAGCGTATTGATGAAGAAGCCTCAAGTTGTTGATTTGTTTCAATTGCGCTTGTGCACCGCTGCCAAAGCAGCAGAAGCATTAGCACCCGAATGATTCGTTGCACTTTGAAAGTGTAAAGCGATGCGTGCATTTATTATTTAAATTAGTGATCATGAATTCATGAATGATTTCCAAGGTACCCTGAGCGAGGTTAATCCGGCCCATTATGTCGTGGAGTTGGTGGGAGGAGACTGCGCATTCTTAAGGCGATGCAGACGAGTGGAGCAGGATAGGACGGACATTCGCATACCTCGTTCCTGTCCTGCTAGAAGAGGCACATCTCAGTGAATGGTGTTGGCTCAAGGAGGTCGAGTGTGAGATCCACGGGGACCTTCGGAAAGCTCCGTTCGAGCCTGCAACGCAAACATCGGTGGTTCGTGCTCACTCACTCAATAGAAATGTTGTGCCACCAAGTCGATAAATCTTTTCTGTTCACGTTTACAGCAATTTCGAGCACTCTGCTTATTTTCTAATGCCAAGTGCTTGATTTTGTTGTGAACGAGAGTCAGACTCATCTACTCGTTGTTCTGAAGTCCATTGTAGCAGGCCGCAAACACAGCGTATTGATGAAGAAGCCTCAAATTGTTGATTTGTTTTCAATTGCGCTTGTGCACCGCTGCCAAAGCAGCAGAAGCATTGGCACCCGAATGATTCGTTGCACTTTGAAAAGTGTAAAGCGATGCGTGCATTTATTATTTAAATAAATGATCATGAATTCATGAATGATTTCCAAGGTACCCTGAGCGACGTTAATCCGGCCCATTATGTCGTGGAGTTGGTGGGAGGAGACTGCGCATTCTTAAGGCGATGCAGACGAGTGGAGCAGCATAGGACGGACATTCGCATACCTCGTTCCTGTCCTGCTAGAAGAGGCACATCTCAGTGAATGGTGTTGGCTCAAGGAGGTCGAGTGTGAGATCCACGGGGACCTTCGGAAAGCTCCGTTCGAGCCTGCAACGCAAACATCGGTGGTTCGTGCTCACTCACTCAATGGAAATGGTGTGCCACCAAGTCGATACATCTTTTCTGTTCACGTTTACAGCAATTTCGAGCACTCTGCTTATTTTCTAATGCCAAGTGCTTGATTTTGTTGTGAACGAGTCAGACTCATCTACTCGTTGTTCTGAAGTCCATTGTAGCAGGCCGCAAACACAGCGTATTGATGAAGAAGCCTCAAGTTGTTGATTTGTTTTCAATTGCGCTTGTGCACCGCTGCCAACGCAGCAGAAGCATTAGCACCCGAATGATTCGTTGCACTATGAAAAGTGTAAAGCGATGCGTGCATTTATTATTTAAATTAATGATCATGAATTCATGAATGATTTCCAAGGTACCCTGAGCGACGTTAATCCGGCCCATTATGTCGTGGAGTTGGTGGGAGGAGACTGCGCATTCTTAAGGCGATGCAGACGAGTGGAGCAGCCTAGGACGGACATTCGCATACCTCGTTCCTGTCCTGCTAGAAGAGGCACATCTCAGTGAATGGTGTTGGCTCAAGGAGGTCGAGTGTGAGATCCACGGGGACCTTCGGAAAGCTCCGTTCGAGCCTGCAACGCAAACATCGGTGGTTCGTGCTCACTCACTCAATGGAAATGTTGTGCCACCAAGTCGATAAATCTTTTCTGTTCACGTTTACAGCAATTTCGAGCACTCTGCTTATTTTCTAATGCCAAGTGCTTGATTTTGTTGTGAACGAGAGTCAGACTCATCTACTCGTTGTTCTGAAGTCCATTGTAGCAGGCCGCAAACACAGCGTATTGATGAAGAAGCCTCAAATTGTTGATTTGTTTTCAATTGCGCTTGTGCACCGCTGCCAAAGCAGCAGAAGCATTGGCACCCGAATGATTCGTTGCACTTTGAAAAGTGTAAAGCGATGCGTGCATTTATTATTTAAATAAATGATCATGAATTCATGAATGATTTCCAAGGTACCCTGAGCGACGTTAATCCGGCCCATTATGTCGTGGAGTTGGTGGGAGGAGACTGCGCATTCTTAAGGCGATGCAGACGAGTGGAGCAGCATAGGACGGACATTCGCATACCTCGTTCCTGTCCTGCTAGAAGAGGCACATCTCAGTGAATGGTGTTGGCTCAAGGAGGTCGAGTGTGAGATCCACGGGGACCTTCGGAAAGCTCCGTTCGAGCCTGCAACGCAAACATCGGTGGTTCGTGCTCACTCACTCAATGGAAATGGTGTGCCACCAAGTCGATACATCTTTTCTGTTCACGTTTACAGCAATTTCGAGCACTCTGCTTATTTTCTAATGCCAAGTGCTTGATTTTGTTGTGAACGAGTCAGACTCATCTACTCGTTGTTCTGAAGTCCATTGTAGCAGGCCGCAAACACAGCGTATTGATGAAGAAGCCTCAAGTTGTTGATTTGTTTCAATTGCGCTTGTGCACCGCTGCCAAAGCAGCAGAAGCATTAGCACCCGAATGATTCGTTGCACTTTGAAAGTGTAAAGCGATGCGTGCATTTATTATTTAAATTAGTGATCATGAATTCATGAATGATTTCCAAGGTACCCTGAGCGAGGTTAATCCGGCCCATTATGTCGTGGAGTTGGTGGGAGGAGACTGCGCATTCTTAAGGCGATGCAGACGAGTGGAGCAGGATAGGACGGACATTCGCATACCTCGTTCCTGTCCTGCTAGAAGAGGCACATCTCAGTGAATGGTGTTGGCTCAAGGAGGTCGAGTGTGAGATCCACGGGGACCTTCGGAAAGCTCCGTTCGAGCCTGCAACGCAAACATCGGTGGTTCGTGCTCACTCACTCAATAGAAATGTTGTGCCACCAAGTCGATAAATCTTTTCTGTTCACGTTTACAGCAATTTCGAGCACTCTGCTTATTTTCTAATGCCAAGTGCTTGATTTTGTTGTGAACGAGAGTCAGACTCATCTACTCGTTGTTCTGAAGTCCATTGTAGCAGGCCGCAAACACAGCGTATTGATGAAGAAGCCTCAAATTGTTGATTTGTTTTCAATTGCGCTTGTGCACCGCTGCCAAAGCAGCAGAAGCATTGGCACCCGAATGATTCGTTGCACTTTGAAAAGTGTAAAGCGATGCGTGCATTTATTATTTAAATAAATGATCATGAATTCATGAATGATTTCCAAGGTACCCTGAGCGACGTTAATCCGGCCCATTATGTCGTGGAGTTGGTGGGAGGAGACTGCGCATTCTTAAGGCGATGCAGACGAGTGGAGCAGCATAGGACGGACATTCGCATACCTCGTTCCTGTCCTGCTAGAAGAGGCACATCTCAGTGAATGGTGTTGGCTCAAGGAGGTCGAGTGTGAGATCCACGGGGACCTTCGGAAAGCCCCGTTCGAGCTTGCAACGCAAACATCGGTGGTTCGTGCTCACTCACTCAATGGAAATGTTGTGCCACCAAGTCGATAAATCTTTTCTGTTCACGTTTACAGCAATTTCGAGCACTCTGCTTATTTTCTAATGCCAAGTGCTTGATTTTGTTGTGAACGAGTCAGACTCATCTACTCGTTGTTCTGAAGTCCATTGTAGCAGGCCGCAAACACAGCGTATTGATGAAGAAGCCTCAAGTTGTTGATTTGTTTCAATTGCGCTTGTGCACCGCTGCCAAAGCAGCAGAAGCATTAGCACCCGAATGATTCGTTGCACTTTGAAAGTGTAAAGCGATGCGTGCATTTATTATTTAAATTAGTGATCATGAATTCATGAATGATTTCCAAGGTACCCTGAGCGAGGTTAATCCGGCCCATTATGTCGTGGAGTTGGTGGGAGGAGACTGCGCATTCTTAAGGCGATGCAGACGAGTGGAGCAGGATAGGACGGACATTCGCATACCTCGTTCCTGTCCTGCTAGAAGAGGCACATCTCAGTGAATGGTGTTGGCTCAAGGAGGTCGAGTGTGAGATCCACGGGGACCTTCGGAAAGCTCCGTTCGAGCCTGCAACGCAAACATCGGTGGTTCGTGCTCACTCACTCAATGGAAATGTTGTGCCACCAAGTCGATAAATCTTTTCTGTTCACGTTTACAGCAATTTCGAGCACTCTGCTTATTTTCTAATGCCAAGTGCTTGATTTTTTTGTGAACGAGAGTCAGACTCATCTACTCGTTGTTCTGAAGTCCATTGTAGCAGGCCGCAAACACAGCGTATTGATGAAGAAGCCTCAAATTGTTGATTTGTTTTCAATTGCGCTTGTGCACCGCTGCCAAAGCAGCAGAAGCATTGGCACCCGAATGATTCGTTGCACTTTGAAAAGTGTAAAGCGATGCGTGCATTTATTATTTAAATAAATGATCATGAATTCATGAATGATTTCCAAGGTACCCTGAGCGACGTTAATCCGGCCCATTATGTCGTGGAGTTGGTGGGAGGAGACTGCGCATTCTTAAGGCGATGCAGACGAGTGGAGCAGCATAGGACGGACATTCGCATACCTCGTTCCTGTCCTGCTAGAAGAGGCACATCTCAGTGAATGGCGTTGGCTCAAGGAGGTCGAGTGTGAGATCCACGGGGACCTTCGGAAAGCTCCGTTCGAGCCTGCAACGCAAACATCGGTGGTTCGTGCTCACTCACTCAATGGAAATGTTGTGCCACCAAGTCGATAAATCTTTTCTGTTCACGTTTACAGCAATTTCGAGCACTCTGCTTATTTGCTAATGCCAAGTGCTTGATTTTGTTGTGAACGAGTCAGACTAATCTACTCGTTGTTCTGAAGTCCATTGTAGCAGGCCGCAAACACAGCGTATTGATGAAGAAGCCTCAAATTGTTGATTTGTTTTCAATTGCGCTTGTGCACCGCTGCCAAAGCAGCAGAAGCATTGGCACCCGAATGATTCGTTGCACTTTGAAAAGTGTAAAGCGATGCGTGCATTTATTATTTAAATAAATGATCATGAATTCATGAATGATTTCCAAGGTACCCTGAGCGACGTTTATCCGGCCCATTATGTCGTGGAGTTGGTGGGAGGAGACTGCGCATTCTTAAGGCGATGCAGACGAGTGGAGCAGCATAGGACGGACATTCGCATACCTCGTTCCTGTCCTGTTAGAAGAGGCACATCTCAGTGAATGGTGTTGGCTCAAGGAGGTCGAGTGTGAGATCCACGGGGACCTTCGGAAAGCTCCGTTCGAGCCTGCAACGCAAACATCGGTGGTTCGTGCTCACTCACTCAATGGAAATGTTGTGCCACCAAGTCGATACATCTTTTCTGTTCACGTTTACAGCAATTTCGAGCACTCTGCTTATTTTCTAATGCCAAGTGCTTGATTTTGTTGTGAACGAGTCAGACTCATCTACTCGTTGTTCTGAAGTCCATTGTAGCAGGCCGCAAACACAGCGTATTGATGAAGAAGCCTCAAGTTGTTGATTTGTTTCAATTGCGCTTGTGCACCGCTGCCAAAGCAGCAGAAGCATTAGCACCCGAATGATTCGTTGCACTTTGAAAGTGTAAAGCGATGCGTGCATTTATTATTTAAATTAGTGATCATGAATTCATGAATGATTTCCAAGGTACCCTGAGCGAGGTTAATCCGGCCCATTATGTCGTGGAGTTGGTGGGAGGAGACTGCACATTCTTAAGGCGATGCAGACGAGTGGAGCAGGATAGGACGGACATTCGCATACCTCGTTCCTGTCCTGCTAGAAGAAGCACATCTCAGTGAATGGTGTTGGCTCAAGGAGGTCGAGTGTGAGATCCACGGGGACCTTCGGAAAGCCTGCAACGCAAACATCGGTGGTTCGTGCTCACTCAATGGAAATGTTGTGCCACCAAGTCGATACATCTTTTCTCTTCACGTTTACAGCAATTTCGAGCACTCTGCTTATTTTCTAATGCCAAGTGCTTGATTTTGTTGTGAACGAGTCAGACTCATCTACTCGTTGTTCTGAAGTCCATTGTAGCAGGCCGCAAACACAGCGTATTGATGAAGAAGCCTCAAGTTGTTGATTTGTTTTCAATTGCGCTTGTGCACCGCTGCCAAAGCAGCAGAAGCATTAGCACCCGGATGATTCGTTGCACTTTGAAAAGTGTAAAGCGATGCGTGCATTTATTATTTAAATTAATGATCATGAATTCGTGCATGATTTCGAAGGTACCCTGAGCGACGTTAATCCGGCCCATTATGTCGTGGAGTTGGTGGGAGGAGACTGCGCATTCTTAAGGCGATGCAGACGAGTGGAGCAGCATAGGACGGACATTCGCATACCTCGTTCCTGTCCTGCTAGAAGAGGCACATCTCAGTGAATGGCGTTGGCTCAAGGAGGTCGAGTGTGAGCTCCACGGGGACCTTCGGAAAGCTCCGTTCGAGCCTGCAACGCAAACATCGGTGGTTCGTGCTCACTCACTCAATGGATATGTTGTGCCATCAAGTCGATAAATCTTTTCTGTTCACGTTTACAGCAATTTCGAGCACTCTGCTTATTCTCTAATGCCAAGTGCTTGATTTTGTTGTGAACGAGTCAGACTCATCTACTCGTTGTTCTGAAGTCCATTGTAGCAGGCCGCAAACACAGCGTATTGATGAAGAAGCCTCAAGTTGTTGATTTGTTTTCAATTGCGCTTGTGCATCGCTGCCAAAGCAGCAGAAGCATTAGCACCCGAATGATTCGTTGCACTTTGAAAAGTGTAAAGCGATGCGTGCATTTATTATTTAAATTAATGATCATGAATTCATGAATGAAGAGGCACATCTCAGTGAATGGTGTTGGCTCAAGGAGGTCGAGTGTGAGATCCACGGGGACCTTCGGAAAGCTCCGTTCGAGCCTGCAACGCAAACATCGGTGGTTCGTGCTCACTCAATGGAAATGTTGTGCCACCAAGTCGATACATCTTTTCTGTTCACGTTTACAGCAATTTCGAGCACTCTGCTTATTTTCTAATGCCAAGTGCTTGATTTTGTTGTGAACGAGTCAGACTCATCTACTCGTTGTTCTGAAGTCCATTGTAGCAGGCCGCAAACACAGCGTATTGATGAAGAAGCCTCAAGTTGTTGATTTGTTTTCAATTGCGCTTGTGCACCGCTGCTAAAGCAGCAGAAGCATTAGCACCCGAATGATTCGTTGCACTTTGAAAAGTGTAAAGCGATGCGTGCATTTATTATTTAAATTAATGATCATGAATTCATGAATGATTTCCAAGGTACCCTGAGCAACGTTAATCCGGCCCATTATGTCGTGGAGTCGGTGGGAGGAGACTGCACATTCTTAAGGCGATGCAGACGAGTGGAGCAGCCTAGGACGGACATTCGCATACTTCGTTCCTGTCCTGCTAGAAGAGGCACATCTCAGTGAATGGTGTTGGCTCAAGGAGGTCGAGTGTGAGATCCACGGGGACCTTCGGAAAGCTCCGTTCGAGCGTGCAACGCAAACATCGGTGGTTCGTGCTCACTCACTCAATGGAAATGTTGTGCCACCAAGTCGATAAATCTTTTCTGTTCACGTTTACAGCAATTTCGAGCACTCTGCTTATTTGCTAATGCCAAGTGCTTGATTTTGTTGTGAACGAGTCAGACTAATCTACTCGTTGTTCTGAAGTCCATTGTAGCAGGCCGCAAACACAGCGTATTGATGAAGAAGCCTCAAATTGTTGATTTGTTTTCAATTGCGCTTGTGCACCGCTGCCAAAGCAGCAGAAGCATTGGCACCCGAATGATTCGTTGCACTTTGAAAAGTGTAAAGCGATGCGTGCATTTATTATTTAAATAAATGATCATGAATTCATGAATGATTTCCAAGGTACCCTGAGCGACGTTAATCCGGCCCATTATGTCGTGGAGTTGGTGGGAGGAGACTGCGCATTCTTAAGGCGATGCAGACGAGTGGAGCAGCATAGGACGGACATTCGCATACCTCGTTCCTGTCCTGCTAGAAGAGGCACTTCTCAGTGAATGGCGTTGGCTCAAGGAGGTCGAGTGTGAGATCCACGGGGACCTTCGGAAAGCTCCGTTCGAGCCTGCAACGCAAACATCGGTGGTTCGTGCTCACTCACTCAATGGAAATGTTGTGCCACCAAGTCGATACATCTTTTCTGTTCACGTTTACAGCAATTTCGAGCACTCTGCTTATTTTCTAATGCCAAGTGCTTGATTTTGTTGTGAACGAGTCAGACTAATCTACTCGTTGTTCTGAAGTACATTGTAGCAGGCCGCAAACACAGCGTATTGATGAAGAAGCCTCAAGTTGTTGAGTTGTTTTCAATTGCGCTTGTGCATCGCTGCCAAAGCAGCAGAAGCATTAGCACCCGAATGATTCGTTGCACTTTGAAAAGTGTAAAGCGATGCGTGCATTTATTATTTAAATTAATGATCATGAATTCATGAATGAAGAGGCACATCTCAGTGAATGGTGTTGGCTCAAGGAGGTCGAGTGTGAGATCCACGGGGACCTTCGGAAAGCTCCGTTCGAGCCTGCAACGCAAACATCGGTGGTTCGTGCTCACTCACTCAATGGAAATGTTGTGCCACCAAGTCGATACATCTTTTCTGTTCACGTTTACAGCAATTTCGAGCACTCTGCTTATTTTCTAATGCCAAGTGCTTGATTTTGTTGTGAACGAGTCAGACTCATCTACTCGTCGTTCTGAAGTCCATTGTAGCAGGTCGCAAACACAGCGCATTGATGAAGAAGCCTCAAGTTGTTGATTTGTTTTCAATTGCGCTTGTGCACCGCTGCCAAAGCAGCAGAAGCATTAGCACCCGAATGATTCGTTGCACTTTGAAAAGTGTAAAGCGATGCGTGCATTTATTATTTAAATTGATGATCAAGAATTCATGAATGAAGAGGCACATCTCAGTGAATGGTGTTGGCTCAAGGAGGTCGAGTGTGAGATCCACGGGGACCTTCGGAAAGCTCCGTTCGAGCCTGCAACGCAAACATCGGTGGTTCGTGCTCACTCAATGGAAATGTTGTGCCACCAAGTCGATACATCTTTTCTGTTCACGTTTACAGCAATTTCGAGCACTCTGCTTATTTTCTAATGCCAAGTGCTTGATTTTGTTGTGAACGAGTCAGACTCATCTACTCGTTGTTCTGAAGTCCATTGTAGCAGGCCGCAAACACAGCGTATTGATGAAGAAGCCTCAAGTTGTTGATTTGTTTTCAATTGCGCTTGTGCACCGCTGCCAAAGCAGCAGAAGCATTAGCACCCGAATGATTCGTTGCACTTTGAAAAGTGTAAAGCGATGCGTGCATTTATTATTTAAATTAATGATCATGAATTCATGAATGATTTCCAAGGTACCCTGAGCAACGTTAATCCGGCCCATTATGTCGTGGAGTCGGTGGGAGGAGACTGCACATTCTTAAGGCGATGCAGACGAGTGGAGCAGCCTAGGACGGACATTCGCATACTTCGTTCCTGTCCTGCTAGAAGAGGCACATCTCAGTGAATGGTGTTGGCTCAAGGAGGTCGAGTGTGAGATCCACGGGGACCTTCGGAAAGCTCCGTTCGAGCGTGCAACGCAAACATCGGTGGTTCGTGCTCACTCACTCAATGGAAATGTTGTGCCACCAAGTCGAGAAATCTTTTCTGTTCACGTTTACAGCAATTTCGAGCACTCTGCTTATTTGCTAATGCCAAGTGCTTGATTTTGTTGTGAACGAGTCAGACTAATCTACTCGTTGTTCTGAAGTCCATTGTAGCAGGCCGCAAACACAGCGTATTGATGAAGAAGCCTCAAATTGTTGATTTGTTTTCAATTGCGCTTGTGCACCGCTGCCAAAGCAGCAGAAGCATTGGCACCCGAATGATTCGTTGCACTTTGAAAAGTGTAAAGCGATGCGTGCATTTATTATTTAAATAAATGATCATGAATTCATGAATGATTTCCAAGGTACCCTGAGCGACGTTAATCCGGCCCATTATGTCGTGGAGTTGGTGGGAGGAGACTGCGCATTCTTAAGGCGATGCAGACGAGTGGAGCAGCATAGGACGGACATTCGCATACCTCGTTCCTGTCCTGCTAGAAGAGGCACATCTCAGTGAATGGTGTTGGCTCAAGGAGGTCGAGTGTGAGATCCACGGGGACCTTCGGAAAGCTCCGTTCGAGCCTGCAACGCAAACATCGGTGGTTCGTGCTCACTCAATGGAAATGTTGTGCCACCAAGTCGATACATCTTTTCTCTTCACGTTTACAGCAATTTCGAGCACTCTGCTTATTTTCTAATGCCAAGTGCTTGATTTTGTTGTGAACGAGTCAGACTCATCTACTCGTTGTTCTGAAGTCCATTGTAGCAGGCCGCAAACACAGCGTATTGATGAAGAAGCCTCAAGTTGTTGATTTGTTTTCAATTGCGCTTGTGCACCGCTGCCAAAGCAGCAGAAGCATTAGCACCCGGATGATTCGTTGCACTTTGAAAAGTGTAAAGCGATGCGTGCATTTATTATTTAAATTAATGATCATGAATTCGTGCATGATTTCGAAGGTACCCTGAGCGACGTTAATCCGGCCCATTATGTCGTGGAGTTGGTGGGAGGAGACTGCGCATTCTTAAGGCGATGCAGACGAGTGGAGCAGCATAGGACGGACATTCGCATACCTCGTTCCTGTCCTGCTAGAAGAGGCACATCTCAGTGAATGGCGTTGGCTCAAGGAGGTCGAGTGTGAGATCCACGGGGACCTTCGGAAAGCTCCGTTCGAGCCTGCAACGCAAACATCGGTGGTTCGTGCTCACTCACTCAATGGAAATGTTGTGCCACCAAGTCGATAAATCTTTTCTGTTCACGTTTACAGCAATTTCGAGCACTCTGCTTATTTGCTAATGCCAAGTGCTTGATTTTGTTGTGAACGAGTCAGACTAATCTACTCGTTGTTCTGAAGTCCATTGTAGCAGGCCGCAAACACAGCGTATTGATGAAGAAGCCTCAAATTGTTGATTTGTTTTCAATTGCGCTTGTGCACCGCTGCCAAAGCAGCAGAAGCATTGGCACCCGAATGATTCGTTGCACTTTGAAAAGTGTAAAGCGATGCGTGCATTTATTATTTAAATTAGTGATCATGAATTCATGAATGATTTCCAAGGTACCCTGAGCGAGGTTAATCCGGCCCATTATGTCGTGGAGTTGGTGGGAGGAGACTGCACATTCTTAAGGCGATGCAGACGAGTGGAGCAGGATAGGACGGACATTCGCATACCTCGTTCCTGTCCTGCTAGAAGAAGCACATCTCAGTGAATGGTGTTGGCTCAAGGAGGTCGAGTGTGAGATCCACGGGGACCTTCGGAAAGCCTGCAACGCAAACATCGGTGGTTCGTGCTCACTCAATGGAAATGTTGTGCCACCAAGTCGATACATCTTTTCTCTTCACGTTTACAGCAATTTCGAGCACTCTGCTTATTTTCTAATGCCAAGTGCTTGATTTTGTTGTGAACGAGTCAGACTCATCTACTCGTTGTTCTGAAGTCCATTGTAGCAGGCCGCAAACACAGCGTATTGATGAAGAAGCCTCAAGTTGTTGATTTGTTTTCAATTGCGCTTGTGCACCGCTGCCAAAGCAGCAGAAGCATTAGCACCCGGATGATTCGTTGCACTTTGAAAAGTGTAAAGCGATGCGTGCATTTATTATTTAAATTAATGATCATGAATTCGTGCATGATTTCGAAGGTACCCTGAGCGACGTTAATCCGGCCCATTATGTCGTGGAGTTGGTGGGAGGAGACTGCGCATTCTTAAGGCGATGCAGACGAGTGGAGCAGCATAGGACGGACATTCGCATACCTCGTTCCTGTCCTGCTAGAAGAGGCACATCTCAGTGAATGGCGTTGGCTCAAGGAGGTCGAGTGTGAGCTCCACGGGGACCTTCGGAAAGCTCCGTTCGAGCCTGCAACGCAAACATCGGTGGTTCGTGCTCACTCACTCAATGGATATGTTGTGCCATCAAGTCGATAAATCTTTTCTGTTCACGTTTACAGCAATTTCGAGCACTCTGCTTATTCTCTAATGCCAAGTGCTTGATTTTGTTGTGAACGAGTCAGACTCATCTACTCGTTGTTCTGAAGTCCATTGTAGCAGGCCGCAAACACAGCGTATTGATGAAGAAGCCTCAAGTTGTTGATTTGTTTTCAATTGCGCTTGTGCATCGCTGCCAAAGCAGCAGAAGCATTAGCACCCGAATGATTCGTTGCACTTTGAAAAGTGTAAAGCGATGCGTGCATTTATTATTTAAATTAATGATCATGAATTCATGAATGAAGAGGCACATCTCAGTGAATGGTGTTGGCTCAAGGAGGTCGAGTGTGAGATCCACGGGGACCTTCGGAAAGCTCCGTTCGAGCCTGCAACGCAAACATCGGTGGTTCGTGCTCACTCAATGGAAATGTTGTGCCACCAAGTCGATACATCTTTTCTGTTCACGTTTACAGCAATTTCGAGCACTCTGCTTATTTTCTAATGCCAAGTGCTTGATTTTGTTGTGAACGAGTCAGACTCATCTACTCGTTGTTCTGAAGTCCATTGTAGCAGGCCGCAAACACAGCGTATTGATGAAGAAGCCTCAAGTTGTTGATTTGTTTTCAATTGCGCTTGTGCACCGCTGCTAAAGCAGCAGAAGCATTAGCACCCGAATGATTCGTTGCACTTTGAAAAGTGTAAAGCGATGCGTGCATTTATTATTTAAATTAATGATCATGAATTCATGAATGATTTCCAAGGTACCCTGAGCAACGTTAATCCGGCCCATTATGTCGTGGAGTCGGTGGGAGGAGACTGCACATTCTTAAGGCGATGCAGACGAGTGGAGCAGCCTAGGACGGACATTCGCATACTTCGTTCCTGTCCTGCTAGAAGAGGCACATCTCAGTGAATGGTGTTGGCTCAAGGAGGTCGAGTGTGAGATCCACGGGGACCTTCGGAAAGCTCCGTTCGAGCGTGCAACGCAAACATCGGTGGTTCGTGCTCACTCACTCAATGGAAATGTTGTGCCACCAAGTCGATAAATCTTTTCTGTTCACGTTTACAGCAATTTCGAGCACTCTGCTTATTTGCTAATGCCAAGTGCTTGATTTTGTTGTGAACGAGTCAGACTAATCTACTCGTTGTTCTGAAGTCCATTGTAGCAGGCCGCAAACACAGCGTATTGATGAAGAAGCCTCAAATTGTTGATTTGTTTTCAATTGCGCTTGTGCACCGCTGCCAAAGCAGCAGAAGCATTGGCACCCGAATGATTCGTTGCACTTTGAAAAGTGTAAAGCGATGCGTGCATTTATTATTTAAATAAATGATCATGAATTCATGAATGATTTCCAAGGTACCCTGAGCGACGTTAATCCGGCCCATTATGTCGTGGAGTTGGTGGGAGGAGACTGCGCATTCTTAAGGCGATGCAGACGAGTGGAGCAGCATAGGACGGACATTCGCATACCTCGTTCCTGTCCTGCTAGAAGAGGCACTTCTCAGTGAATGGCGTTGGCTCAAGGAGGTCGAGTGTGAGATCCACGGGGACCTTCGGAAAGCTCCGTTCGAGCCTGCAACGCAAACATCGGTGGTTCGTGCTCACTCACTCAATGGAAATGTTGTGCCACCAAGTCGATACATCTTTTCTGTTCACGTTTACAGCAATTTCGAGCACTCTGCTTATTTTCTAATGCCAAGTGCTTGATTTTGTTGTGAACGAGTCAGACTAATCTACTCGTTGTTCTGAAGTACATTGTAGCAGGCCGCAAACACAGCGTATTGATGAAGAAGCCTCAAGTTGTTGAGTTGTTTTCAATTGCGCTTGTGCATCGCTGCCAAAGCAGCAGAAGCATTAGCACCCGAATGATTCGTTGCACTTTGAAAAGTGTAAAGCGATGCGTGCATTTATTATTTAAATTAATGATCATGAATTCATGAATGAAGAGGCACATCTCAGTGAATGGTGTTGGCTCAAGGAGGTCGAGTGTGAGATCCACGGGGACCTTCGGAAAGCTCCGTTCGAGCCTGCAACGCAAACATCGGTGGTTCGTGCTCACTCACTCAATGGAAATGTTGTGCCACCAAGTCGATACATCTTTTCTGTTCACGTTTACAGCAATTTCGAGCACTCTGCTTATTTTCTAATGCCAAGTGCTTGATTTTGTTGTGAACGAGTCAGACTCATCTACTCGTCGTTCTGAAGTCCATTGTAGCAGGTCGCAAACACAGCGCATTGATGAAGAAGCCTCAAGTTGTTGATTTGTTTTCAATTGCGCTTGTGCACCGCTGCCAAAGCAGCAGAAGCATTAGCACCCGAATGATTCGTTGCACTTTGAAAAGTGTAAAGCGATGCGTGCATTTATTATTTAAATTGATGATCAAGAATTCATGAATGAAGAGGCACATCTCAGTGAATGGTGTTGGCTCAAGGAGGTCGAGTGTGAGATCCACGGGGACCTTCGGAAAGCTCCGTTCGAGCCTGCAACGCAAACATCGGTGGTTCGTGCTCACTCAATGGAAATGTTGTGCCACCAAGTCGATACATCTTTTCTGTTCACGTTTACAGCAATTTCGAGCACTCTGCTTATTTTCTAATGCCAAGTGCTTGATTTTGTTGTGAACGAGTCAGACTCATCTACTCGTTGTTCTGAAGTCCATTGTAGCAGGCCGCAAACACAGCGTATTGATGAAGAAGCCTCAAGTTGTTGATTTGTTTTCAATTGCGCTTGTGCACCGCTGCCAAAGCAGCAGAAGCATTAGCACCCGAATGATTCGTTGCACTTTGAAAAGTGTAAAGCGATGCGTGCATGTATTATTTAAATTAATGATCATGAATTCATGAATGATTTCCAAGGTACCCTGAGCAACGTTAATCCGGCCCATTATGTCGTGGAGTCGGTGGGAGGAGACTGCACATTCTTAAGGCGATGCAGACGAGTGGAGCAGCCTAGGACGGACATTCGCATACTTCGTTCCTGTCCTGCTAGAAGAGGCACATCTCAGTGAATGGTGTTGGCTCAAGGAGGTCGAGTGTGAGATCCACGGGGACCTTCGGAAAGCTCCGTTCGAGCCTGCAACGCAAACATCGGTGGTTCGTGCTCACTCACTCAATGGAAATGTTGTGCCACCAAGTCAATAAATCTTTTCTGTACACGTTTACAGCAATTTCGAGCACTCTGCTTATTTTGTAATGCCAAGTGCTTGATTTTGTTGTGAACGAGTCAGACTCATCTACTCGTTGTTCTGAAGTCCATTGTAGCAGGCCGCAAACACAGCGTATTGATGAAGAAGCCTCAAGTTGCTGAGTTGTTTTCAATTGCGCTTGTGCACCGCTGCCAAAGCAGCAGAAGCATTAGCACCCGAATGATTCGTTGCACTTTGAAAAGTGTAAAGCGATGCGTGCATTTATTATTTAAATTGATGATCAAGAATTCATGAATGAAGAGGCACATCTCAGTGAATGGTGTTGGCTCAAGGAGGTCGAGTGTGAGATCCACGGGGACCTTCGGAAAGCTCCGTTCGAGCCTGCAACGCAAACATCGGTGGTTCGTGCTCACTCAATGGAAATGTTGTGCCACCAAGTCGATACATCTTTTCTGTTCACGTTTACAGCAATTTCGAGCACTCTGCTTATTTTCTAATGCCAAGTGCTTGATTTTGTTGTGAACGAGTCAGACTCATCTACTCGTTGTTCTGAAGTCCATTGTAGCAGGCCGCAAACACAGCGTATTGATGAAGAAGCCTCAAGTTGTTGATTTGTTTTCAATTGCGCTTGTGCACCGCTGCCAAAGCAGCAGAAGCATTAGCACCCGAATGATTCGTTGCACTTTGAAAAGTGTAAAGCGATGCGTGCATTTATTATTTAAATTAATGATCATGAATTCATGAATGATTTCCAAGGTACCCTGAGCAACGTTAATCCGGCCCATTATGTCGTGGAGTCGGTGGGAGGAGACTGCACATTCTTAAGGCGATGCAGACGAGTGGAGCAGCCTAGGACGGACATTCGCATACTTCGTTCCTGTCCTGCTAGAAGAGGCACATCTCAGTGAATGGTGTTGGCTCAAGGAGGTCGAGTGTGAGATCCACGGGGACCTTCGGAAAGCTCCGTTCGAGCGTGCAACGCAAACATCGGTGGTTCGTGCTCACTCACTCAATGGAAATGTTGTGCCACCAAGTCGAGAAATCTTTTCTGTTCACGTTTACAGCAATTTCGAGCACTCTGCTTATTTGCTAATGCCAAGTGCTTGATTTTGTTGTGAACGAGTCAGACTAATCTACTCGTTGTTCTGAAGTCCATTGTAGCAGGCCGCAAACACAGCGTATTGATGAAGAAGCCTCAAATTGTTGATTTGTTTTCAATTGCGCTTGTGCACCGCTGCCAAAGCAGCAGAAGCATTGGCACCCGAATGATTCGTTGCACTTTGAAAAGTGTAAAGCGATGCGTGCATTTATTATTTAAATAAATGATCATGAATTCATGAATGATTTCCAAGGTACCCTGAGCGACGTTAATCTGGCCCATTATGTCGTGGAGTTGGTGGGAGGAGACTGCGCATTCTTAAGGCGATGCAGACGAGTGGAGCAGCATAGGACGGACATTCGCATACCTCGTTCCTGTCCTGCTAGAAGAGGCCCATCTCAGTGAATGGTGTTGGCGCAAGGAGGTCGAGTGTGAGATCCACGGGGACCTTCGGAAAGCTCCGTTCGAGCCTGCAACGCAAACATCGGTGGTTCGTGCTCACTCACTCAATGGAAATGTTGTGCCACCAAGTCGATAAATCTTTTCTGTTCACGTTTACAGCAATTTCGAGCACTCTGCTTATTTTCTAATGCCAAGTGCTTGATTTTGTTGTGAACGAGTCAGACTCATCTACTCGTTGTTCTGAAGTACATTGTAGCAGGCCGCAAACACAGCGTATTGATGAAGAAGCCTCAAGTTGTTGAGTTGTTTTCAATTGCGCTTGTGCATCGCTGCCAAAGCAGCAGAAGCATTAGCACCCGAATGATTCGTTGCACTTTGAAAGTGTAAAGCGATGCGTGCATTTATTATTTAAATTAATGATCATGAATTCATGAATGAAGAGGCACATCTCAGTGAATGGTGTTGGCTCAAGGAGGTCGAGTGTGAGATCCACGGGGACCTTCGGAAAGCTCCGTTCGAGCCTGCAACGCAAACATCGGTGGTTCGTGCTCACTCACTCAATGGAAATGTTGTGCCACCAAGTCGATACATCTTTTCTGTTCACGTTTACAGCAATTTCGAGCACTCTGCTTATTTTCTAATGCCAAGTGCTTGATTTTGTTGTGAACGAGTCAGACTCATCTACTCGTCGTTCTGAAGTCCATTGTAGCAGGTCGCAAACACAGCGCATTGATGAAGAAGCCTCAAGTTGTTGATTTGTTTTCAATTGCGCTTGTGCACCGCTGCCAAAGCAGCAGAAGCATTAGCACCCGAATGATTCGTTGCACTTTGAAAAGTGTAAAGCGATGCGTGCATTTATTATTTAAATAAATGATCATGAATTCGTGCATGATTTCGAAGGTACCCTGAGCAACGTTAATCCGGCCCATTATGTCCTGGAGTTGGTGGGAGGAGACTGCGCATTCTTAAGGCGATGCAGACGAGTGGAGCAGCATAGGACGGACATTCGCATACCTCGTTCCTGTACTGCTAGAAGAGGCACATCTCAGTGAATGGTGTTGGCTCAAGGAGGTCGAGTGTGAGATCCACGGGGACCTTCGGAAAGCTCCGTTCGAGCCTGCAACGCAAACATCGGTGGTTCGTGCTCACTCACTCAATGGAAATGTTGTGCCACCAAGTCGATACATCTTTTCTCTTCACGTTTACAGCAATTTCGAGCACTCTGCTTATTTTCTAATGCCAAGTGCTTGATTTTGTTGTGAACGAGTCAGACTCATCTACTCGTTGTTCTGAAGTCCATTGTAGCAGGCCGCAAACACAGCGTATTGATGAAGAAGCCTCAAGTTGTTGATTTGTTTTCAATTGCGCTTGTGCACCGCTGCCAAAGCAGCAGAAGCATTAGCACCCGGATGATTCGTTGCACTTTGAAAAGTGTAAAGCGATGCGTGCATTTATTATTTAAATTAATGATCATGAATTCGTGCATGATTTCGAAGGTACCCTGAGCGACGTTAATCCGGCCCATTATGTCGTGGAGTTGGTGGGAGGAGACTGCGCATTCTTAAGGCGATGCAGACGAGTGGAGCAGCATAGGACGGACATTCGCATACCTCGTTCCTGTCCTGCTAGAAGAGGCACATCTCAGTGAATGGCGTTGGCTCAAGGAGGTCGAGTGTGAGCTCCACGGGGACCTTCGGAAAGCTCCGTTCGAGCCTGCAACGCAAACATCGGTGGTTCGTGCTCACTCACTCAATGGATATGTTGTGCCATCAAGTCGATAAATCTTTTCTGTTCACGTTTACAGCAATTTCGAGCACTCTGCTTATTCTCTAATGCCAAGTGCTTGATTTTGTTGTGAACGAGTCAGACTCATCTACTCGTTGTTCTGAAGTCCATTGTAGCAGGCCGCAAACACAGCGTATTGATGAAGAAGCCTCAAGTTGTTGATTTGTTTTCAATTGCGCTTGTGCATCGCTGCCAAAGCAGCAGAAGCATTAGCACCCGAATGATTCGTTGCACTTTGAAAAGTGTAAAGCGATGCGTGCATTTATTATTTAAATTAATGATCATGAATTCATGAATGAAGAGGCACATCTCAGTGAATGGTGTTGGCTCAAGGAGGTCGAGTGTGAGATCCACGGGGACCTTCGGAAAGCTCCGTTCGAGCCTGCAACGCAAACATCGGTGGTTCGTGCTCACTCAATGGAAATGTTGTGCCACCAAGTCGATACATCTTTTCTGTTCACGTTTACAGCAATTTCGAGCACTCTGCTTATTTTCTAATGCCAAGTGCTTGATTTTGTTGTGAACGAGTCAGACTCATCTACTCGTTGTTCTGAAGTCCATTGTAGCAGGCCGCAAACACAGCGTATTGATGAAGAAGCCTCAAGTTGTTGATTTGTTTTCAATTGCGCTTGTGCACCGCTGCCAAAGCAGCAGAAGCATTGGCACCCGAATGATTCGTTGCACTTTGAAAAGTGTAAAGCGATGCGTGCATTTATTATTTAAATAAATGATCATGAATTCATGAATGATTTCCAAGGTACCCTGAGCGACGTTAATCCGGCCCATTATGTCGTGGAGTTGGTGGGAGGAGACTGCGCATTCTTAAGGCGATGCAGACGAGTGGAGCAGCATAGGACGGACATTCGCATACCTCGTTCCTGTCCTGCTAGAAGAGGCACATCTCAGTGAATGGTGTTGGCTCAAGGAGGTCGAGTGTGAGATCCACGGGGACCTTCGGAAAGCTCCGTTCGAGCCTGCAAAGCAAACATCGGTGGTTCGTGCTCACTCACTCAATGGAAATGGTGTGCCACCAAGTCGATACATCTTTTCTGTTCACGTTTACAGCAATTTCGAGCACTCTGCTTATTTTCTAATGCCAAGTGCTTGATTTTGTTGTGAACGAGTCAGACTCATCTACTCGTTGTTCTGAAGTCCATTGTAGCAGGCCGCAAACACAGCGTATTGATGAAGAAGCCTCAAGTTGTTGATTTGTTTCAATTGCGCTTGTGCACCGCTGCCAAAGCAGCAGAAGCATTAGCACCCGAATGATTCGTTGCACTTTGAAAGTGTAAAGCGATGCGTGCATTTATTATTTAAATTAGTGATCATGAATTCATGAATGATTTCCAAGGTACCCTGAGCGAGGTTAATCCGGCCCATTATGTCGTGGAGTTGGTGGGAGGAGACTGCGCATTCTTAAGGCGATGCAGACGAGTGGAGCAGGATAGGACGGACATTCGCATACCTCGTTCCTGTCCTGCTAGAAGAGGCACATCTCAGTGAATGGTGTTGGCTCAAGGAGGTCGAGTGTGAGATCCACGGGGACCTTCGGAAAGCTCCGTTCGAGCCTGCAACGCAAACATCGGTGGTTCGTGCTCACTCACTCAATAGAAATGTTGTGCCACCAAGTCGATAAATCTTTTCTGTTCACGTTTACAGCAATTTCGAGCACTCTGCTTATTTTCTAATGCCAAGTGCTTGATTTTGTTGTGAACGAGAGTCAGACTCATCTACTCGTTGTTCTGAAGTCCATTGTAGCAGGCCGCAAACACAGCGTATTGATGAAGAAGCCTCAAATTGTTGATTTGTTTTCAATTGCGCTTGTGCACCGCTGCCAAAGCAGCAGAAGCATTGGCACCCGAATGATTCGTTGCACTTTGAAAAGTGTAAAGCGATGCGTGCATTTATTATTTAAATAAATGATCATGAATTCATGAATGATTTCCAAGGTACCCTGAGCGACGTTAATCCGGCCCATTATGTCGTGGAGTTGGTGGGAGGAGACTGCGCATTCTTAAGGCGATGCAGACGAGTGGAGCAGCATAGGACGGACATTCGCATACCTCGTTCCTGTCCTGCTAGAAGAGGCACATCTCAGTGAATGGTGTTGGCTCAAGGAGGTCGAGTGTGAGATCCACGGGGACCTTCGGAAAGCTCCGTTCGAGCCTGCAACGCAAACATCGGTGGTTCGTGCTCACTCACTCAATGGAAATGGTGTGCCACCAAGTCGATACATCTTTTCTGTTCACGTTTACAGCAATTTCGAGCACTCTGCTTATTTTCTAATGCCAAGTGCTTGATTTTGTTGTGAACGAGTCAGACTCATCTACTCGTTGTTCTGAAGTCCATTGTAGCAGGCCGCAAACACAGCGTATTGATGAAGAAGCCTCAAGTTGTTGATTTGTTTCAATTGCGCTTGTGCACCGCTGCCAAAGCAGCAGAAGCATTAGCACCCGAATGATTCGTTGCACTTTGAAAGTGTAAAGCGATGCGTGCATTTATTATTTAAATTAGTGATCATGAATTCATGAATGATTTCCAAGGTACCCTGAGCGAGGTTAATCCGGCCCATTATGTCGTGGAGTTGGTGGGAGGAGACTGCGCATTCTTAAGGCGATGCAGACGAGTGGAGCAGGATAGGACGGACATTCGCATACCTCGTTCCTGTCCTGCTAGAAGAGGCACATCTCAGTGAATGGTGTTGGCTCAAGGAGGTCGAGTGTGAGATCCACGGGGACCTTCGGAAAGCTCCGTTCGAGCCTGCAACGCAAACATCGGTGGTTCGTGCTCACTCACTCAATGGAAATGTTGTGCCACCAAGTCGATAAATCTTTTCTGTTCACGTTTACAGCAATTTCGAGCACTCTGCTTATTTTCTAATGCCAAGTGCTTGATTTTGTTGTGAACGAGAGTCAGACTCATCTACTCGTTGTTCTGAAGTCCATTGTAGCAGGCCGCAAACACAGCGTATTGATGAAGAAGCCTCAAATTGTTGATTTGTTTTCAATTGCGCTTGTGCACCGCTGCCAAAGCAGCAGAAGCATTGGCACCCGAATGATTCGTTGCACTTTGAAAAGTGTAAAGCGATGCGTGCATTTATTATTTAAATAAATGATCATGAATTCATGAATGATTTCCAAGGTACCCTGAGCGACGTTAATCCGGCCCATTATGTCGTGGAGTTGGTGGGAGGAGACTGCGCATTCTTAAGGCGATGCAGACGAGTGGAGCAGCATAGGACGGACATTCGCATACCTCGTTCCTGTCCTGCTAGAAGAGGCACATCTCAGTGAATGGTGTTGGCTCAAGGAGGTCGAGTGTGAGATCCACGGGGACCTTCGGAAAGCTCCGTTCGAGCCTGCAACGCAAACATCGGTGGTTCGTGCTCACTCAATGGAAATGTTGTGCCACCAAGTCGATACATCTTTTCTCTTCACGTTTACAGCAATTTCGAGCACTCTGCTTATTTTCTAATGCCAAGTGCTTGATTTTGTTGTGAACGAGTCAGACTCATCTACTCGTTGTTCTGAAGTCCATTGTAGCAGGCCGCAAACACAGCGTATTGATGAAGAAGCCTCAAGTTGTTGATTTGTTTTCAATTGCGCTTGTGCACCGCTGCCAAAGCAGCAGAAGCATTAGCACCCGGATGATTCGTTGCACTTTGAAAAGTGTAAAGCGATGCGTGCATTTATTATTTAAATTAATGATCATGAATTCGTGCATGATTTCGAAGGTACCCTGAGCGACGTTAATCCGGCCCATTATGTCGTGGAGTTGGTGGGAGGAGACTGCGCATTCTTAAGGCGATGCAGACGAGTGGAGCAGCATAGGACGGACATTCGCATACCTCGTTCCTGTCCTGCTAGAAGAGGCACATCTCAGTGAATGGCGTTGGCTCAAGGAGGTCGAGTGTGAGATCCACGGGGACCTTCGGAAAGCTCCGTTCGAGCCTGCAACGCAAACATCGGTGGTTCGTGCTCACTCACTCAATGGAAATGTTGTGCCACCAAGTCGATAAATCTTTTCTGTTCACGTTTACAGCAATTTCGAGCACTCTGCTTATTTGCTAATGCCAAGTGCTTGATTTTGTTGTGAACGAGTCAGACTAATCTACTCGTTGTTCTGAAGTCCATTGTAGCAGGCCGCAAACACAGCGTATTGATGAAGAAGCCTCAAATTGTTGATTTGTTTTCAATTGCGCTTGTGCACCGCTGCCAAAGCAGCAGAAGCATTGGCACCCGAATGATTCGTTGCACTTTGAAAAGTGTAAAGCAATGCGTGCATTTATTATTTAAATAAATGATCATGAATTCATGAATGATTTCCAAGGTACCCTGAGCGACGTTTATCCGGCCCATTATGTCGTGGAGTTGGTGGGAGGAGACTGCGCATTCTTAAGGCGATGCAGACGAGTGGAGCAGCATAGGACGGACATTCGCATACCTCGTTCCTGTCCTGTTAGAAGAGGCACATCTCAGTGAATGGTGTTGGCTCAAGGAGGTCGAGTGTGAGATCCACGGGGACCTTCGGAAAGCTCCGTTCGAGCCTGCAACGCAAACATCGGTGGTTCGTGCTCACTCACTCAATGGAAATGTTGTGCCACCAAGTCGATACATCTTTTCTGTTCACGTTTACAGCAATTTCGAGCACTCTGCTTATTTTCTAATGCCAAGTGCTTGATTTTGTTGTGAACGAGTCAGACTCATCTACTCGTTGTTCTGAAGTCCATTGTAGCAGGCCGCAAACACAGCGTATTGATGAAGAAGCCTCAAGTTGTTGATTTGTTTCAATTGCGCTTGTGCACCGCTGCCAAAGCAGCAGAAGCATTAGCACCCGAATGATTCGTTGCACTTTGAAAGTGTAAAGCGATGCGTGCATTTATTATTTAAATTAGTGATCATGAATTCATGAATGATTTCCAAGGTACCCTGAGCGAGGTTAATCCGGCCCATTATGTCGTGGAGTTGGTGGGAGGAGACTGCACATTCTTAAGGCGATGCAGACGAGTGGAGCAGGATAGGACGGACATTCGCATACCTCGTTCCTGTCCTGCTAGAAGAAGCACATCTCAGTGAATGGTGTTGGCTCAAGGAGGTCGAGTGTGAGATCCACGGGGACCTTCGGAAAGCCTGCAACGCAAACATCGGTGGTTCGTGCTCACTCAATGGAAATGTTGTGCCACCAAGTCGATACATCTTTTCTCTTCACGTTTACAGCAATTTCGAGCACTCTGCTTATTTTCTAATGCCAAGTGCTTGATTTTGTTGTGAACGAGTCAGACTCATCTACTCGTTGTTCTGAAGTCCATTGTAGCAGGCCGCAAACACAGCGTATTGATGAAGAAGCCTCAAGTTGTTGATTTGTTTTCAATTGCGCTTGTGCACCGCTGCCAAAGCAGCAGAAGCATTAGCACCCGGATGATTCGTTGCACTTTGAAAAGTGTAAAGCGATGCGTGCATTTATTATTTAAATTAATGATCATGAATTCGTGCATGATTTCGAAGGTACCCTGAGCGACGTTAATCCGGCCCATTATGTCGTGGAGTTGGTGGGAGGAGACTGCGCATTCTTAAGGCGATGCAGACGAGTGGAGCAGCATAGGACGGACATTCGCATACCTCGTTCCTGTCCTGCTAGAAGAGGCACATCTCAGTGAATGGCGTTGGCTCAAGGAGGTCGAGTGTGAGCTCCACGGGGACCTTCGGAAAGCTCCGTTCGAGCCTGCAACGCAAACATCGGTGGTTCGTGCTCACTCACTCAATGGATATGTTGTGCCATCAAGTCGATAAATCTTTTCTGTTCACGTTTACAGCAATTTCGAGCACTCTGCTTATTCTCTAATGCCAAGTGCTTGATTTTGTTGTGAACGAGTCAGACTCATCTACTCGTTGTTCTGAAGTCCATTGTAGCAGGCCGCAAACACAGCGTATTGATGAAGAAGCCTCAAGTTGTTTATTTGTTTTCAATTGCGCTTGTGCATCGCTGCCAAAGCAGCAGAAGCATTAGCACCCGAATGATTCGTTGCACTTTGAAAAGTGTAAAGCGATGCGTGCATTTATTATTTAAATTAATGATCATGAATTCATGAATGAAGAGGCACATCTCAGTGAATGGTGTTGGCTCAAGGAGGTCGAGTGTGAGATCCACGGGGACCTTCGGAAAGCTCCGTTCGAGCGTGCAACGCAAACATCGGTGGTTCGTGCTCACTCACTCAATGGAAATGTTGTGCCACCAAGTCGATAAATCTTTTCTGTTCACGTTTACAGCAATTTCGAGCACTCTGCTTATTTGCTAATGCCAAGTGCTTGATTTTGTTGTGAACGAGTCAGACTAATCTACTCGTTGTTCTGAAGTCCATTGTAGCAGGCCGCAAACACAGCGTATTGATGAAGAAGCCTCAAATTGTTGATTTGTTTTCAATTGCGCTTGTGCACCGCTGCCAAAGCAGCAGAAGCATTGGCACCCGAATGATTCGTTGCACTTTGAAAAGTGTAAAGCGATGCGTGCATTTATTATTTAAATAAATGATCATGAATTCATGAATGATTTCCAAGGTACCCTGAGCGACGTTAATCCGGCCCATTATGTCGTGGAGTTGGTGGGAGGAGACTGCGCATTCTTAAGGCGATGCAGACGAGTGGAGCAGCATAGGACGGACATTCGCATACCTCGTTCCTGTCCTGCTAGAAGAGGCACTTCTCAGTGAATGGCGTTGGCTCAAGGAGGTCGAGTGTGAGATCCACGGGGACCTTCGGAAAGCTCCGTTCGAGCCTGCAACGCAAACATCGGTGGTTCGTGCTCACTCACTCAATGGAAATGTTGTGCCACCAAGTCGATACATCTTTTCTGTTCACGTTTACAGCAATTTCGAGCACTCTGCTTATTTTCTAATGCCAAGTGCTTGATTTTGTTGTGAACGAGTCAGACTAATCTACTCGTTGTTCTGAAGTACATTGTAGCAGGCCGCAAACACAGCGTATTGATGAAGAAGCCTCAAGTTGTTGAGTTGTTTTCAATTGCGCTTGTGCATCGCTGCCAAAGCAGCAGAAGCATTAGCACCCGAATGATTCGTTGCACTTTGAAAAGTGTAAAGCGATGCGTGCATTTATTATTTAAATTAATGATCATGAATTCATGAATGAAGAGGCACATCTCAGTGAATGGTGTTGGCTCAAGGAGGTCGAGTGTGAGATCCACGGGGACCTTCGGAAAGCTCCGTTCGAGCCTGCAACGCAAACATCGGTGGTTCGTGCTCACTCACTCAATGGAAATGTTGTGCCACCAAGTCGATACATCTTTTCTGTTCACGTTTACAGCAATTTCGAGCACTCTGCTTATTTTCTAATGCCAAGTGCTTGATTTTGTTGTGAACGAGTCAGACTCATCTACTCGTCGTTCTGAAGTCCATTGTAGCAGGTCGCAAACACAGCGCATTGATGAAGAAGCCTCAAGTTGTTGATTTGTTTTCAATTGCGCTTGTGCACCGCTGCCAAAGCAGCAGAAGCATTAGCACCCGAATGATTCGTTGCACTTTGAAAAGTGTAAAGCGATGCGTGCATTTATTATTTAAATTGATGATCAAGAATTCATGAATGAAGAGGCACATCTCAGTGAATGGTGTTGGCTCAAGGAGGTCGAGTGTGAGATCCACGGGGACCTTCGGAAAGCTCCGTTCGAGCCTGCAACGCAAACATCGGTGGTTCGTGCTCACTCAATGGAAATGTTGTGCCACCAAGTCGATACATCTTTTCTGTTCACGTTTACAGCAATTTCGAGCACTCTGCTTATTTTCTAATGCCAAGTGCTTGATTTTGTTGTGAACGAGTCAGACTCATCTACTCGTTGTTCTGAAGTCCATTGTAGCAGGCCGCAAACACAGCGTATTGATGAAGAAGCCTCAAGTTGTTGATTTGTTTTCAATTGCGCTTGTGCACCGCTGCCAAAGCAGCAGAAGCATTAGCACCCGAATGATTCGTTGCACTTTGAAAAGTGTAAAGCGATGCGTGCATTTATTATTTAAATTAATGATCATGAATTCATGAATGATTTCCAAGGTACCCTGAGCAACGTTAATCCGGCCCATTATGTCGTGGAGTCGGTGGGAGGAGACTGCACATTCTTAAGGCGATGCAGACGAGTGGAGCAGCCTAGGACGGACATTCGCATACTTCGTTCCTGTCCTGCTAGAAGAGGCACATCTCAGTGAATGGTGTTGGCTCAAGGAGGTCGAGTGTGAGATCCACGGGGACCTTCGGAAAGCTCCGTTCGAGCGTGCAACGCAAACATCGGTGGTTCGTGCTCACTCACTCAATGGAAATGTTGTGCCACCAAGTCGAGAAATCTTTTCTGTTCACGTTTACAGCAATTTCGAGCACTCTGCTTATTTGCTAATGCCAAGTGCTTGATTTTGTTGTGAACGAGTCAGACTAATCTACTCGTTGTTCTGAAGTCCATTGTAGCAGGCCGCAAACACAGCGTATTGATGAAGAAGCCTCAAATTGTTGATTTGTTTTCAATTGCGCTTGTGCACCGCTGCCAAAGCAGCAGAAGCATTGGCACCCGAATGATTCGTTGCACTTTGAAAAGTGTAAAGCGATGCGTGCATTTATTATTTAAATAAATGATCATGAATTCATGAATGATTTCCAAGGTACCCTGAGCGACGTTTATCCGGCCCATTATGTCGTGGAGTTGGTGGGAGGAGACTGCGCATTCTTAAGGCGATGCAGACGAGTGGAGCAGCATAGGACGGACATTCGCATACCTCGTTCCTGTCCTGTTAGAAGAGGCACATCTCAGTGAATGGTGTTGGCTCAAGGAGGTCGAGTGTGAGATCCACGGGGACCTTCGGAAAGCTCCGTTCGAGCCTGCAACGCAAACATCGGTGGTTCGTGCTCACTCAATGGAAATGTTGTGCCACCAAGTCGATACATCTTTTCTGTTCACGTTTACAGCAATTTCGAGCACTCTGCTTATTTTCTAATGCCAAGTGCTTGATTTTGTTGTGAACGAGTCAGACTCATCTACTCGTTGTTCTGAAGTCCATTGTAGCAGGCCGCAAACACAGCGTATTGATGAAGAAGCCTCAAGTTGTTGATTTGTTTTCAATTGCGCTTGTGCACCGCTGCCAAAGCAGCAGAAGCATTAGCACCCGAATGATTCGTTGCACTTTGAAAAGTGTAAAGCGATGCGTGCATTTATTATTTAAATTAATGATCATGAATTCATGAATGATTTCCAAGGTACCCTGAGCAACGTTAATCCGGCCCATTATGTCGTGGAGTCGGTGGGAGGAGACTGCACATTCTTAAGGCGATGCAGACGAGTGGAGCAGCCTAGGACGGACATTCGCATACTTCGTTCCTGTCCTGCTAGAAGAGGCACATCTCAGTGAATGGTGTTGGCTCAAGGAGGTCGAGTGTGAGATCCACGGGGACCTTCGGAAAGCTCCGTTCGAGCGTGCAACGCAAACATCGGTGGTTCGTGCTCACTCACTCAATGGAAATGTTGTGCCACCAAGTCGAGAAATCTTTTCTGTTCACGTTTACAGCAATTTCGAGCACTCTGCTTATTTGCTAATGCCAAGTGCTTGATTTTGTTGTGAACGAGTCAGACTAATCTACTCGTTGTTCTGAAGTCCATTGTAGCAGGCCGCAAACACAGCGTATTGATGAAGAAGCCTCAAATTGTTGATTTGTTTTCAATTGCGCTTGTGCACCGCTGCCAAAGCAGCAGAAGCATTGGCACCCGAATGATTCGTTGCACTTTGAAAAGTGTAAAGCGATGCGTGCATTTATTATTTAAATAAATGATCATGAATTCATGAATGATTTCCAAGGTACCCTGAGCGACGTTTATCCGGCCCATTATGTCGTGGAGTTGGTGGGAGGAGACTGCGCATTCTTAAGGCGATGCAGACGAGTGGAGCAGCATAGGACGGACATTCGCATACCTCGTTCCTGTCCTGTTAGAAGAGGCACATCTCAGTGAATGGTGTTGGCTCAAGGAGGTCGAGTGTGAGATCCACGGGGACCTTCGGAAAGCTCCGTTCGAGCCTGCAACGCAAACATCGGTGGTTCGTGCTCACTCACTCAATGGAAATGTTGTGCCACCAAGTCGATACATCTTTTCTGTTCACGTTTACAGCAATTTCGAGCACTCTGCTTATTTTCTAATGCCAAGTGCTTGATTTTGTTGTGAACGAGTCAGACTCATCTACTCGTTGTTCTGAAGTCCATTGTAGCAGGCCGCAAACACAGCGTATTGATGAAGAAGCCTCAAGTTGTTGATTTGTTTCAATTGCGCTTGTGCACCGCTGCCAAAGCAGCAGAAGCATTAGCACCCGAATGATTCGTTGCACTTTGAAAGTGTAAAGCGATGCGTGCATTTATTATTTAAATTAGTGATCATGAATTCATGAATGATTTCCAAGGTACCCTGAGCGAGGTTAATCCGGCCCATTATGTCGTGGAGTTGGTGGGAGGAGACTGCACATTCTTAAGGCGATGCAGACGAGTGGAGCAGGATAGGACGGACATTCGCATACCTCGTTCCTGTCCTGCTAGAAGAAGCACATCTCAGTGAATGGTGTTGGCTCAAGGAGGTCGAGTGTGAGATCCACGGGGACCTTCGGAAAGCCTGCAACGCAAACATCGGTGGTTCGTGCTCACTCAATGGAAATGTTGTGCCACCAAGTCGATACATCTTTTCTGTTCACGTTTACAGCAATTTCGAGCACTCTGCTTATTTTCTAATGCCAAGTGCTTGATTTTGTTGTGAACGAGTCAGACTCATCTACTCGTTGTTCTGAAGTCCATTGTAGCAGGCCGCAAACACAGCGTATTGATGAAGAAGCCTCAAGTTGTTGATTTGTTTTCAATTGCGCTTGTGCACCGCTGCTAAAGCAGCAGAAGCATTAGCACCCGAATGATTCGTTGCACTTTGAAAAGTGTAAAGCGATGCGTGCATTTATTATTTAAATTAATGATCATGAATTCATGAATGATTTCCAAGGTACCCTGAGCAACGTTAATCCGGCCCATTATGTCGTGGAGTCGGTGGGAGGAGACTGCACATTCTTAAGGCGATGCAGACGAGTGGAGCAGCCTAGGACGGACATTCGCATACTTCGTTCCTGTCCTGCTAGAAGAGGCACATCTCAGTGAATGGTGTTGGCTCAAGGAGGTCGAGTGTGAGATCCACGGGGACCTTCGGAAAGCTCCGTTCGAGCGTGCAACGCAAACATCGGTGGTTCGTGCTCACTCACTCAATGGAAATGTTGTGCCACCAAGTCGATAAATCTTTTCTGTTCACGTTTACAGCAATTTCGAGCACTCTGCTTATTTGCTAATGCCAAGTGCTTGATTTTGTTGTGAACGAGTCAGACTAATCTACTCGTTGTTCTGAAGTCCATTGTAGCAGGCCGCAAACACAGCGTATTGATGAAGAAGCCTCAAATTGTTGATTTGTTTTCAATTGCGCTTGTGCACCGCTGCCAAAGCAGCAGAAGCATTGGCACCCGAATGATTCGTTGCACTTTGAAAAGTGTAAAGCGATGCGTGCATTTATTATTTAAATAAATGATCATGAATTCATGAATGATTTCCAAGGTACCCTGAGCGACGTTAATCCGGCCCATTATGTCGTGGAGTTGGTGGGAGGAGACTGCGCATTCTTAAGGCGATGCAGACGAGTGGAGCAGCATAGGACGGACATTCGCATACCTCGTTCCTGTCCTGCTAGAAGAGGCACTTCTCAGTGAATGGCGTTGGCTCAAGGAGGTCGAGTGTGAGATCCACGGGGACCTTCGGAAAGCTCCGTTCGAGCCTGCAACGCAAACATCGGTGGTTCGTGCTCACTCACTCAATGGAAATGTTGTGCCACCAAGTCGATACATCTTTTCTGTTCACGTTTACAGCAATTTCGAGCACTCTGCTTATTTTCTAATGCCAAGTGCTTGATTTTGTTGTGAACGAGTCAGACTAATCTACTCGTTGTTCTGAAGTACATTGTAGCAGGCCGCAAACACAGCGTATTGATGAAGAAGCCTCAAGTTGTTGAGTTGTTTTCAATTGCGCTTGTGCATCGCTGCCAAAGCAGCAGAAGCATTAGCACCCGAATGATTCGTTGCACTTTGAAAAGTGTAAAGCGATGCGTGCATTTATTATTTAAATTAATGATCATGAATTCATGAATGAAGAGGCACATCTCAGTGAATGGTGTTGGCTCAAGGAGGTCGAGTGTGAGATCCACGGGGACCTTCGGAAAGCTCCGTTCGAGCCTGCAACGCAAACATCGGTGGTTCGTGCTCACTCACTCAATGGAAATGTTGTGCCACCAAGTCGATACATCTTTTCTGTTCACGTTTACAGCAATTTCGAGCACTCTGCTTATTTTCTAATGCCAAGTGCTTGATTTTGTTGTGAACGAGTCAGACTCATCTACTCGTCGTTCTGAAGTCCATTGTAGCAGGTCGCAAACACAGCGCATTGATGAAGAAGCCTCAAGTTGTTGATTTGTTTTCAATTGCGCTTGTGCACCGCTGCCAAAGCAGCAGAAGCATTAGCACCCGAATGATTCGTTGCACTTTGAAAAGTGTAAAGCGATGCGTGCATTTATTATTTAAATTGATGATCAAGAATTCATGAATGAAGAGGCACATCTCAGTGAATGGTGTTGGCTCAAGGAGGTCGAGTGTGAGATCCACGGGGACCTTCGGAAAGCTCCGTTCGAGCCTGCAACGCAAACATCGGTGGTTCGTGCTCACTCAATGGAAATGTTGTGCCACCAAGTCGATACATCTTTTCTGTTCACGTTTACAGCAATTTCGAGCACTCTGCTTATTTTCTAATGCCAAGTGCTTGATTTTGTTGTGAACGAGTCAGACTCATCTACTCGTTGTTCTGAAGTCCATTGTAGCAGGCCGCAAACACAGCGTATTGATGAAGAAGCCTCAAGTTGTTGATTTGTTTTCAATTGCGCTTGTGCACCGCTGCCAAAGCAGCAGAAGCATTAGCACCCGAATGATTCGTTGCACTTTGAAAAGTGTAAAGCGATGCGTGCATTTATTATTTAAATTAATGATCATGAATTCATGAATGATTTCCAAGGTACCCTGAGCAACGTTAATCCGGCCCATTATGTCGTGGAGTCGGTGGGAGGAGACTGCACATTCTTAAGGCGATGCAGACGAGTGGAGCAGCCTAGGACGGACATTCGCATACTTCGTTCCTGTCCTGCTAGAAGAGGCACATCTCAGTGAATGGTGTTGGCTCAAGGAGGTCGAGTGTGAGATCCACGGGGACCTTCGGAAAGCTCCGTTCGAGCGTGCAACGCAAACATCGGTGGTTCGTGCTCACTCACTCAATGGAAATGTTGTGCCACCAAGTCGAGAAATCTTTTCTGTTCACGTTTACAGCAATTTCGAGCACTCTGCTTATTTGCTAATGCCAAGTGCTTGATTTTGTTGTGAACGAGTCAGACTAATCTACTCGTTGTTCTGAAGTCCATTGTAGCAGGCCGCAAACACAGCGTATTGATGAAGAAGCCTCAAATTGTTGATTTGTTTTCAATTGCGCTTGTGCACCGCTGCCAAAGCAGCAGAAGCATTGGCACCCGAATGATTCGTTGCACTTTGAAAAGTGTAAAGCGATGCGTGCATTTATTATTTAAATAAATGATCATGAATTCATGAATGATTTCCAAGGTACCCTGAGCGACGTTAATCCGGCCCATTATGTCGTGGAGTTGGTGGGAGGAGACTGCGCATTCTTAAGGCGATGCAGACGAGTGGAGCAGCATAGGACGGACATTCGCATACCTCGTTCCTGTCCTGCTAGAAGAGGCCCATCTCAGTGAATGGTGTTGGCGCAAGGAGGTCGAGTGTGAGATCCACGGGGACCTTCGGAAAGCTCCGTTCGAGCCTGCAACGCAAACATCGGTGGTTCGTGCTCACTCACTCAATGGAAATGTTGTGCCACCAAGTCGATAAATCTTTTCTGTTCACGTTTACAGCAATTTCGAGCACTCTGCTTATTTTCTAATGCCAAGTGCTTGATTTTGTTGTGAACGAGTCAGACTAATCTACTCGTTGTTCTGAAGTACATTGTAGCAGGCCGCAAACACAGCGTATTGATGAAGAAGCCTCAAGTTGTTGAGTTGTTTTCAATTGCGCTTGTGCATCGCTGCCAAAGCAGCAGAAGCATTAGCACCCGAATGATTCGTTGCACTTTGAAAAGTGTAAAGCGATGCGTGCATTTATTATTTAAATTAATGATCATGAATTCATGAATGAAGAGGCACATCTCAGTGAATGGTGTTGGCTCAAGGAGGTCGAGTGTGAGATCCACGGGGACCTTCGGAAAGCTCCGTTCGAGCCTGCAACGCAAACATCGGTGGTTCGTGCTCACTCACTCAATGGAAATGTTGTGCCACCAAGTCGATACATCTTTTCTGTTCACGTTTACAGCAATTTCGAGCACTCTGCTTATTTTCTAATGCCAAGTGCTTGATTTTGTTGTGAACGAGTCAGACTCATCTACTCGTCGTTCTGAAGTCCATTGTAGCAGGTCGCAAACACAGCGCATTGATGAAGAAGCCTCAAGTTGTTGATTTGTTTTCAATTGCGCTTGTGCACCGCTGCCAAAGCAGCAGAAGCATTAGCACCCGAATGATTCGTTGCACTTTGAAAAGTGTAAAGCGATGCGTGCATTTATTATTTAAATAAATGATCATGAATTCGTGCATGATTTCGAAGGTACCCTGAGCAACGTTAATCCGGCCCATTATGTCCTGGAGTTGGTGGGAGGAGACTGCGCATTCTTAAGGCGATGCAGACGAGTGGAGCAGCATAGGACGGACATTCGCATACCTCGTTCCTGTACTGCTAGAAGAGGCACATCTCAGTGAATGGTGTTGGCTCAAGGAGGTCGAGTGTGAGATCCACGGGGACCTTCGGAAAGCTCCGTTCGAGCCTGCAACGCAAACATCGGTGGTTCGTGCTCACTCACTCAATGGAAATGTTGTGCCACCAAGTCAATAAATCTTTTCTGTACACGTTTACAGCAATTTCGAGCACTCTGCTTATTTTGTAATGCCAAGTGCTTGATTTTGTTGTGAACGAGTCAGACTCATCTACTCGTTGTTCTGAAGTCCATTGTAGCAGGCCGCAAACACAGCGTATTGATGAAGAAGCCTCAAGTTGCTGAGTTGTTTTCAATTGCGCTTGTGCACCGCTGCCAAAGCAGCAGAAGCATTAGCACCCGAATGATTCGTTGCACTTTGAAAAGTGTAAAGCGATGCGTGCATTTATTATTTAAATTGATGATCAAGAATTCATGAATGAAGAGGCACATCTCAGTGAATGGTGTTGGCTCAAGGAGGTCGAGTGTGAGATCCACGGGGACCTTCGGAAAGCTCCGTTCGAGCCTGCAACGCAAACATCGGTGGTTCGTGCTCACTCAATGGAAATGTTGTGCCACCAAGTCGATACATCTTTTCTGTTCACGTTTACAGCAATTTCGAGCACTCTGCTTATTTTCTAATGCCAAGTGCTTGATTTTGTTGTGAACGAGTCAGACTCATCTACTCGTTGTTCTGAAGTCCATTGTAGCAGGCCGCAAACACAGCGTATTGATGAAGAAGCCTCAAGTTGTTGATTTGTTTTCAATTGCGCTTGTGCACCGCTGCCAAAGCAGCAGAAGCATTAGCACCCGAATGATTCGTTGCACTTTGAAAAGTGTAAAGCGATGCGTGCATTTATTATTTAAATTAATGATCATGAATTCATGAATGATTTCCAAGGTACCCTGAGCAACGTTAATCCGGCCCATTATGTCGTGGAGTCGGTGGGAGGAGACTGCACATTCTTAAGGCGATGCAGACGAGTGGAGCAGCATAGGACGGACATTCGCATACTTCGTTCCTGTCCTGCTAGAAGAGGCACATCTCAGTGAATGGTGTTGGCTCAAGGAGGTCGAGTGTGAGATCCACGGGGACCTTCGGAAAGCTCCGTTCGAGCGTGCAACGCAAACATCGGTGGTTCGTGCTCACTCACTCAATGGAAATGTTGTGCCACCAAGTCGAGAAATCTTTTCTGTTCACGTTTACAGCAATTTCGAGCACTCTGCTTATTTGCTAATGCCAAGTGCTTGATTTTGTTGTGAACGAGTCAGACTAATCTACTCGTTGTTCTGAAGTCCATTGTAGCAGGCCGCAAACACAGCGTATTGATGAAGAAGCCTCAAATTGTTGATTTGTTTTCAATTGCGCTTGTGCACCGCTGCCAAAGCAGCAGAAGCATTGGCACCCGAATGATTCGTTGCACTTTGAAAAGTGTAAAGCGATGCGTGCATTTATTATTTAAATAAATGATCATGAATTCATGAATGATTTCCAAGGTACCCTGAGCGACGTTAATCCGGCCCATTATGTCGTGGAGTTGGTGGGAGGAGACTGCGCATTCTTAAGGCGATGCAGACGAGTGGAGCAGCATAGGACGGACATTCGCATACCTCGTTCCTGTCCTGCTAGAAGAGGCCCATCTCAGTGAATGGTGTTGGCGCAAGGAGGTCGAGTGTGAGATCCACGGGGACCTTCGGAAAGCTCCGTTCGAGCCTGCAACGCAAACATCGGTGGTTCGTGCTCACTCACTCAATGGAAATGTTGTGCCACCAAGTCGATAAATCTTTTCTGTTCACGTTTACAGCAATTTCGAGCACTCTGCTTATTTTCTAATGCCAAGTGCTTGATTTTGTTGTGAACGAGTCAGACTCATCTACTCGTTGTTCTGAAGTACATTGTAGCAGGCCGCAAACACAGCGTATTGATGAAGAAGCCTCAAGTTGTTGAGTTGTTTTCAATTGCGCTTGTGCATCGCTGCCAAAGCAGCAGAAGCATTAGCACCCGAATGATTCGTTGCACTTTGAAAAGTGTAAAGCGATGCGTGCATTTATTATTTAAATTAATGATCATGAATTCATGAATGAAGAGGCACATCTCAGTGAATGGTGTTGGCTCAAGGAGGTCGAGTGTGAGATCCACGGGGACCTTCGGAAAGCTCCGTTCGAGCCTGCAACGCAAACATCGGTGGTTCGTGCTCACTCACTCAATGGAAATGTTGTGCCACCAAGTCGATACATCTTTTCTGTTCACGTTTACAGCAATTTCGAGCACTCTGCTTATTTTCTAATGCCAAGTGCTTGATTTTGTTGTGAACGAGTCAGACTCATCTACTCGTCGTTCTGAAGTCCATTGTAGCAGGTCGCAAACACAGCGCATTGATGAAGAAGCCTCAAGTTGTTGATTTGTTTTCAATTGCGCTTGTGCACCGCTGCCAAAGCAGCAGAAGCATTAGCACCCGAATGATTCGTTGCACTTTGAAAAGTGTAAAGCGATGCGTGCATTTATTATTTAAATAAATGATCATGAATTCGTGCATGATTTCGAAGGTACCCTGAGCAACGTTAATCCGGCCCATTATGTCCTGGAGTTGGTGGGAGGAGACTGCGCATTCTTAAGGCGATGCAGACGAGTGGAGCAGCATAGGACGGACATTCGCATACCTCGTTCCTGTACTGCTAGAAGAGGCACATCTCAGTGAATGGTGTTGGCTCAAGGAGGTCGAGTGTGAGATCCACGGGGACCTTCGGAAAGCTCCGTTCGAGCCTGCAACGCAAACATCGGTGGTTCGTGCTCACTCACTCAATGGAAATGTTGTGCCACCAAGTCGATACATCTTTTCTCTTCACGTTTACAGCAATTTCGAGCACTCTGCTTATTTTCTAATGCCAAGTGCTTGATTTTGTTGTGAACGAGTCAGACTCATCTACTCGTTGTTCTGAAGTCCATTGTAGCAGGCCGCAAACACAGCGTATTGATGAAGAAGCCTCAAGTTGTTGATTTGTTTTCAATTGCGCTTGTGCACCGCTGCCAAAGCAGCAGAAGCATTAGCACCCGGATGATTCGTTGCACTTTGAAAAGTGTAAAGCGATGCGTGCATTTATTATTTAAATTAATGATCATGAATTCGTGCATGATTTCGAAGGTACCCTGAGCGACGTTAATCCGGCCCATTATGTCGTGGAGTTGGTGGGAGGAGACTGCGCATTCTTAAGGCGATGCAGACGAGTGGAGCAGCATAGGACGGACATTCGCATACCTCGTTCCTGTCCTGCTAGAAGAGGCACATCTCAGTGAATGGCGTTGGCTCAAGGAGGTCGAGTGTGAGCTCCACGGGGACCTTCGGAAAGCTCCGTTCGAGCCTGCAACGCAAACATCGGTGGTTCGTGCTCACTCACTCAATGGATATGTTGTGCCATCAAGTCGATAAATCTTTTCTGTTCACGTTTACAGCAATTTCGAGCACTCTGCTTATTCTCTAATGCCAAGTGCTTGATTTTGTTGTGAACGAGTCAGACTCATCTACTCGTTGTTCTGAAGTCCATTGTAGCAGGCCGCAAACACAGCGTATTGATGAAGAAGCCTCAAGTTGTTGATTTGTTTTCAATTGCGCTTGTGCATCGCTGCCAAAGCAGCAGAAGCATTAGCACCCGAATGATTCGTTGCACTTTGAAAAGTGTAAAGCGATGCGTGCATTTATTATTTAAATTAATGATCATGAATTCATGAATGAAGAGGCACATCTCAGTGAATGGTGTTGGCTCAAGGAGGTCGAGTGTGAGATCCACGGGGACCTTCGGAAAGCTCCGTTCGAGCCTGCAACGCAAACATCGGTGGTTCGTGCTCACTCAATGGAAATGTTGTGCCACCAAGTCGATACATCTTTTCTGTTCACGTTTACAGCAATTTCGAGCACTCTGCTTATTTTCTAATGCCAAGTGCTTGATTTTGTTGTGAACGAGTCAGACTCATCTACTCGTTGTTCTGAAGTCCATTGTAGCAGGCCGCAAACACAGCGTATTGATGAAGAAGCCTCAAGTTGTTGATTTGTTTTCAATTGCGCTTGTGCACCGCTGCTAAAGCAGCAGAAGCATTAGCACCCGAATGATTCGTTGCACTTTGAAAAGTGTAAAGCGATGCGTGCATTTATTATTTAAATTAATGATCATGAATTCATGAATGATTTCCAAGGTACCCTGAGCAACGTTAATCCGGCCCATTATGTCGTGGAGTCGGTGGGAGGAGACTGCACATTCTTAAGGCGATGCAGACGAGTGGAGCAGCCTAGGACGGACATTCGCATACCTCGTTCCTGTCCTGCTAGAAGAGGCACATCTCAGTGAATGGTGTTGGCTCAAGGAGGTCGAGTGTGAGATCCACGGGGACCTTCGGAAAGCTCCGTTCGAGCCTGCAACGCAAACATCGGTGGTTCGTGCTCACTCACTCAATGGAAATGTTGTGCCACCAAGTCGATAAATCTTTTCTGTTCACGTTTACAGCAATTTCGAGCACTCTGCTTATTTTCTAATGCCAAGTGCTTGATTTTGTTGTGAACGAGTCAGACTCATCTACTCGTTGTTCTGAAGTCCATTGTAGCAGGCCGCAAACACAGCGTATTGATGAAGAAGCCTCAAGTTGTTGATTTGTTTTCAATTGCGCTTGTGCATCGCTGCCAAAGCAGCAGAAGCATTAGCACCCGAATGATTCGTTGCACTTTGAAAAGTGTAAAGCGATGCGTGCATTTATTATTTAAATTAATGATCATGAATTCATGAATGAAGAGGCACATCTCAGTGAATGGTGTTGGCTCAAGGAGGTCGAGTGTGAGATCCACGGGGACCTTCGGAAAGCTCCGTTCGAGCCTGCAACGCAAACATCGGTGGTTCGTGCTCACTCAATGGAAATGTTGTGCCACCAAGTCGATACATCTTTTCTGTTCACGTTTACAGCAATTTCGAGCACTCTGCTTATTTTCTAATGCCAAGTGCTTGATTTTGTTGTGAACGAGTCAGACTCATCTACTCGTTGTTCTGAAGTCCATTGTAGCAGGCCGCAAACACAGCGTATTGATGAAGAAGCCTCAAGTTGTTGATTTGTTTTCAATTGCGCTTGTGCACCGCTGCTAAAGCAGCAGAAGCATTAGCACCCGAATGATTCGTTGCACTTTGAAAAGTGTAAAGCGATGCGTGCATTTATTATTTAAATTAATGATCATGAATTCATGAATGATTTCCAAGGTACCCTGAGCAACGTTAATCCGGCCCATTATGTCGTGGAGTCGGTGGGAGGAGACTGCACATTCTTAAGGCGATGCAGACGAGTGGAGCAGCCTAGGACGGACATTCGCATACTTCGTTCCTGTCCTGCTAGAAGAGGCACATCTCAGTGAATGGTGTTGGCTCAAGGAGGTCGAGTGTGAGATCCACGGGGACCTTCGGAAAGCTCCGTTCGAGCGTGCAACGCAAACATCGGTGGTTCGTGCTCACTCACTCAATGGAAATGTTGTGCCACCAAGTCGATAAATCTTTTCTGTTCACGTTTACAGCAATTTCGAGCACTCTGCTTATTTGCTAATGCCAAGTGCTTGATTTTGTTGTGAACGAGTCAGACTAATCTACTCGTTGTTCTGAAGTCCATTGTAGCAGGCCGCAAACACAGCGTATTGATGAAGAAGCCTCAAATTGTTGATTTGTTTTCAATTGCGCTTGTGCACCGCTGCCAAAGCAGCAGAAGCATTGGCACCCGAATGATTCGTTGCACTTTGAAAAGTGTAAAGCGATGCGTGCATTTATTATTTAAATAAATGATCATGAATTCATGAATGATTTCCAAGGTACCCTGAGCGACGTTAATCCGGCCCATTATGTCGTGGAGTTGGTGGGAGGAGACTGCGCATTCTTAAGGCGATGCAGACGAGTGGAGCAGCATAGGACGGACATTCGCATACCTCGTTCCTGTCCTGCTAGAAGAGGCACTTCTCAGTGAATGGCGTTGGCTCAAGGAGGTCGAGTGTGAGATCCACGGGGACCTTCGGAAAGCTCCGTTCGAGCCTGCAACGCAAACATCGGTGGTTCGTGCTCACTCACTCAATGGAAATGTTGTGCCACCAAGTCGATACATCTTTTCTGTTCACGTTTACAGCAATTTCGAGCACTCTGCTTATTTTCTAATGCCAAGTGCTTGATTTTGTTGTGAACGAGTCAGACTAATCTACTCGTTGTTCTGAAGTACATTGTAGCAGGCCGCAAACACAGCGTATTGATGAAGAAGCCTCAAGTTGTTGAGTTGTTTTCAATTGCGCTTGTGCATCGCTGCCAAAGCAGCAGAAGCATTAGCACCCGAATGATTCGTTGCACTTTGAAAAGTGTAAAGCGATGCGTGCATTTATTATTTAAATTAATGATCATGAATTCATGAATGAAGAGGCACATCTCAGTGAATGGTGTTGGCTCAAGGAGGTCGAGTGTGAAATCCACGGGGACCTTCGGAAAGCTCCGTTCGAGCCTGCAACGCAAACATCGGTGGTTCGTGCTCACTCACTCAATGGAAATGTTGTGCCACCAAGTCGATACATCTTTTCTGTTCACGTTTACAGCAATTTCGAGCACTCTGCTTATTTTCTAATGCCAAGTGCTTGATTTTGTTGTGAACGAGTCAGACTCATCTACTCGTCGTTCTGAAGTCCATTGTAGCAGGTCGCAAACACAGCGCATTGATGAAGAAGCCTCAAGTTGTTGATTTGTTTTCAATTGCGCTTGTGCACCGCTGCCAAAGCAGCAGAAGCATTAGCACCCGAATGATTCGTTGCACTTTGAAAAGTGTAAAGCGATGCGTGCATTTATTATTTAAATAAATGATCATGAATTCGTGCATGATTTCGAAGGTACCCTGAGCAACGTTAATCCGGCCCATTATGTCCTGGAGTTGGTGGGAGGAGACTGCGCATTCTTAAGGCGATGCAGACGAGTGGAGCAGCATAGGACGGACATTCGCATACCTCGTTCCTGTACTGCTAGAAGAGGCACATCTCAGTGAATGGTGTTGGCTCAAGGAGGTCGAGTGTGAGATCCACGGGGACCTTCGGAAAGCTCCGTTCGAGCCTGCAACGCAAACATCGGTGGTTCGTGCTCACTCAATGGAAATGTTGTGCCACCAAGTCGATACATCTTTTCTGTTCACGTTTACAGCAATTTCGAGCACTCTGCTTATTTTCTAATGCCAAGTGCTTGATTTTGTTGTGAACGAGTCAGACTCATCTACTCGTTGTTCTGAAGTCCATTGTAGCAGGCCGCAAACACAGCGTATTGATGAAGAAGCCTCAAGTTGTTGATTTGTTTTCAATTGCGCTTGTGCACCGCTGCCAAAGCAGCAGAAGCATTAGCACCCGAATGATTCGTTGCACTTTGAAAAGTGTAAAGCGATGCGTGCATTTATTATTTAAATTAATGATCATGAATTCATGAATGATTTCCAAGGTACCCTGAGCAACGTTAATCCGGCCCATTATGTCGTGGAGTCGGTGGGAGGAGACTGCACATTCTTAAGGCGATGCAGACGAGTGGAGCAGCCTAGGACGGACATTCGCATACTTCGTTCCTGTCCTGCTAGAAGAGGCACATCTCAGTGAATGGTGTTGGCTCAAGGAGGTCGAGTGTGAGATCCACGGGGACCTTCGGAAAGCTCCGTTCGAGCGTGCAACGCAAACATCGGTGGTTCGTGCTCACTCACTCAATGGAAATGTTGTGCCACCAAGTCGAGAAATCTTTTCTGTTCACGTTTACAGCAATTTCGAGCACTCTGCTTATTTGCTAATGCCAAGTGCTTGATTTTGTTGTGAACGAGTCAGACTAATCTACTCGTTGTTCTGAAGTCCATTGTAGCAGGCCGCAAACACAGCGTATTGATGAAGAAGCCTCAAATTGTTGATTTGTTTTCAATTGCGCTTGTGCACCGCTGCCAAAGCAGCAGAAGCATTGGCACCCGAATGATTCGTTGCACTTTGAAAAGTGTAAAGCGATGCGTGCATTTATTATTTAAATAAATGATCATGAATTCATGAATGATTTCCAAGGTACCCTGAGCGACGTTAATCCGGCCCATTATGTCGTGGAGTTGGTGGGAGGAGACTGCGCATTCTTAAGGCGATGCAGACGAGTGGAGCAGCATAGGACGGACATTCGCATACCTCGTTCCTGTCCTGCTAGAAGAGGCCCATCTCAGTGAATGGTGTTGGCGCAAGGAGGTCGAGTGTGAGATCCACGGGGACCTTCGGAAAGCTCCGTTCGAGCCTGCAACGCAAACATCGGTGGTTCGTGCTCACTCACTCAATGGAAATGTTGTGCCACCAAGTCGATAAATCTTTTCTGTTCACGTTTACAGCAATTTCGAGCACTCTGCTTATTTTCTAATGCCAAGTGCTTGATTTTGTTGTGAACGAGTCAGACTCATCTACTCGTTGTTCTGAAGTACATTGTAGCAGGCCGCAAACACAGCGTATTGATGAAGAAGCCTCAAGTTGTTGAGTTGTTTTCAATTGCGCTTGTGCATCGCTGCCAAAGCAGCAGAAGCATTAGCACCCGAATGATTCGTTGCACTTTGAAAAGTGTAAAGCGATGCGTGCATTTATTATTTAAATTAATGATCATGAATTCATGAATGAAGAGGCACATCTCAGTGAATGGTGTTGGCTCAAGGAGGTCGAGTGTGAGATCCACGGGGACCTTCGGAAAGCTCCGTTCGAGCCTGCAACGCAAACATCGGTGGTTCGTGCTCACTCACTCAATGGAAATGTTGTGCCACCAAGTCGATACATCTTTTCTGTTCACGTTTACAGCAATTTCGAGCACTCTGCTTATTTTCTAATGCCAAGTGCTTGATTTTGTTGTGAACGAGTCAGACTCATCTACTCGTCGTTCTGAAGTCCATTGTAGCAGGTCGCAAACACAGCGCATTGATGAAGAAGCCTCAAGTTGTTGATTTGTTTTCAATTGCGCTTGTGCACCGCTGCCAAAGCAGCAGAAGCATTAGCACCCGAATGATTCGTTGCACTTTGAAAAGTGTAAAGCGATGCGTGCATTTATTATTTAAATAAATGATCATGAATTCGTGCATGATTTCGAAGGTACCCTGAGCAACGTTAATCCGGCCCATTATGTCCTGGAGTTGGTGGGAGGAGACTGCGCATTCTTAAGGCGATGCAGACGAGTGGAGCAGCCTAGGACGGACATTCGCATACCTCGTTCCTGTCCTGCTAGAAGAGGCACATCTCAGTGAATGGTGTTGGCTCAAGGAGGTCGAGTGTGAGATCCACGGGGACCTTCGGAAAGCTCCGTTCGAGCCTGCAACGCAAACATCGGTGGTTCGTGCTCACTCACTCAATGGAAATGTTGTGCCACCAAGTCGATAAATCTTTTCTGTTCACGTTTACAGCAATTTCGAGCACTCTGCTTATTTTCTAATGCCAAGTGCTTGATTTTGTTGTGAACGAGTCAGACTCATCTACTCGTTGTTCTGAAGTCCATTGTAGCAGGCCGCAAACACAGCGTATTGATGAAGAAGCCTCAAGTTGTTGATTTGTTTTCAATTGCGCTTGTGCACCGCTGCCAAAGCAGCAGAAGCATTAGCACCCGAATGATTCGTTGCACTTTGAAAAGTGTAAAGCGATGCGTGCATTTATTATTTAAATTAATGATCATGAATTCATGAATGATTTCCAAGGTACCCTGAGCAACGTTAATCCGGCCCATTATGTCGTGGAGTTGGTGGGAGGAGACTGCGCATTCTTAAGGCGATGCAGACGAGTGGAGCAGCCTAGGACGGACATTCGCATACCTCGTTCCTGTCCTGCTAGAAGAGGCACTTCTCAGTGAATGGCGTTGGCTCAAGGAGGTCGAGTGTGAGATCCACGGGGACCTTCGGAAAGCTCCGTTCGAGCCTGCAACGCAAACATCGGTGGTTCGTGCTCACTCACTCAATGGAAATGTTGTGCCACCAAGTCGATAAATCTTTTCTGTTCACGTTTACAGCAATTTCGAGCACTCTGCTTATTTTCTAATGCCAAGTGCTTGATTTTGTTGTGAACGAGTCAGACTCATCTACTCGTTGTTCTGAAGTCCATTGTAGCAGGCCGCAAACACAGCGTATTGATGAAGAAGCCTCAAGTTGTTGAGTTGTTTTCAATTGCGCTTGTGCACCGCTGCCAAAGCAGCAGAAGCATTAGCACCCGAATGATTCGTTGCACTTTGAAAAGTGTAAAGCGATGCGTGCATTTATTATTTAAATTAATGATCATGAATTCATGAATGAAGAGGCACATCTCAGTGAATGGTGTTGGCTCAAGGAGGTCGAGTGTGAGATCCACGGGGACCTTCGGAAAGCTCCGTTCGAGCCTGCAACGCAAACATCGGTGGTTCGTGCTCACTCAATGGAAATGTTGTGCCACCAAGTCGATACATCTTTTCTGTTCACGTTTACAGCAATTTCGAGCACTCTGCTTATTTTCTAATGCCAAGTGCTTGATTTTGTTGTGAACGAGTCAGACTCATCTACTCGTTGTTCTGAAGTCCATTGTAGCAGGCCGCAAACACAGCGTATTGATGAAGAAGCCTCAAGTTGTTGATTTGTTTTCAATTGCGCTTGTGCACCGCTGCCAAAGCAGCAGAAGCATTAGCACCCGAATGATTCGTTGCACTTTGAAAAGTGTAAAGCGATGCGTGCATTTATTATTTAAATTAATGATCATGAATTCATGAATGATTTCCAAGGTACCCTGAGCAACGTTAATCCGGCCCATTATGTCGTGGAGTCGGTGGGAGGAGACTGCACATTCTTAAGGCGATGCAGACGAGTGGAGCAGCCTAGGACGGACATTCGCATACTTCGTTCCTGTCCTGCTAGAAGAGGCACATCTCAGTGAATGGTGTTGGCTCAAGGAGGTCGAGTGTGAGATCCACGGGGACCTTCGGAAAGCTCCGTTCGAGCGTGCAACGCAAACATCGGTGGTTCGTGCTCACTCACTCAATGGAAATGTTGTGCCACCAAGTCGAGAAATCTTTTCTGTTCACGTTTACAGCAATTTCGAGCACTCTGCTTATTTGCTAATGCCAAGTGCTTGATTTTGTTGTGAACGAGTCAGACTAATCTACTCGTTGTTCTGAAGTCCATTGTAGCAGGCCGCAAACACAGCGTATTGATGAAGAAGCCTCAAATTGTTGATTTGTTTTCAATTGCGCTTGTGCACCGCTGCCAAAGCAGCAGAAGCATTGGCACCCGAATGATTCGTTGCACTTTGAAAAGTGTAAAGCGATGCGTGCATTTATTATTTAAATAAATGATTATGAATTCATGAATGATTTCCAAGGTACCCTGAGCGACGTTAATCCGGCCCATTATGTCGTGGAGTTGGTGGGAGGAGACTGCGCATTCTTAAGGCGATGCAGACGAGTGGAGCAGCATAGGACGGACATTCGCATACCTCGTTCCTGTCCTGCTAGAAGAGGCCCATCTCAGTGAATGGTGTTGGCGCAAGGAGGTCGAGTGTGAGATCCACGGGGACCTTCGGAAAGCTCCGTTCGAGCCTGCAACGCAAACATCGGTGGTTCGTGCTCACTCACTCAATGGAAATGTTGTGCCACCAAGTCGATAAATCTTTTCTGTTCACGTTTACAGCAATTTCGAGCACTCTGCTTATTTTCTAATGCCAAGTGCTTGATTTTGTTGTGAACGAGTCAGACTCATCTACTCGTTGTTCTGAAGTACATTGTAGCAGGCCGCAAACACAGCGTATTGATGAAGAAGCCTCAAGTTGTTGAGTTGTTTTCAATTGCGCTTGTGCATCGCTGCCAAAGCAGCAGAAGCATTAGCACCCGAATGATTCGTTGCACTTTGAAAAGTGTAAAGCGATGCGTGCATTTATTATTTAAATTAATGATCATGAATTCATGAATGAAGAGGCACATCTCAGTGAATGGTGTTGGCTCAAGGAGGTCGAGTGTGAGATCCACGGGGACCTTCGGAAAGCTCCGTTCGAGCCTGCAACGCAAACATCGGTGGTTCGTGCTCACTCACTCAATGGAAATGTTGTGCCACCAAGTCGATACATCTTTTCTGTTCACGTTTACAGCAATTTCGAGCACTCTGCTTATTTTCTAATGCCAAGTGCTTGATTTTGTTGTGAACGAGTCAGACTCATCTACTCGTTGTTCTGAAGTCCATTGTAGCAGGCCGCAAACACAGCGTATTGATGAAGAAGCCTCAAGTTGTTGATTTGTTTTCAATTTCGCTTGTGCACCGCTGCCAAAGCAGCAGAAGCATTAGCACCCGAATGATTCGTTGCACTTTGAAAAGTGTAAAGCGATGCGTGCATTTATTATTTAAATAAATGATCATGAATTCGTGCATGATTTCGAAGGTACCCTGAGCGACGTTAATCCGGCCCATTATGTCGTGGAGTTGGTGGGAGGAGACTGCGCATTCTTAAGGCGATGCAGACGAGTGGAGCAGCATAGGACGGACATTCGCATACCTCGTTCCTGTCCTGCTAGAAGAGGCACATCTCAGTGAATGGCGTTGGCTCAAGGAGGTCGAGTGTGAGCTCCACGGGGACCTTCGGAAAGCTCCGTTCGAGCCTGCAACGCAAACATCGGTGGTTCGTGCTCACTCACTCAATGGATATGTTGTGCCATCAAGTCGATAAATCTTTTCTGTTCACGTTTACAGCAATTTCGAGCACTCTGCTTATTTTCTAATGCCAAGTGCTTGATTTTGTTGTGAACGAGTCAGACTCATCTACTCGTTGTTCTGAAGTCCATTGTTGCAGGCCGCAAGCACAGCGTATTGATGAAGTAGCCTCAAGTTGTTGAGTTGTTTTCAATTGCGCTTGTGCACCGCTGCCAAAGCAGCAGAAGCATTAGCACCCGAATGATTCGTTGCACTTTGAAAAGTGTAAAGCGATGCGTGCATTTATTATTTAAATTAATGATCATGAATTCATGAATGATTTCCAAGGTACCCTGAGCAACGTTAATCCGGCCCATTATGTCGTGGAGTTGGTGGGAGGAGACTGCGCATTCTTAAGGCGATGCAGACGAGTGGAGCAGCCTAGGACGGACATTCGCATACCTCGTTCCTGTCCTGCTAGAAGAGGCACTTCTCAGTGAATGGCGTTGGCTCAAGGAGGTCGAGTGTGAGATCCACGGGGACCTTCGGAAAGCTCCGTTCGAGTCTGCAACGCAAACATCGGTGGTTCGTGCTCACTCACTCAATGGAAATGTTGTGCCACCAAGTCGATAAATCTTTTCTGTTCACGTTTACAGCAATTTCGAGCACTCTGCTTATTTTCTAATGCCAAGTGCTTGATTTTGTTGTGAACGAGTCAGACTCATCTACTCGTTGTTCTGAAGTCCATTGTAGCAGGCCGCAAGCACAGCGTATTGATGAAGTAGCCTCAAGTTGTTGAGTTGTTTTCAATTGCGCTTGTGCACCGCTGCCAAAGCAGCAGAAGCATTAGCACCCGAATGATTCGTTGCACTTTGAAAAGTGTAAAGCGATGCGTGCATTTATTATTTAAATTAATGATCATGAATTCATGAATGATTTCCAAGGTACCCTGAGCAACGTTAATCCGGCCCATTATGTCGTGGAGTTGGTGGGAGGAGACTGCGCATTCTTAAGGCGATGCAGACGAGTGGAGCAGCCTAGGACGGACATTCGCATACCTCGTTCCTGTCCTGCTAGAAGAGGCACTTCTCAGTGAATGGCGTTGGCTCAAGGAGGTCGAGTGTGAGATCCACGGGGACCTTCGGAAAGCTCCGTTCGAGTCTGCAACGCAAACATCGGTGGTTCGTGCTCACTCACTCAATGGAAATGTTGTGCCACCAAGTCGATACATCTTTTCTGTTCACGTTTACAGCAATTTCGAGCACTCTGCTTATTTTCTAATGCCAAGTGCTTGATTTTGTTGTGAACGAGTCAGACTCATCTACTCGTTGTTCTGAAGTCCATTGTAGCAGGCCGCAAACACAGCGTATTGATGAAGAAGCCTCAAGTTGTTGATTTGTTTTCAATTGCGCTTGTGCACCGCTGCCAAAGCAGCAGAAGCATTAGCACCCGAATGATTCGTTGCACTTTGAAAAGTGTAAAGCGATGCGTGCATTTATTATTTAAATTAATGATCATGAATTCATGAATGATTTCCAAGGTACCCTGAGCGACGTTAATCCGGCCCATTATGTCGTGGAGTTGGTGGGAGGAGACTGCGCATTCTTAAGGCGATGCAGACGAGTGGGGCAGCATAGGACGGACATTCGCATACCTCGTTCCTGTCCTGCAAGAAGAGGCACATCTCAGTGAATGGTGTTGGCTCAAGGAGGTCGAGTGTGAGATCCACGGGGACCTTCGGAAAGCTCCGTTCGAGCCTGCAACGCAAACATCGGTGGTTCGTGCTCACTCACTCAATGGAAATGTTGTGCCACCAAGTCGATAAATTTTTTCTGTTCACGTTTACAGCAATTTCGAGCACTCTGCTTATTTTCTAATGCCAAGTGCTTGATTTTGTTGTGAACGAGTCAGACTCATCTACTCGTTGTTCTGAAGTCCATTGTAGCAGGCCGCAAACACGGCGTATTGATGAAGAAGCCTCAAGTTGTTGATTTGTTTTCAATTGCGCTTGTGCACCGCTGCCAAAGCAGCAGAAGCATTAGCACCCGAATGATTCGTTGCACTTTGAAAAGTGTAAAGCGATGCGTGCATTTATTATTTAAATTAATGATCATGAATTCATGAATGAAGAGGCACATCTCAGTGAATGGTGTTGGCTCAAGGAGGTCGAGTGTGAGATCCACGGGGACCTTCGGAAAGCTCCGTTCGAGCCTGCAACGCAAACATCGGTGGTTCGTGCTTACTCACTCAATGGAAATGTTGTGCCACCAAGTCGATACATCTTTTCTGTTCACGTTTACAGCAATTTCGAGCACTCTGCTTATTTTCTAATGCCAAGTGCTTGATTTTGTTGTGAACGAGTCAGACTCATCTACTCGTTGTTCTGAAGTCCATTGTAGCAGGCCGCAAACACGGCGTATTGATGAAGAAGCCTCAAGTTGTTGATTTGTTTTCAATTGCGCTTGTGCACCGCTGCCAAAGCAGCAGAAGCATTAGCACCCGAATGATTCGTTGCACTTTGAAAAGTGTAAAGCGATGCGTGCATTTATTATTTAAATAAATGATCATGAATTCGTGCATGATTTCGAAGGTACCCTGAGCGACGTTAATCCGGCCCATTATGTCGTGGAGTTGGTGGGAGGAGACTGCGCATTCTTAAGGCGATGCAGACGAGTGGAGCAGCATAGGACGGACATTCGCATACCTCGTTCCTGTCCTGCTAAGTCGATACATCTTTTCTGTTCACGTTTACAGCAATTTCGAGCACTCTGCTTATTTTGTAATGCCAAGTGCATGATTTTGTTGTGAACGAGTCAGACTCATCTACTCGTTGTTCTGAAGTCCATTGTAGCAGGCCGCAAACACAGCGTATTGATGAAGAAGCCTCAAGTTGTTGAGTTGTTTTCAATTGCGCTTGTGCACCGCTGCCAAAGCAGCAGAAGCATTAGCACCCGAATGATTCGTTGCACTTTGAAAAGTGTAAAGCGATGCGTGCATTTATTATTTAAATTAATGATCATGAATTCATGAATGATTTCCAAGGTACCCTGAGCAACGTTAATCCGGCCCATTATGTCGTGGAGTTGGTGGGAGGAGACTGCGCATTCTTAAGGCGATGCAGACGAGTGGAGCAGCCTAGGACGGACATTCGCATACCTCGTTCCTGTCCTGCTAGAAGAGGCACATCTCAGTGAATGGTGTTGGCTCAAGGAGGTCGAGTGTGAGATCCACGGGGACCTTCGGAAAGCTCCGTTCGAGCCTGCAACGCAAACATCGGTGGTTCGTGCTTACTCACTCAATGGAAATGTTGTGCCACCAAGTCGATACATCTTTTCTGTTCACGTTTACAGCAATTTCGAGCACTCTGCTTATTTTCTAATGCCAAGTGCTTGATTTTGTTGTGAACGAGTCAGACTCATCTACTCGTTGTTCTGAAGTCCATTGTAGCAGGCCGCAAACACGGCGTATTGATGAAGAAGCCTCAAGTTGTTGATTTGTTTTCAATTGCGCTTGTGCACCGCTGCCAAAGCAGCAGAAGCATTAGCACCCGAATGATTCGTTGCACTTTGAAAAGTGTAAAGCGATGCGTGCATTTATTATTTAAATAAATGATCATGAATTCGTGCATGATTTCGAAGGTACCCTGAGCGACGTTAATCCGGCCCATTATGTCGTGGAGTTGGTGGGAGGAGACTGCGCATTCTTAAGGCGATGCAGACGAGTGGAGCAGCATAGGACGGACATTCGCATACCTCGTTCCTGTCCTGCTAGAAGAGGCACTTCTCAGTGAATGGCGTTGGCTCAAGGAGGTCGAGTGTGAGATTCACGGGGACCTTCGGAAAGCTCCGTTCGAGCCTGCAACGCAAACATCGGTGGTTCGTGCTCACTCACTCAATGGAAATGTTGTGCCACCAAGTCGATAAATCTTTTCTGTTCACGTTTACAGCAATTTCGAGCACTCTGCTTATTTTCTAATGCCAAGTGCTTGATTTTGTTGTGAACGAGTCAGACTCATCTACTCGTTGTTCTGAAGTCCATTGTAGCAGGCCGCAAACACAGCGTATTGATGAAGAAGCCTCAAGTTGTTGATTTGTTTTCAATTGCGCTTGTGCACCGCTGCCAAAGCAGCAGAAGCATTAGCACCCGAATGATTCGTTGCACTTTGAAAAGTGTAAAGCGATGCGTGCATTTATTATTTAAATAAATGATCATGAATTCGTGCATGATTTCGAAGGTACCCTGAGCGACGTTAATCCGGCCCATTATGTCGTGGAGTTGGTGGGAGGAGACTGCGCATTCTTAAGGCGATGCAGACGAGTGGAGCAGCATAGGACGGACATTCGCATACCTCGTTCCTGTCCTGCTAGAAGAGGCACTTCTCAGTGAATGGCGTTGGCTCAAGGAGGTCGAGTGTGAGATCCACGGGGACCTTCGGAAAGCTCCGTTCGAGCCTGCAACGCAAACATCGGTGGTTCGTGCTCACTCACTCAATGGAAATGTTGTGCCACCAAGTCGATAAATCTTTTCTGTTCACGTTTACAGCAATTTCGAGCACTCTGCTTATTTTGTAATGCCAAGTGCTTGATTTTGTTGTGAACGAGTCAGACTCATCTACTCGTTGTTCTGAAGTCCATTGTAGCAGGCCGCAAACACAGCGTATTGATGAAGAAGCCTCAAGTTGTTGATTTGTTTTCAATTGCGCTTGTGCACCGCTGCCAAAGCAGCAGAAGCATTAGCACCCGAATGATTCGTTGCACTTTGAAAAGTGTAAAGCGATGCGTGCATTTATTATTTAAATTAATGATCATGAATTCATGAATGATTTCCAAGGTACCCTGAGCGACGTTAATCTGGCCCATTATGTCGTGGAGTTGGTGGGAGGAGACTGCGCATTCTTAAGGCGATGCAGACGAGTGGAGCAGCCTAGGACGGACATTCGCATACCTCGTTCCTGTCCTGCTAGAAGAGGCACATCTCAGTGAATGGTGTTGGCTCAAGGAGGTCGAGTGTGAGATCCACGGGGACCTTCGGAAAGCTCCGTTCGAGCCTGCAACGCAAACATCGGTGGTTCGTGCTCACTCACTCAATGGAAATGTTGTGCCACCAAGTCGATAAATCTTTTCTGTTCACGTTTACAGCAATTTCGAGCACTCTGCTTATTTTCTAATGCCAAGTGCTTGATTTTGTTGTGAACGAGTCAGACTCATCTACTCGTTGTTCTGAAGTCCATTGTAGCAGGCCGCAAACACAGCGTATTGATGAAGAAGCCTCAAGTTGTTGATTTGTTTTCAATTGCGCTTGTGCACCGCTGCCAAAGCAGCAGAAGCATTAGCACCCGAATGATTCGTTGCACTTTGAAAAGTGTAAAGCGATGCGTGCATTTATTATTTAAATTAATGATCATGAATTCATGAATGATTTCCAAGGTACCCTGAGCGACGTTAATCTGGCCCATTATGTCGTGGAGTTGGTGGGAGGAGACTGCGCATTCTTAAGGCGATGCAGACGAGTGGAGCAGCCTAGGACGGACATTCGCATACCTCGTTCCTGTCCTGCTAGAAGAGGCACATCTCAGTGAATGGTGTTGGCTCAAGGAGGTCGAGTGTGAGATCCACGGGGACCTTCGGAAAGCTCCGTTCGAGCCTGCAACGCAAACATCGGTGGTTCGTGCTTACTCACTCAATGGAAATGTTGTGCCACCAAGTCGATACATCTTTTCTGTTCACGTTTACAGCAATATCGAGCACTCTGCTTATTTTCTAATGCCAAGTGCTTGATTTTGTTGTGAACGAGTCAGACTCATCTACTCGTTGTTCTGAAGTCCATTGTAGCAGGCCGCAAACACGGCGTATTGATGAAGAAGCCTCAAGTTGTTGATTTGTTTTCAATTGCGCTTGTGCACCGCTGCCAAAGCAGCAGAAGCATTAGCACCCGAATGATTCGTTGCACTTTGAAAAGTGTAAAGCGATGCGTGCATTTATTATTTAAATAAATGATCATGAATTCGTGCATGATTTCGAAGGTACCCTGAGCGACGTTAATCCGGCCCATTATGTCGTGGAGTTGGTGGGAGGAGACTGCGCATTCTTAAGGCGATGCAGACGAGTGGAGCAGCATAGGACGGACATTCGCATACCTCGTTCCTGTCCTGCTAGAAGAGGCACTTCTCAGTGAATGGCGTTGGCTCAAGGAGGTCGAGTGTGAGATTCACGGGGACCTTCGGAAAGCTCCGTTCGAGCCTGCAACGCAAACATCGGTGGTTCGTGCTCACTCACTCAATGGAAATGTTGTGCCACCAAGTCGATAAATCTTTTCTGTTCACGTTTACAGCAATTTCGAGCACTCTGCTTATTTTCTAATGCCAAGTGCTTGATTTTGTTGTGAACGAGTCAGACTCATCTACTCGTTGTTCTGAAGTCCATTGTAGCAGGCCGCAAACACAGCGTATTGATGAAGAAGCCTCAAGTTGTTGATTTGTTTTCAATTGCGCTTGTGCACCGCTGCCAAAGCAGCAGAAGCATTAGCACCCGAATGATTCGTTGCACTTTGAAAAGTGTAAAGCGATGCGTGCATTTATTATTTAAATAAATGATCATGAATTCGTGCATGATTTCGAAGGTACCCTGAGCGACGTTAATCCGGCCCATTATGTCGTGGAGTTGGTGGGAGGAGACTGCGCATTCTTAAGGCGATGCAGACGAGTGGAGCAGCATAGGACGGACATTCGCATACCTCGTTCCTGTCCTGCTAGAAGAGGCACTTCTCAGTGAATGGCGTTGGCTCAAGGAGGTCGAGTGTGAGATCCACGGGGACCTTCGGAAAGCTCCGTTCGAGCCTGCAACGCAAACATCGGTGGTTCGTGCTCACTCACTCAATGGAAATGTTGTGCCACCAAGTCGATAAATCTTTTCTGTTCACGTTTACAGCAATTTCGAGCACTCTGCTTATTTTGTAATGCCAAGTGCTTGATTTTGTTGTGAACGAGTCAGACTCATCTACTCGTTGTTCTGAAGTCCATTGTAGCAGGCCGCAAACACAGCGTATTGATGAAGAAGCCTCAAGTTGTTGATTTGTTTTCAATTGCGCTTGTGCACCGCTGCCAAAGCAGCAGAAGCATTAGCACCCGAATGATTCGTTGCACTTTGAAAAGTGTAAAGCGATGCGTGCATTTATTATTTAAATTAATGATCATGAATTCATGAATGATTTCCAAGGTACCCTGAGCGACGTTAATCTGGCCCATTATGTCGTGGAGTTGGTGGGAGGAGACTGCGCATTCTTAAGGCGATGCAGACGAGTGGAGCAGCCTAGGACGGACATTCGCATACCTCGTTCCTGTCCTGCTAGAAGAGGCACATCTCAGTGAATGGTGTTGGCTCAAGGAGGTCGAGTGTGAGATCCACGGGGACCTTCGGAAAGCTCCGTTCGAGCCTGCAACGCAAACATCGGTGGTTCGTGCTCACTCACTCAATGGAAATGTTGTGCCACCAAGTCGATAAATCTTTTCTGTTCACGTTTACAGCAATTTCGAGCACTCTGCTTATTTTCTAATGCCAAGTGCTTGATTTTGTTGTGAACGAGTCAGACTCATCTACTCGTTGTTCTGAAGTCCATTGTAGCAGGCCGCAAACACAGCGTATTGATGAAGAAGCCTCAAGTTGTTGATTTGTTTTCAATTGCGCTTGTGCACCGCTGCCAAAGCAGCAGAAGCATTAGCACCCGAATGATTCGTTGCACTTTGAAAAGTGTAAAGCGATGCGTGCATTTATTATTTAAATTAATGATCATGAATTCATGAATGATTTCCAAGGTACCCTGAGCGACGTTAATCTGGCCCATTATGTCGTGGAGTTGGTGGGAGGAGACTGCGCATTCTTAAGGCGATGCAGACGAGTGGAGCAGCCTAGGACGGACATTCGCATACCTCGTTCCTGTCCTGCTAGAAGAGGCACATCTCAGTGAATGGTGTTGGCTCAAGGAGGTCGAGTGTGAGATCCACGGGGACCTTCGGAAAGCTCCGTTCGAGCCTGCAACGCAAACATCGGTGGTTCGTGCTTACTCACTCAATGGAAATGTTGTGCCACCAAGTCGATACATCTTTTCTGTTCACGTTTACAGCAATATCGAGCACTCTGCTTATTTTCTAATGCCAAGTGCTTGATTTTGTTGTGAACGAGTCAGACTCATCTACTCGTTGTTCTGAAGTCCATTGTAGCAGGCCGCAAACACGGCGTATTGATGAAGAAGCCTCAAGTTGTTGATTTGTTTTCAATTGCGCTTGTGCACCGCTGCCAAAGCAGCAGAAGCATTAGCACCCGAATGATTCGTTGCACTTTGAAAAGTGTAAAGCGATGCGTGCATTTATTATTTAAATAAATGATCATGAATTCGTGCATGATTTCGAAGGTACCCTGAGCGACGTTAATCCGGCCCATTATGTCGTGGAGTTGGTGGGAGGAGACTGCGCATTCTTAAGGCGATGCAGACGAGTGGAGCAGCATAGGACGGACATTCGCATACCTCGTTCCTGTCCTGCTAGAAGAGGCACTTCTCAGTGAATGGCGTTGGCTCAAGGAGGTCGAGTGTGAGATTCACGGGGACCTTCGGAAAGCTCCGTTCGAGCCTGCAACGCAAACATCGGTGGTTCGTGCTCACTCACTCAATGGAAATGTTGTGCCACCAAGTCGATAAATCTTTTCTGTTCACGTTTACAGCAATTTCGAGCACTCTGCTTATTTTCTAATGCCAAGTGCTTGATTTTGTTGTGAACGAGTCAGACTCATCTACTCGTTGTTCTGAAGTCCATTGTAGCAGGCCGCAAACACAGCGTATTGATGAAGAAGCCTCAAGTTGTTGATTTGTTTTCAATTGCGCTTGTGCACCGCTGCCAAAGCAGCAGAAGCATTAGCACCCGAATGATTCGTTGCACTTTGAAAAGTGTAAAGCGATGCGTGCATTTATTATTTAAATAAATGATCATGAATTCGTGCATGATTTCGAAGGTACCCTGAGCGACGTTAATCCGGCCCATTATGTCGTGGAGTTGGTGGGAGGAGACTGCGCATTCTTAAGGCGATGCAGACGAGTGGAGCAGCATAGGACGGACATTCGCATACCTCGTTCCTGTCCTGCTAGAAGAGGCACTTCTCAGTGAATGGCGTTGGCTCAAGGAGGTCGAGTGTGAGATCCACGGGGACCTTCGGAAAGCTCCGTTCGAGCCTGCAACGCAAACATCGGTGGTTCGTGCTCACTCACTCAATGGAAATGTTGTGCCACCAAGTCGATAAATCTTTTCTGTTCACGTTTACAGCAATTTCGAGCACTCTGCTTATTTTCTAATGCCAAGTGCTTGATTTTGTTGTGAACGAGTCAGACTCATCTACTCGTTGTTCTGAAGTCCATTGTAGCAGGCCGCAAACACAGCGTATTGATGAAGAAGCCTCAAGTTGTTGATTTGTTTTCAATTTCGCTTGTGCACCGCTGCCAAAGCAGCAGAAGCATTAGCACCCGAATGATTCGTTGCACTTTGAAAAGTGTAAAGCGATGCGTGCATTTATTATTTAAATAAATGATCATGAATTCGTGCATGATTTCGAAGGTACCCTGAGCGACGTTAATCCGGCCCATTATGTCGTGGAGTTGGTGGGAGGAGACTGCGCATTCTTAAGGCGATGCAGACGAGTGGAGCAGCATAGGACGGACATTCGCATACCTCGTTCCTGTCCTGCTAGAAGAGGCACTTCTCAGTGAATGGCGTTGGCTCAAGGAGGTCGAGTGTGAGATCCACGGGGACCTTCGGAAAGCTCCGTTCGAGCCTGCAACGCAAACATCGGTGGTTCGTGCTCACTCACTCAATGGAAATGTTGTGCCACCAAGTCGATAAATCTTTTCTGTTCACGTTTACAGCAATTTCGAGCACTCTGCTTATTTTCTAATGCCAAGTGCTTGATTTTGTTGTGAACGAGTCAGACTCATCTACTCGTTGTTCTGAAGTCCATTGTAGCAGGCCGCAAACACAGCGTATTGATGAAGAAGCCTCAAGTTGTTGAGTTGTTTTCAATTGCGCTTGTGCACCGCTGCCAAAGCAGCAGAAGCATTAGCACCCGAATGATTCGTTGCACTTTGAAAAGTGTAAAGCGATGCGTGCATTTATTATTTAAATTAATGATCATGAATTCATGAATGAAGAGGCACATCTCAGTGAATGGTGTTGGCTCAAGGAGGTCGAGTGTGAGATCCACGGGGACCTTCGGAAAGCTCCGTTCGAGCCTGCAACGCAAGCATCGGTGGTTCGTGCTCACTCACTCAATGGAAATGTTGTGCCACCAAGTCGATAAATTTTTTCTGTTCACGTTTACAGCAATTTCGAGCACTCTGCTTATTTTCTAATGCCAAGTGCTTGATTTTGTTGTGAACGAGTCAGACTCATCTACTCGTTGTTCTGAAGTCCATTGTAGCAGGCCGCAAACACAGCGTATTGATGAAGAAGCCTCAAGTTGTTGATTTGTTTTCAATTTCGCTTGTGCACCGCTGCCAAAGCAGCAGAAGCATTAGCACCCGAATGATTCGTTGCACTTTGAAAAGTGTAAAGCGATGCGTGCATTTATTATTTAAATAAATGATCATGAATTCGTGCATGATTTCGAAGGTACCCTGAGCGACGTTAATCCGGCCCATTATGTCGTGGAGTTGGTGGGAGGAGACTGCGCATTCTTAAGGCGATGCAGACGAGTGGAGCAGCATAGGACGGACATTCGCATACCTCGTTCCTGTCCTGCTAGAAGAGGCACTTCTCAGTGAATGGCGTTGTCTCAAGGAGGTCGAGTGTGAGATCCACGGGGACCTTCGGAAAGCTCCGTTCGAGCCTGCAACGCAAACATCGGTGGTTCGTGCTCACTCACTCAATGGAAATGTTGTGCCACCAAGTCGATAAATCTTTTCTGTTCACGTTTACAGCAATTTCGAGCACTCTGCTTATTTTCTAATGCCAAGTGCTTGATTTTGTTGTGAACGAGTCAGACTCATCTACTCGTTGTTCTGAAGTCCATTGTAGCAGGCCGCAAACACGGCGTATTGATGAAGAAGCCTCAAGTTGTTGATTTGTTTTCAATTGCGCTTGTGCACCGCTGCCAAAGCAGCAGAAGCATTAGCACCCGAATGATTCGTTGCACTTTGAAAAGTGTAAAGCGATGCGTGCATTTATTATTTAAATTAATGATCATGAATTCATGAATGATTTCCAAGGTACCCTGACCAACGTTAATCCGGCCCATTATGTCGTGGAGTTGGTGGGAGGAGACTGCGCATTCTTAAGGCGATGCAGACGAGTGGAGCAGCCTAGGACGGACATTCGCATACCTCGTTCCTGTCCTGCTAGAAAAGGCACATCTCAGTGAATGGTGTTGGCTCAAGGAGGTCGAGTGTGAGATCCACGGGGACCTTCGGAAAGCTCCGTTCGAGCCTGCAACGCAAACATCGGTGGTTCGTGCTTACTCACTCAATGGAAATGTTGTGCCACCAAGTCGATACATCTTTTCTGTTCACGTTTACAGCAATTTCGAGCACTCTGCTTATTTTCTAATGCCAAGTGCTTGATTTTGTTGTGAACGAGTCAGACTCATCTACTCGTTGTTCTGAAGTCTATTGTAGCAGGCCGCAAACACGGCGTATTGATGAAGAAGCCTCAAGTTGTTGATTTGTTTTCAATTGCGCTTGTGCACCGCTGCCAAAGCAGCAGAAGCATTAGCACCCGAATGATTCGTTGCACTTTGAAAAGTGTAAAGCGATGCGTGCATTTATTATTTAAATAAATGATCATGAATTCGTGCATGATTTCGAAGGTACCCTGAGCGACGTTAATCCGGCCCATTATGTCGTGGAGTTGGTGGGAGGAGACTGCGCATTCTTAAGGCGATGCAGACGAGTGGAGCAGCATAGGACGGACATTCGCATACCTCGTTCCTGTCCTGCTAGAAGAGGCACTTCTCAGTGAATGGCGTTGGCTCAAGGAGGTCGAGTGTGAGATCCACGGGGACCTTCGGAAAGCTCCGTTCGAGCCTGCAACGCAAACATCGATGGTTCGTGCTCACTCACTCAATGGAAATGTTGTGCCACCAAGTCGATAAATCTTTTCTGTTCACGTTTACAGCAATTTCGAGCACTCTGCTTATTTTCTAATGCCAAGTGCTTGATTTTGTTGTGAACGAGTCAGACTCATCTACTCGTTGTTCTGAAGTCCATTGTAGCAGGCCGCAAACACAGCGTATTGATGAAGAAGCCTCAAGTTGTTGATTTGTTTTCAATTGCGCTTGTGCACCGCTGCCAAAGCAGCAGAAGCATTAGCACCCGAATGATTCGTTGCACTTTGAAAAGTGTAAAGCGATGCGTGCATTTATTATTTAAATAAATGATCATGAATTCGTGCATGATTTCGAAGGTACCCTGAGCGACGTTAATCCGGCCCATTATGTCGTGGAGTTGGTGGGAGGAGACTGCGTATTCTTAAGGCGATGCAGACGAGTGGAGCAGCATAGGACGGACATTCGCATACCTCGTTCCTGTCCTGCTAGAAGAGGCACATCTCAGTGAATGGTGTTGGCTCAAGGAGGTCGAGTGTGAGATCCACGGGGACCTTCGGAAAGCTCCGTTCGAGCCTGCAACGCAAACATCGGTGGTTCGTGCTCACTCACTCAATGGAAATGTTGTGCCACCAAGTCGATACATCTTTTCTGTTCACGTTTACAGCAATTTCGAGCACTCTGCTTATTTTCTAATGCCAAGTGCTTGATTTTGTTGTGAACGAGTCAGGCTCATCTACTCGTTGTTCTGAAGTCCATTGTAGCAGGCCGCAAACACAGCGTATTGATGAAGAAGCCTCAAGTTGTTGATTTGTTTTCAATTGCGCTTGTGCACCGCTGCCAAAGCAGCAGAAGCATTAGCACCCGAATGATTCGTTGCACTTTGAAAAGTGTAATGCGATGCGTGCATTTATTATTTAAATAAATGATCATGAATTCATGAATGATTTCCAAGGTACCCTGAGCGACGTTAATCCGGCCCATTATGTCGTGGAGTTGGTGGGAGGAGACTGCGCATTCTTAAGGCGATGCAGACGAGTGGGGCAGCATAGGACGGACATTCGCATACCTCGTTCCTGTCCTGCAAGAAGAGGCACATCTCAGTGAATGGTGTTGGCTCAAGGAGGTCGAGTGTGAGATCCACGGGGACCTTCGGAAAGCTCCGTTCGAGCCTGCAACGCAAACATCGGTGGTTCGTGCTCACTCACTCAATGGAAATGTTGTGCCACCAAGTCGATAAATCTTTTCTGTTCACGTTTACAGCAATTTCGAGCACTCTGCTTATTTTCTAATGCCAAGTGCTTGATTTTGTTGTGAACGAGTCAGACTCATCTACTCGTTGTTCTGAAGTCCATTGTAGCAGGCCGCAAACACAGCGTATTGATGAAGAAGCCTCAAGTTGTTGAGTTGTTTTCAATTGCGCTTGTGCACCGCTGCCAAAGCAGCAGAAGCATTAGCACCCGAATGATTCGTTGCACTTTGAAAAGTGTAAAGCGATGCGTGCATTTATTATTTAAATAAATGATCATGAATTCGTGCATGATTTCGAAGGTACCCTGAGCGACGTTAATCCGGCCCATTATGTCGTGGAGTTGGTGGGAGGAGACTGCGTATTCTTAAGGCGATGCAGACGAGTGGAGCAGCATAGGACGGACATTCGCATACCTCGTTCCTGTCCTGCTAGAAGAGGCACATCTCAGTGAATGGTGTTGGCTCAAGGAGGTCGAGTGTGAGATCCACGGGGACCTTCGGAAAGCTCCGTTCGAGCCTGCAACGCAAACATCGGTGGTTCGTGCTCACTCACTCAATGGAAATGTTGTGCCACCAAGTCGATACATCTTTTCTGTTCACGTTTACAGCAATTTCGAGCACTCTGCTTATTTTCTAATGCCAAGTGCTTGATTTTGTTGTGAACGAGTCAGGCTCATCTACTCGTTGTTCTGAAGTCCATTGTAGCAGGCCGCAAACACAGCGTATTGATGAAGAAGCCTCAAGTTGTTGATTTGTTTTCAATTGCGCTTGTGCACCGCTGCCAAAGCAGCAGAAGCATTAGCACCCGAATGATTCGTTGCACTTTGAAAAGTGTAATGCGATGCGTGCATTTATTATTTAAATTAATGATCATGAATTCATGAATGATTTCCAAGGTACCCTGAGCGACGTTAATCCGGCCCATTATGTCGTGGAGTTGGTGGGAGGAGACTGCGCATTCTTAAGGCGATGCAGACGAGTGGGGCAGCATAGGACGGACATTCGCATACCTCGTTCCTGTCCTGCAAGAAGAGGCACATCTCAGTGAATGGTGTTGGCTCAAGGAGGTCGAGTGTGAGATCCACGGGGACCTTCGGAAAGCTCCGTTCGAGCCTGCAACGCAAACATCGGTGGTTCGTGCTCACTCACTCAATGGAAATGTTGTGCCACCAAGTCGATAAATCTTTTCTGTTCACGTTTACAGCAATTTCGAGCACTCTGCTTATTTTCTAATGCCAAGTGCTTGATTTTGTTGTGAACGAGTCAGACTCATCTACTCGTTGTTCTGAAGTCCATTGTAGCAGGCCGCAAACACAGCGTATTGATGAAGAAGCCTCAAGTTGTTGAGTTGTTTTCAATTGCGCTTGTGCACCGCTGCCAAAGCAGCAGAAGCATTAGCACCCGAATGATTCGTTGCACTTTGAAAAGTGTAAAGCGATGCGTGCATTTATTATTTAAATTAATGATCATGAATTCATGAATGAAGAGGCACATCTCAGTGAATGGTGTTGGCTCAAGGAGGTCGAGTGTGAGATCCACGGGGACCTTCGGAAAGCTCCGTTCGAGCCTGCAAAGCAAACATCGGTGGTTCGTGCTCACTCACTCAATGGAAATGTTGTGCCACCAAGTCGATACATTTTTTCTGTTCACGTTTACAGCAATTTCGAGCACTCTGCTTATTTTCTAATGCCAAGTGCTTGATTTTGTTGTGAACGAGTCAGACTCATCTACTCGTTGTTCTGAAGTCCATTGTAGCAGGCCGCAAACACGGCGTATTGATGAAGAAGCCTCCAGTTGTTGATTTGTTTTCAATTGCGCTTGTGCACCGCTGCCAAAGCAGCAGAAGCATTAGCACCCGAATGATTCGTTGCACTTTGAAAAGTGTAAAGCGATGCGTGCATTTATTATTTAAATTAATGATCATGAATTCATGAATGAAGAGGCACATCTCAGTGAATGGTGTTGGCTCAAGGAGGTCGAGTGTGAGATCCACGGGGACCTTCGGAAAGCTCCGTTCGAGCCTGCAACGCAAACATCGGTGGTTCGTGCTTACTCACTCAATGGAAATGTTGTGCCACCAAGTCGATACATCTTTTCTGTTCACGTTTACAGCAATTTCGAGCACTCTGCTTATTTTCTAATGCCAAGTGCTTGATTTTGTTGTGAACGAGTCAGACTCATCTACTCGTTGTTCTGAAGTCCATTGTAGCAGGCCGCAAACACGGCGTATTGATGAAGAAGCCTCAAGTTGTTGATTTGTTTTCAATTGCGCTTGTGCACCGCTGCCAAAGCAGCAGAAGCATTAGCACCCGAATGATTCGTTGCACTTTGAAAAGTGTAAAGCGATGCGTGCATTTATTATTTAAATAAATGATCATGAATTCGTGCATGATTTCGAAGGTACCCTGAGCGACGCTAATCCGGCCCATTATGTCGTGGAGTTGGTGGGAGGAGACTGCGTATTCTTAAGGCGATGCAGACGAGTGGAGCAGCATAGGACGGACATTCGCATACCTCGTTCCTGTCCTGCTAGAAGAGGCACATCTCAGTGAATGGCGTTGGCTCAAGGAGGTCGAGTGTGAGCTCCACGGGGACCTTCGGAAAGCTCCGTTCGAGCCTGCAACGCAAACATCGGTGGTTCGTGCTCACTCACTCAATGGAAATGTTGTGCCACCAAGTCGATAAATTTTTTCTGTTCACGTTTACAGCAATTTCGAGCACTCTGCTTATTTTCTAATGCCAAGTGCTTGATTTTGTTGTGAACGAGTCAGACTCATCTACTCGTTGTTCTGAAGTCCATTGTAGCAGGCCGCAAACACAGCGTATTGATGAAGAAGCCTCAAGTTGTTGATTTGTTTTCAATTTCGCTTGTGCACCGCTGCCAAAGCAGCAGAAGCATTAGCACCCGAATGATTCGTTGCACTTTGAAAAGTGTAAAGCGATGCGTGCATTTATTATTTAAATAAATGATCATGAATTCGTGCATGATTTCGAAGGTACCCTGAGCGACGTTAATCCGGCCCATTATGTCGTGGAGTTGGTGGGAGGAGACTGCGCATTCTAAAGGCGATGCAGACGAGTGGAGCAGCATAGGACGGACATTCGCATACCTCGTTCCTGTCCTGCTAGAAGAGGCACTTCTCAGTGAATGGCGTTGGCTCAAGGAGGTCGAGTGTGAGATCCACGGGGACCTTCGGAAAGCTCCGTTCGAGCCTGCAACGCAAACATCGGTGGTTCGTGCTCACTCACTCAATGGAAATGTTGTGCCACCAAGTCGATAAATCTTTTCTGTTCACGTTTACAGCAATTTCGAGCACTCTGCTTATTTTCTAATGCCAAGTGCTTGATTTTGTTGTGAACGAGTCAGACTCATCTACTCGTTGTTCTGAAGTCCATTGTAGCAGGCCGCAAACACAGCGTATTGATGAAGAAGCCTCAAGTTGTTGAGTTGTTTTCAATTGCGCTTGTGCACCGCTGCCAAAGCAGCAGAAGCATTAGCACCCGAATGATTCGTTGCACTTTGAAAAGTGTAAAGCGATGCGTGCATTTATTATTTAAATTAATGATCATGAATTCATGAATGAAGAGGCACATCTCAGTGAATGGTGTTGGCTCAAGGAGGTCGAGTGTGAGATCCACGGGGACCTTCGGAAAGCTCCGTTCGAGCCTGCAACGCAAACATCGGTGGTTCGTGCTCACTCACTCAATGGAAATGTTGTGCCACCAAGTCGATAAATTTTTTCTGTTCACGTTTACAGCAATTTCGAGCACTCTGCTTATTTTCTAATGCCAAGTGCTTGATTTTGTTGTGAACGAGTCAGACTCATCTACTCGTTGTTCTGAAGTCCATTGTAGCAGGCCGCAAACACGGCGTATTGATGAAGAAGCCTCAAGTTGTTGATTTGTTTTCAATTGCGCTTGTGCACCGCTGCCAAAGCAGCAGAAGCATTAGCACCCGAATGATTCGTTGCACTTTGAAAAGTGTAAAGCGATGCGTGCATTTATTATTTAAATTAATGATCATGAATTCATGAATGAAGAGGCACATCTCAGTGAATGGTGTTGGCTCAAGGAGGTCGAGTGTGAGATCCACGGGGACCTTCGGAAAGCTCCGTTCGAGCCTGCAACGCAAACATCGGTGGTTCGTGCTTACTCACTCAATGGAAATGTTGTGCCACCAAGTCGATACATCTTTTCTGTTCACGTTTACAGCAATTTCGAGCACTCTGCTTATTTTCTAATGCCAAGTGCTTGAATTTGTTGTGAACGAGTCAGACTCATCTACTCGTTGTTCTGAAGTCCATTGTAGCAGGCCGCAAACACGGCGTATTGATGAAGAAGCCTCAAGTTGTTGATTTGTTTTCAATTGCGCTTGTGCACCGCTGCCAAAGCAGCAGAAGCATTAGCACCCGAATGATTCGTTGCACTTTGAAAAGTGTAAAGCGATGCGTGCATTTATTATTTAAATAAATGATCATGAATTCGTGCATGATTTCGAAGGTACCCTGAGCGACGTTAATCCGGCCCATTATGTCGTGGAGTTGGTGGGAGGAGACTGCGCATTCTTAAGGCGATGCAGACGAGTGGAGCAGCATAGGACGGACATTCGCATACCTCGTTCCTGTCCTGCTAGAAGAGGCACTTCTCAGTGAATGGCGTTGGCTCAAGGAGGTCGAGTGTGAGCTCCACGGGGACCTTCGGAAAGCTCCGTTCGAGCCTGCAACGCAAACATCGATGGTTCGTGCTCACTCACTCAATGGAAATGTTGTGCCACCAAGTCGATAAATCTTTTCTGTTCACGTTTACAGCAATTTCGAGCACTCTGCTTATTTTCTAATGCCAAGTGCTTGATTTTGTTGTGAACGAGTCAGACTCATCTACTCGTTGTTCTGAAGTCCATTGTAGCAGGCCGCAAACACAGCGTATTGATGAAGAAGCCTCAAGTTGTTGATTTGTTTTCAATTGCGCTTGTGCACCGCTGCCAAAGCAGCAGAAGCATTAGCACCCGAATGATTCGTTGCACTTTGAAAAGTGTAAAGCGATGCGTGCATTTATTATTTAAATTAATGATCATGAATTCATGAATGATTTCCAAGGTACCCTGAGCAACGTTAATCCGGCCCATTATGTCGTGGAGTTGGTGGGAGGAGACTGCGCATTCTTAAGGCGATGCAGACGAGTGGAGCAGCCTAGGACGGACATTCGCATACCTCGTTCCTGTCCTGCTAGAAGAGGCACATCTCAGTGAATGGTGTTGGCTCAAGGAGGTCGAGTGTGAGATCCACGGGGACCTTCGGAAAGCTCCGTTCGAGCCTGCAACGCAAACATCGGTGGTTCGTGCTTACTCACTCAATGGAAATGTTGTGCCACCAAGTCGATACATCTTTTCTGTTCACGTTTACAGCAATTTCGAGCACTCTGCTTATTTTCTAATGCCAAGTGCTTGATTTTGTTGTGAACGAGTCAGACTCATCTACTCGTTGTTCTGAAGTCCATTGTAGCAGGCCGCAAACACGGCGTATTGATGAAGCAGCCTCAAGTTGTTGATTTGTTTTCAATTGCGCTTGTGCACCGCTGCCAAAGCAGCAGAAGCATTAGCACCCGAATGATTCGTTGCACTTTGAAAAGTGTAAAGCGATGCGTGCATTTATTATTTAAATAAATGATCATGAATTCGTGCATGATTTCGAAGGTACCCTGAGCGACGTTAATCCGGCCCATTATGTCGTGGAGTTGGTGGGAGGAGACTGCGCATTCTTAAGGCGATGCAGACGAGTGGAGCAGCATAGGACGGACATTCGCATACCTCGTTCCTGTCCTGCTAGAAGAGGCACTTCTCAGTGAATGGCGTTGGCTCAAGGAGGTCGAGTGTGAGATCCACGGGGACCTTCGGAAAGCTCCGTTCGAGCCTGCAACGCAAACATCGATGGTTCGTGCTCACTCACTCAATGGAAATGTTGTGCCACCAAGTCGATAAATCTTTTCTGTTCACGTTTACAGCAATTTCGAGCACTCTGCTTATTTTCTAATGCCAAGTGCTTGATTTTGTTGTGAACGAGTCAGACTCATCTACTCGTTGTTCTGAAGTCCATTGTAGCAGGCCGCAAACACAGCGTATTGATGAAGAAGCCTCAAGTTGTTGATTTGTTTTCAATTGCGCTTGTGCACCGCTGCCAAAGCAGCAGAAGCATTAGCACCCGAATGATTCGTTGCACTTTGAAAAGTGTAAAGCGATGCGTGCATTTATTATTTAAATAAATGATCATGAATTCGTGCATGATTTCGAAGGTACCCTGAGCGACGTTAATCCGGCCCATTATGTCGTGGAGTTGGTGGGAGGAGACTGCGTATTCTTAAGGCGATGCAGACGAGTGGAGCAGCATAGGACGGACATTCGCATACCTCGTTCCTGTCCTGCTAGAAGAGGCACATCTCAGTGAATGGTGTTGGCTCAAGGAGGTCGAGTGTGAGATCCACGGGGACCTTCGGAAAGCTCCGTTCGAGCCTGCAACGCAAACATCGGTGGTTCGTGCTCACTCACTCAATGGAAATGTTGTGCCACCAAGTCGATACATCTTTTCTGTTCACGTTTACAGCAATTTCGAGCACTCTGCTTATTTTCTAATGCCAAGTGCTTGATTTTGTTGTGAACGAGTCAGACTCATCTACTCGTTGTTCTGAAGTCCATTGTAGCAGGCCGCAAACACAGCGTATTGATGAAGAAGCCTCAAGTTGTTGATTTGTTTTCAATTGCGCTTGTGCACCGCTGCCAAAGCAGCAGAAGCATTAGCACCCGAATGATTCGTTGCACTTTGAAAAGTGTAATGCGATGCGTGCATTTATTATTTAAATTAATGATCATGAATTCATGAATGATTTCCAAGGTACCCTGAGCAACGTTAATCCGGCCCATTATGTCGTGGAGTTGGTGGGAGGAGACTGCGCATTCTTAAGGCGATGCAGACGAGTGGAGCAGCCTAGGACGGACATTCGCATACCTCGTTCCTGTCCTGCTAGAAGAGGCACATCTCAGTGAATGGTGTTGGCTCAAGGAGGTCGAGTGTGAGATCCACGGGGACCTTCGGAAAGCTCCGTTCGAGCCTGCAACGCAAACATCGGTGGTTCGTGCTTACTCACTCAATGGAAATGTTGTGCCACCAAGTCGATACATCTTTTCTGTTCACGTTTACAGCAATTTCGAGCACTCTGCTTATTTTCTAATGCCAAGTGCTTGATTTTGTTGTGAACGAGTCAGACTCATCTACTCGTTGTTCTGAAGTCCATTGTAGCAGGCCGCAAACACGGCGTATTGATGAAGAAGCCTCAAGTTGTTGATTTGTTTTCAATTGCGCTTGTGCACCGCTGCCAAAGCAGCAGAAGCATTAGCACCCGAATGATTCGTTGCACTTTGAAAAGTGTAAAGCGATGCGTGCATTTATTATTTAAATAAATGATCATGAATTCGTGCATGATTTCGAAGGTACCCTGAGCGACGTTAATCCGGCCCATTATGTCGTGGAGTTGGTGGGAGGAGACTGCGCATTCTTAAGGCGATGCAGACGAGTGGAGCAGCATAGGACGGACATTCGCATACCTCGTTCCTGTCCTGCTAGAAGAGGCACTTCTCAGTGAATGGCGTTGGCTCAAGGAGGTCGAGTGTGAGATCCACGGGGACCTTCGGAAAGCTCCGTTCGAGCCTGCAACGCAAACATCGATGGTTCGTGCTCACTCACTCAATGGAAATGTTGTGCCACCAAGTCGATAAATCTTTTCTGTTCACGTTTACAGCAATTTCGAGCACTCTGCTTATTTTCTAATGCCAAGTGCTTGATTTTGTTGTGAACGAGTCAGACTCATCTACTCGTTGTTCTGAAGTCCATTGTAGCAGGCCGCAAACACAGCGTATTGATGAAGAAGCCTCAAGTTGTTGATTTGTTTTCAATTGCGCTTGTGCACCGCTGCCAAAGCAGCAGAAGCATTAGCACCCGAATGATTCGTTGCACTTTGAAAAGTGTAAAGCGATGCGTGCATTTATTATTTAAATAAATGATCATGAATTCGTGCATGATTTCGAAGGTACCCTGAGCGACGTTAATCCGGCCCATTATGTCGTGGAGTTGGTGGGAGGAGACTGCGTATTCTTAAGGCGATGCAGACGAGTGGAGCAGCATAGGACGGACATTCGCATACCTCGTTCCTGTCCTGCTAGAAGAGGCACATCTCAGTGAATGGTGTTGGCTCAAGGAGGTCGAGTGTGAGATCCACGGGGACCTTCGGAAAGCTCCGTTCGAGCCTGCAACGCAAACATCGGTGGTTCGTGCTCACTCACTCAATGGAAATGTTGTGCCACCAAGTCGATACATCTTTTCTGTTCACGTTTACAGCAATTTCGAGCACTCTGCTTATTTTCTAATGCCAAGTGCTTGATTTTGTTGTGAACGAGTCAGACTCATCTACTCGTTGTTCTGAAGTCCATTGTAGCAGGCCGCAAACACAGCGTATTGATGAAGAAGCCTCAAGTTGTTGATTTGTTTTCAATTGCGCTTGTGCACCGCTGCCAAAGCAGCAGAAGCATTAGCACCCGAATGATTCGTTGCACTTTGAAAAGTGTAATGCGATGCGTGCATTTATTACTTAAATTAATGATCATGAATTCATGAATGATTTCCAAGGTACCCTGAGCGACGTTAATCCGGCCCATTATGTCGTGGAGTTGGTGGGAGGAGACTGCGCATTCTTAAGGCGATGCAGACGAGTGGGGCAGCATAGGACGGACATTCGCATACCTCGTTCCTGTCCTGCAAGAAGAGGCACATCTCAGTGAATGGTGTTGGCTCAAGGAGGTCGAGTGTGAGATCCACGGGGACCTTCGGAAAGCTCCGTTCGAGCCTGCAACGCAAACATCGGTGGTTCGTGCTCACTCACTCAATGGAAATGTTGTGCCACCAAGTCGATAAATCTTTTCTGTTCACGTTTACAGCAATTTCGAGCACTCTGCTTATTTTCTAATGCCAAGTGCTTGATTTTGTTGTGAACGAGTCAGACTCATCTACTCGTTGTTCTGAAGTCCATTGTAGCAGGCCGCAAACACAGCGTATTGATGAAGAAGCCTCAAGTTGTTGAGTTGTTTTCAATTGCGCTTGTTCACCGCTGCCAAAGCAGCAGAAGCATTAGCACCCGAATGATTCGTTGCACTTTGAAAAGTGTAAAGCGATGCGTGCATTTATTATTTAAATTAATGATCATGAATTCATGAATGAAGAGGCACATCTCAGTGAATGGTGTTGGCTCAAGGAGGTCGAGTGTGAGATCCACGGGGACCTTCGGAAAGCTCCGTTCGAGCCTGCAAAGCAAACATCGGTGGTTCGTGCTCACTCACTCAATGGAAATGTTGTGCCACCAAGTCGATACATTTTTTCTGTTCACGTTTACAGCAATTTCGAGCACTCTGCTTATTTTCTAATGCCAAGTGCTTGATTTTGTTGTGAACGAGTCAGACTCATCTACTCGTTGTTCTGAAGTCCATTGTAGCAGGCCGCAAACACGGCGTATTGATGAAGAAGCCTCAAGTTGTTGATTTGTTTTCAATTGCGCTTGTGCACCGCTGCCAAAGCAGCAGAAGCATTAGCACCCGAATGATTCGTTGCACTTTGAAAAGTGTAAAGCGATGCGTGCATTTATTATTTAAATTAATGATCATGAATTCATGAATGAAGAGGCACATCTCAGTGAATGGTGTTGGCTCAAGGAGGTCGAGTGTGAGATCCACGGGGACCTTCGGAAAGCTCCGTTCGAGCCTGCAACGCAAACATCGGTGGTTCGTGCTTACTCACTCAATGGAAATGTTGTGCCACCAAGTCGATACATCTTTTCTGTTCACGTTTACAGCAATTTCGAGCACTCTGCTTATTTTCTAATGCCAAGTGCTTGATTTTGTTGTGAACGAGTCAGACTCATCTACTCGTTGTTCTGAAGTCCATTGTAGCAGGCCGCAAACACGGCGTATTGATGAAGAAGCCTCAAGTTGTTGATTTGTTTTCAATTGCGCTTGTGCACCGCTGCCAAAGCAGCAGAAGCATTAGCACCCGAATGATTCGTTGCACTTTGAAAAGTGTAAAGCGATGCGTGCATTTATTATTTAAATAAATGATCATGAATTCGTGCATGATTTCGAAGGTACCCTGAGCGACGTTAATCCGGCCCATTATGTCGTGGAGTTGGTGGGAGGAGACTGCGCATTCTTAAGGCGATGCAGACGAGTGGAGCAGCATAGGACGGACATTCGCATACCTCGTTCCTGTCCTGCTAGAAGAGGCACTTCTCAGTGAATGGCGTTGGCTCAAGGAGGTCGAGTGTGAGATCCACGGGGACCTTCGGAAAGCTCCGTTCGAGCCTGCAACGCAAACATCGATGGTTCGTGCTCACTCACTCAATGGAAATGTTGTGCCACCAAGTCGATAAATCTTTTCTGTTCACGTTTACAGCAATTTCGAGCACTCTGCTTATTTTCTAATGCCAAGTGCTTGATTTTGTTGTGAACGAGTCAGACTCATCTACTCGTTGTTCTGAAGTCCATTGTAGCAGGCCGCAAACACAGCGTATTGATGAAGAAGCCTCAAGTTGTTGATTTGTTTTCAATTGCGCTTGTGCACCGCTGCCAAAGCAGCAGAAGCATTAGCACCCGAATGATTCGTTGCACTTTGAAAAGTGTAAAGCGATGCGTGCATTTATTATTTAAATAAATGATCATGAATTCGTGCATGATTTCGAAGGTACCCTGAGCGACGTTAATCCGGCCCATTATGTCGTGGAGTTGGTGGGAGGAGACTGCGTATTCTTAAGGCGATGCAGACGAGTGGAGCAGCATAGGACGGACATTCGCATACCTCGTTCCTGTCCTGCTAGAAGAGGCACATCTCAGTGAATGGTGTTGGCTCAAGGAGGTCGAGTGTGAGATCCACGGGGACCTTCGGAAAGCTCCGTTCGAGCCTGCAACGCAAACATCGGTGGTTCGTGCTCACTCACTCAATGGAAATGTTGTGCCACCAAGTCGATACATCTTTTCTGTTCACGTTTACAGCAATTTCGAGCACTCTGCTTATTTTCTAATGCCAAGTGCTTGATTTTGTTGTGAACGAGTCAGACTCATCTACTCGTTGTTCTGAAGTCCATTGTAGCAGGCCGCAAACACAGCGTATTGATGAAGAAGCCTCAAGTTGTTGATTTGTTTTCAATTGCGCTTGTGCACCGCTGCCAAAGCAGCAGAAGCATTAGCACCCGAATGATTCGTTGCACTTTGAAAAGTGTAATGCGATGCGTGCATTTATTATTTAAATTAATGATCATGAATTCATGAATGATTTCCAAGGTACCCTGAGCGACGTTAATCCGGCCCATTATGTCGTGGAGTTGGTGGGAGGAGACTGCGCATTCTTAAGGCGATGCAGACGAGTGGGGCAGCATAGGACGGACATTCGCATACCTCGTTCCTGTCCTGCAAGAAGAGGCACATCTCAGTGAATGGTGTTGGCTCAAGGAGGTCGAGTGTGAGATCCACGGGGACCTTCGGAAAGCTCCGTTCGAGCCTGCAAAGCAAACATCGGTGGTTCGTGCTCACTCACTCAATGGAAATGTTGTGCCACCAAGTCGATACATTTTTTCTGTTCACGTTTACAGCAATTTCGAGCACTCTGCTTATTTTCTAATGCCAAGTGCTTGATTTTGTTGTGAACGAGTCAGACTCATCTACTCGTTGTTCTGAAGTCCATTGTAGCAGGCCGCAAACACGGCGTATTGATGAAGAAGCCTCAAGTTGTTGATTTGTTTTCAATTGCGCTTGTGCACCGCTTCCAAAGCAGCAGAAGCATTAGCACCCGAATGATTCGTTGCACTTTGAAAAGTGTAAAGCGATGCGTGCATTTATTATTTAAATTAATGATCATGAATTCATGAATGAAGAGGCACATCTCAGTGAATGGTGTTGGCTCAAGGAGGTCGAGTGTGAGATCCACGGGGACCTTCGGAAAGCTCCGTTCGAGCCTGCAACGCAAACATCGGTGGTTCGTGCTTACTCACTCAATGGAAATGTTGTGCCACCAAGTCGATACATCTTTTCTGTTCACGTTTACAGCAATTTCGAGCACTCTGCTTATTTTCTAATGCCAAGTGCTTGATTTTGTTGTGAACGAGTCAGACTCATCTACTCGTTGTTCTGAAGTCCATTGTAGCAGGCCGCAAACACGGCGTATTGATGAAGAAGCCTCAAGTTGTTGATTTGTTTTCAATTGCGCTTGTGCACCGCTGCCAAAGCAGCAGAAGCATTAGCACCCGAATGATTCGTTGCACTTTGAAAAGTGTAAAGCGATGCGTGCATTTATTATTTAAATAAATGATCATGAATTCGTGCATGATTTCGAAGGTACCCTGAGCGACGTTAATCCGGCCCATTATGTCGTGGAGTTGGTGGGAGGAGACTGCGCATTCTTAAGGCGATGCAGACGAGTGGAGCAGCATAGGACGGACATTCGCATACCTCCTTCCTGTCCTGCTAGAAGAGGCACTTCTCAGTGAATGGCGTTGGCTCAAGGAGGTCGAGTGTGAGATCCACGGGGACCTTCGGAAAGCTCCGTTCGAGCCTGCAACGCAAACATCGATGGTTCGTGCTCACTCACTCAATGGAAATGTTGTGCCACCAAGTCGATAAATCTTTTCTTTTCACGTTTACAGCAATTTCGAGCACTCTGCTTATTTTCTAATGCCAAGTGCTTGATTTTGTTGTGAACGAGTCAGACTCATCTACTCGTTGTTCTGAAGTCCATTGTAGCAGGCCGCAAACACAGCGTATTGATGAAGAAGCCTCAAGTTGTTGATTTGTTTTCAATTGCGCTTGTGCACCGCTGCCAAAGCAGCAGAAGCATTAGCACCCGAATGATTCGTTGCACTTTGAAAAGTGTAAAGCGATGCGTGCATTTATTATTTAAATAAATGATCATGAATTCGTGCATGATTTCGAAGGTACCCTGAGCGACGCTAATCCGGCCCATTATGTCGTGGAGTTGGTGGGAGGAGACTGCGTATTCTTAAGGCGATGCAGACGAGTGGAGCAGCATAGGACGGACATTCGCATACCTCGTTCCTGTCCTGCTAGAAGAGGCACATCTCAGTGAATGGCGTTGGCTCAAGGAGGTCGAGTGTGAGCTCCACGGGGACCTTCGGAAAGCTCCGTTCGAGCCTGCAACGCAAACATCGGTGGTTCGTGCTCACTCACTCAATGGAAATGTTGTGCGACCAAGTCGATACATCTTTTCTGTTCACGTTTACAGCAATTTCAAGCACTCTGCTTATTTTGTAATGCCAAGTGCATGATTTTGTTGTGAACGAGTCAGACTCATCTACTCGTTGTTCTGAAGTCCATTGTAGCAGGCCGCAAACACAGCGTATTGATGAAGAAGCCTCAAGTTGTTGATTTGTTTTCAATTGCGCTTGTGCACCGCTGCCAAAGCAGCAGAAGCATTAGCACCCGAATGATTCGTTGCACTTTGAAAAGTGTAAAGCGATGCGTGCATTTATTATTTAAATAAATGATCATGAATTCGTGCATGATTTCGAAGGTACCCTGAGCGACGCTAATCCGGCCCATTATGTCGTGGAGTTGGTGGGAGGAGACTGCGTATTCTTAAGGCGATGCAGACGAGTGGAGCAGCATAGGACGGACATTCGCATACCTCGTTCCTGTCCTGCTAGAAGAGGCACATCTCAGTGAATGGCGTTGGCTCAAGGAGGTCGAGTGTGAGCTCCACGGGGACCTTCGGAAAGCTCCGTTCGTGCCTGCAACGCAAACATCGGTGGTTCGTGCTCACTCACTCAATGGAAATGTTGTGCGACCAAGTCGATACATCTTTTCTGTTCACGTTTACAGCAATTTCGAGCACTCTGCTTATTTTGTAATGCCAAGTGCATGATTTTGTTGTGAACGAGTCAGACTCATCTACTCGTTGTTCTGAAGTCCATTGTAGCAGGCCGCAAGCACAGCGTATTGATGAAGAAGCCTCAAGTTGTTGAGTTGTTTTCAATTGCGCTTGTGCACCGCTGCCAAAGCAGCAGAAGCATTAGCACCCGAATGATTCGTTGCACTTTGAAAAGTGTAAAGCGATGCGTGCATTTATTATTTAAATTAATGATCATGAATTCATGAATGATTTCCAAGGTACCCTGAGCAACGTTAATCCGGCCCATTATGTCGTGGAGTTGGTGGGAGGAGACTGCGCATTCTTAAGGCGATGCAGACGAGTGGAGCAGCCTAGGACGGACATTCGCATAACTCGTTCCTGTCCTGCTAGAAGAGGCACATCTCAGTGAATGGTGTTGGCTCAAGGAGGTCGAGTGTGAGATCCACGGGGACCTTCGGAAAGCTCCGTTCGAGCCTGCAACGCAAACATCGGTGGTTCGTGCTCACTCACTCAATGGAAATGTTGTGCCACCAAGTCGATACATCTTTTCTGTTCACGTTTACAGCAATTTCGAGCACTCTGCTTATTTTCTAATGCCAAGTGCTTGATTTTGTTGTGAACGAGTCAGACTCATCTACTCGTTGTTCTGAAGTCCATTGTAGCAGGCCGCAAACACAGCGTATTGATGAAGAAGCCTCAAGTTGTTGATTTGTTTTCAATTGCGCTTGTGCACCGCTGCCAAAGCAGCAGAAGCATTAGCACCCGAATGATTCGTTGCACTTTGAAAAGTGTAATGCGATGCGTGCATTTATTATTTAAATTAATGATCATGAATTCATGAATGATTTCCAAGGTACCCTGAGCGACGTTAATCCGGCCCATTATGTCGTGGAGTTGGTGGGAGGAGACTGCGCATTCTTAAGGCGATGCAGACGAGTGGGGCAGCATAGGACGGACATTCGCATACCTCGTTCCTGTCCTGCAAGAAGAGGCACATCTCAGTGAATGGTGTTGGCTCAAGGAGGTCGAGTGTGAGATCCACGGGGACCTTCGGAAAGCTCCGTTCGAGCCTGCAACGCAAACATCGGTGGTTCGTGCTCACTCACTCAATGGAAATGTTGTGCCACCAAGTCGATAAATCTTTTCTGTCCACGTTTACAGCAATTTCGAGCACTCTGCTTATTTTCTAATGCCAAGTGCTTGATTTTGTTGTGAACGAGTCAGACTCATCTACTCGTTGTTCTGAAGTCCATTGTAGCAGGCCGCAAACACAGCGTATTGATGAAGAAGCCTCAAGTTGTTGATTTGTTTTCAATTGCGCTTGTGCACCGCTGCCAAAGCAGCAGAAGCATTAGCACCCGAATGATTCGTTGCACTTTGAAAAGTGTAAAGCGATGCGTGCATTTATTATTTAAATTAATGATCATGAATTCATGAATGATTTCCAAGGTACCCTGAGCGACGTTAATCTGGCCCATTATGTCGTGGAGTTGGTGGGAGGAGACTGCGCATTCTTAAGGCGATGCAGACGAGTGGAGCAGCCTAGGACGGACATTCGCATACCTCGTTCCTGTCCTGCTAGAAGAGGCACATCTCAGTAAATGGTGTTGGCTCAAGGAGGTCGAGTGTGAGATCCACGGGGACCTTCGGAAAGCTCCGTTCGAGCCTGCAACGCAAACATCGGTGGTTCGTGCTCACTCACTCAATGGAAATGTGCCACCAAGTCGATAAATCTTTTCTGTTCACGTTTACAGCAATTTCGAGCACTCTGCTTATTTTCTAATGCCAAGTGCTTGATTTTGTTGTGAACGAGTCAGACTCATCTACTCGTTGTTCTGAAGTCCATTGTAGCAGGCCGCAAACACAGCGTATTGATGAAGAAGCCTCACGTTGTTGATTTGTTTTCAATTGCGCTTGTGCACCGCTGCCAAAGCAGCAGAAGCATTAGCACCCGAATGATTCGTTGCACTTTGAAAAGTGTAAAGCGATGCGTGCATTTATTATTTAAATAAATGATCATGAATTCGTGCATGATTTCGAAGGTACCCTGAGCGACGTTAATCCGGCCCATTATGTCGTGGAGTTGGTGGGAGGAGACTGTGCATTCTTAAGGCGATGCAGACGAGTGGAGCAGCATAGGACGGACATTCGCATACCTCGTTCCTGTCCTGTTAGAAGAGGCACATCTCAGTGAATGGCGTTGGCTCAAGGAGGTCGAGTGTGAGCTCCACGGGGACCTTCGGAAAGCTCCGTTCGAGCCTGCAACGCAAACATCGGTGGTTCGTGCTCACTCACTCAATGGAAATGTTGTGCCATCAAGTCGATAAATCTTTTCTGTTCACGTTTACAGCAATTTCGAGCACTCTGCTTATTTTCTAATGCCAAGTGCTTGATTTTGTTGTGAACGAGTCAGACTCATCTACTCGTTGTTCTGAAGTCCATTGTAGCAGGCGGCAAACACAGCGTATTGATGAAGAAGCCTCAAGTTGTTGATTTGTTTTCAATTGCGCTTGTGCACCGCTGCCAAAGCAGCAGAAGCATTAGCACCCGAATGATTCGTTTCACTTTGAAAAGTGTAAAGCGATGCGTGCATTTATTATTTAAATTAATGCTCATGAATTCATGAATGATTTCCAAGGTACCCTGAGCGACGTTAATCCGGCCCATTATGTCGTGGAGTTGGTGGGAGGAGACTGCGCATTCTTAAGGCGATGCAGACGAGTGGAGCAGCCTAGGACGGACATTCGCATACCTCGTTCCTGTCCTGCTAGAAGAGGCACATCTCAGTGAATGGTGTTGGCTCAAGGAGGTCGAGTGTGAGATCCACGGGGACCTTCGGAAAGCTCCGTTCGAGCCTGCAACGCAAACATCGGTGGTTCGTGCTCACTCACTCAATGGAAATGTTGTGCCACCAAGTCGATAAATCTTTTCTGTTCACGTTTACAGCAATTTCGAGCACTCTGCTTATTTTCTATTGCCAAGTGCTTGATTTTGTTGTGAACGAGAGTATGACTAATCTACTCGTTGTTCTGAAGTCCATTGTAGCAGGCCGCAAACACAGCGTATTGATGAAGAAGCCTCAAGTTGTTGATTTGTTTTCAATTGCGCTTGTGCACCGCTGCCAAAGCAGCAGAAGCATTAGCACCCGAATGATTCGTTTCACTTTGAAAAGTGTAAAGCGATGCGTGCATTTATTATTTAAATTAATGATCATGAATTCATGAATGATTTCCAAGGTACCCTGAGCGACGTTAATCCGGCCCATTATGTCGTGGAGTTGGTGGGAGGAGACTGCGCATTCTTAAGGCGATGCAGACGAGTGGAGCAGCCTAGGACGGACATTCGCATACCTCGTTCCTGTCCTGCTAGAAGAGGCACATCTCAGTGAATGGTGTTGGCTCAAGGAGGTCGAGTGTGAGATCCACGGGGACCTTCGGAAAGCTCCGTTCGAGCCTGCAACGCAAACATCGGTGGTTCGTGCTCACTCACTCAATGGAAATGTGCCACCAAGTCGATAAATCTTTTCTGTTCACGTTTACAGCAATTTCGAGCACTCTGCTTATTTTCTAATGCCAAGTGCTTGATTTTGTTGTGAACGAGTCAGACTCATCTACTCGTTGTTCTGAAGTCCATTGTAGCAGGCCGCAAACACAGCGTATTGATGAAGAAGCCTCAAGTTGTTGATTTGTTTTCAATTGCGCTTGTGCACCGCTGCCAAAGCAGCAGAAGCATTAGCACCCGAATGATTCGTTGCACTTTGAAAAGTGTAAAGCGATGCGTGCATTTATTATTTAAATTAATGATCATGAATTCATGAATGATTTCCAAGGTACCCTGAGCGACGTTAATCCGGCCCATTATGTCGTGGAGTTGGTGGGAGGAGACTGCGCATTCTTAAGGCGATGCAGACGAGTGGAGCAGTCTAGGACGGCCATTCGCATACCTCGTTCCTGTCCTGCTAGAAGAGGCACATCTCAGTAAATGGTGTTGGCTCAAGGAGGTCGAGTGTGAGATCCACGGGGACCTTCGGAAAGCTCCGTTCGAGCCTGCAACGCAAACATCGGTGGCTCGTGCTCACTCACTCAATGGAAATGTTGTGCGACCAAGTCGATAAATCTTTTCTGTTCACGTTTACAGCAATTTCGAGCACTCTGCTTATTTTCTAATGCCAAGTGCTTGATTTTGTTGTGAACGAGTCAGACTCATCTACTCGTTGTTCTGAAGTCCATTGTAGCAGGCCGCAAACACAGCGTATTGATGAAGAAGCCTCAAGTTGTTGATTTGTTTTCAATTGCGCTTGTGCACCGCTGCCAAAGCAGCAGAAGCATTAGCACCCGAATGATTCGTTGCACTTTGAAAAGTGTAAAGCGATGCGTGCATTTATTATTTAAATTAATGATCATGAATTCATGAATGATTTCCAAGGTACCCTGAGCGACGTTAATCTGGCCCATTATGTCGTGGAGTTGGTGGGAGGAGACTGCGCATTCTTAAGGCGATGCAGACGAGTGGAGCAGCCTAGGACGGACATTCGCATACCTCGTTCCTGTCCTGCTAGAAGAGGCACATCTCAGTGAATGGTGTTGGCTCAAGGAGGTCGAGTGTGAGATCCACGGGGACCTTCGGAAAGCTCCGTTCGAGCCTGCAACGCAAACATCGGTGGTTCGTGCTCACTCACTCAATGGAAATGTTGTGCCACCAAGTCGATAAATCTTTTCTGTTCACGTTTACAGCAATTTCGAGCACTCTGCTTATTTTCTAATGCCAAGTGCTTGATTTTGTTGTGAACGAGTCAGACTCATCTACTCGTTGTTCTGAAGTCCATTGTAGCAGGCGGCAAACACAGCGTATTGATGAAGAAGCCTCAAGTTGTTGATTTGTTTTCAATTGCGCTTGTGCACCGCTGCCAAAGCAGCAGAAGCATTAGCACCCGAATGATTCGTTGCACTTTGAAAAGTGTAAAGCGATGCGTGCATTTATTATTTAAATTAATGATCATGAATTCATGAATGATTTCCAAGGTACCCTGAGCAACGTTAATCCGGCCCATTATGTCGTGGAGTTGGTGGGAGGAGACTGCGCATTCTTAAGGCGATGCAGACGAGTGGAGCAGCCTAGGACGGACATTCGCATACCTCGTTCCTGTCCTGCTAGAAGAGGCACATCTCAGTGAATGGTGTTGGCTCAAGGAGGTCGAGTGTGAGATCCACGGGGACCTTCGGAAAGCTCCGTTCGAGCCTGCAACGCAAACATCGGTGGTTCGTGCTCACTCACTCAATGGAAATGTTGTGCCACCAAGTCGATAAATCTTTTCTGTTCACGTTTACAGCAATTTCGAGCACTCTGCTTATTTTCTATTGCCAAGTGCTTGATTTTGTTGTGAACGAGAGTCAGACTAATCTACTCGTTGTTCTGAAGTCCATTGTAGCAGGCCGCAAACACAGCGTATTGATGAAGAAGCCTCAAGTTGTTGATTTGTTTTCAATTGCGCTTGTGCACCGCTGCCAAAGCAGCAGAAGCATTAGCACCCGAATGATTCGTTTCACTTTGAAAAGTGTAAAGCGATGCGTGCATTTATTATTTAAATTAATGATCATGAATTCATGAATGATTTCCAAGGTACCCTGAGCGACGTTAATCCGGCCCATTATGTCGTGGAGTTGGTGGGAGGAGACTGCGCATTCTTAAGGCGATGCAGACGAGTGGAGCAGCCTAGGACGGACATTCGCATACCTCGTTCCTGTCCTGCTAGAAGAGGCACATCTCAGTGAATGGTGTTGGCTCAAGGAGGTCGAGTGTGAGATCCACGGGGACCTTCGGAAAGCTCCGTTCGAGCCTGCAACGCAAACATCGGTGGTTCGTGCTCACTCACTCAATGGAAATGTGCCACCAAGTCGATAAATCTTTTCTGTTCACGTTTACAGCAATTTCGAGCACTCTGCTTATTTTCTAATGCCAAGTGCTTGATTTTGTTGTGAACGAGTCAGACTCATCTACTCGTTGTTCTGAAGTCCATTGTAGCAGGCCGCAAACACAGCGTATTGATGAAGAAGCCTCAAGTTGTTGATTTGTTTTCAATTGCGCTTGTGCACCGCTGCCAAAGCAGCAGAAGCATTAGCACCCGAATGATTCGTTGCACTTTGAAAAGTGTAAAGCGATGCGTGCATTTATTATTTAAATTAATGATCATGAATTCATGAATGATTTCCAAGGTACCCTGAGCGACGTTAATCCGGCCCATTATGTCGTGGAGTTGGTGGGAGGAGACTGCGCATTCTTAAGGCGATGCAGACGAGTGGAGCAGTCTAGGACGGCCATTCGCATACCTCGTTCCTGTCCTGCTAGAAGAGGCACATCTCAGTAAATGGTGTTGGCTCAAGGAGGTCGAGTGTGAGATCCACGGGGACCTTCGGAAAGCTCCGTTCGAGCCTGCAACGCAAACATCGGTGGCTCGTGCTCACTCACTCAATGGAAATGTTGTGCGACCAAGTCGATAAATCTTTTCTGTTCACGTTTACAGCAATTTCGAGCACTCTGCTTATTTTCTAATGCCAAGTGCTTGATTTTGTTGTGAACGAGTCAGACTCATCTACTCGTTGTTCTGAAGTCCATTGTAGCAGGCCGCAAACACAGCGTATTGATGAAGAAGCCTCAAGTTGTTGATTTGTTTTCAATTGCGCTTGTGCACCGCTGCCAAAGCAGCAGAAGCATTAGCACCCGAATGATTCGTTGCACTTTGAAAAGTGTAAAGCGATGCGTGCATTTATTATTTAAATTAATGATCATGAATTCATGAATGATTTCCAAGGTACCCTGAGCGACGTTAATCTGGCCCATTATGTCGTGGAGTTGGTGGGAGGAGACTGCGCATTCTTAAGGCGATGCAGACGAGTGGAGCAGCCTAGGACGGACATTCGCATACCTCGTTCCTGTCCTGCTAGAAGAGGCACATCTCAGTAAATGGTGTTGGCTCAAGGAGGTCGAGTGTGAGATCCACGGGGACCTTCGGAAAGCTCCGTTCGAGCCTGCAACGCAAACATCGGTGGTTCGTGCTCACTCACTCAATGGAAATGTTGTGCCACCAAGTCGATAAATCTTTTCTGTTCACGTTTACAGCAATTTCGAGCACTCTGCTTATTTTCTAATGCCAAGTGCTTGATTTTGTTGTGAACGAGTCAGACTCATCTACTCGTTGTTCTGAAGTCCATTGTAGCAGGCCGCAAACACAGCGTATTGATGAAGAAGCCTCACGTTGTTGATTTGTTTTCAATTGCGCTTGTGCACCGCTGCCAGAGCAGCAGAAGCATTAGCACCCGAATGATTCGTTGCACTTTGAAAAGTGTAAAGCGATGCGTGCATTTATTATTTAAATAAATGATCATGAATTCGTGCATGATTTCGAAGGTACCCTGAGCGACGTTAATCCGGCACATTATGTCGTGGAGTTGGTGGGAGGAGACTGTGCATTCTTAAGGCGATGCAGACGAGTGGAGCAGCATAGGACGGACATTCGCATACCTCGTTCCTGTCCTGTTAGAAGAGGCACATCTCAGTGAATGGCGTTGGCTCAAGGAGGTCGAGTGTGAGCTCCACGGGGACCTTCGGAAAGCTCCGTTCGAGCCTGCAACGCAAACATCGGTGGTTCGTGCTCACTCACTCAATGGAAATGTTGTGCCATCAAGTCGATAAATCTTTTCTGTTCACGTTTACAGCAATTTCGAGCACTCTGCTTATTTTCTAATGCCAAGTGCTTGATTTTGTTGTGAACGAGTCAGACTCATCTACTCGTTGTTCTGAAGTCCATTGTAGCAGGCCGCAAACACAGCGTATTGATGAAGAAGCCTCAAGTTGTTGATTTGTTTTCAATTGCGCTTGTGCACCGCTGCCAAAGCAGCAGAAGCATTAGCACCCGAATGATTCGTTGCACTTTGAAAAGTGTAAAGCGATGCGTGCATTTATTATTTAAATTAATGATCATGAATTCATGAATGATTTCCAAGGTACCCTGAGCGACGTTAATCTGGCCCATTATGTCGTGGAGTTGGTGGGAGGAGACTGCGCATTCTTAAGGCGATGCAGACGAGTGGAGCAGCCTAGGACGGACATTCGCATACCTCGTTCCTGTCCTGCTAGAAGAGGCACATCTCAGTGAATGGTGTTGGCTCAAGGAGGTCGAGTGTGAGATCCACGGGGACCTTCGGAAAGCTCCGTTCGAGCCTGCAACGCAAACATCGGTGGTTCGTGCTCACTCACTCAATGGAAATGTTGTGCCACCAAGTCGATAAATCTTTTCTGTTCACGTTTACAGCAATTTCGAGCACTCTGCTTATTTTCTAATGCCAAGTGCTTGATTTTGTTGTGAACGAGTCAGACTCATCTACTCGTTGTTCTGAAGTCCATTGTAGCAGGCGGCAAACACAGCGTATTGATGAAGAAGCCTCAAGTTGTTGATTTGTTTTCAATTGCGCTTGTGCACCGCTGCCAAAGCAGCAGAAGCATTAGCACCCGAATGATTCGTTGCACTTTGAAAAGTGTAAAGCGATGCGTGCATTTATTATTTAAATTAATGCTCATGAATTCATGAATGATTTCCAAGGTACCCTGAGCGACGTTAATCCGGCCCATTATGTCGTGGAGTTGGTGGGAGGAGACTGCGCATTCTTAAGGCGATGCAGACGAGTGGAGCAGCCTAGGACGGACATTCGCATACCTCGTTCCTGTCCTGCTAGAAGAGGCACATCTCAGTGAATGGTGTTGGCTCAAGGAGGTCGAGTGTGAGATCCACGGGGACCTTCGGAAAGCTCCGTTCGAGCCTGCAACGCAAACATCGGTGGTTCGTGCTCACTCACTCAATGGAAATGTTGTGCCACCAAGTCGATAAATCTTTTCTGTTCACGTTTACAGCAATTTCGAGCACTCTGCTTATTTTCTACTGCCAAGTGCTTGATTTTGTTGTGAACGAGAGTCAGACTAATCTACTCGTTGTTCTGAAGTCCATTGTAGCAGGCCGCAAACACAGCGTATTGATGAAGAAGCCTCAAGTTGTTGATTTGTTTTCAATTGCGCTTGTGCACCGCTGCCAAAGCAGCAGAAGCATTAGCACCCGAATGATTCGTTTCACTTTGAAAAGTGTAAAGCGATGCGTGCATTTATTATTTAAATTAATGATCATGAATTCATGAATGATTTCCAAGGTACCCTGAGCGACGTTAATCCGGCCCATTATGTCGTGGAGTTGGTGGGAGGAGACTGCGCATTCTTAAGGCGATGCAGACGAGTGGAGCAGCCTAGGACGGACATTCGCATACCTCGTTCCTGTCCTGCTAGAAGAGGCACATCTCAGTGAATGGTGTTGGCTCAAGGAGGTCGAGTGTGAGATCCACGGGGACCTTCGGAAAGCTCCGTTCGAGCCTGCAACGCAAACATCGGTGGTTCGTGCTCACTCACTCAATGGAAATGTGCCACCAAGTCGATAAATCTTTTCTGTTCACGTTTACAGCAATTTCGAGCACTCTGCTTATTTTCTAATGCCAAGTGCTTGATTTTGTTGTGAACGAGTCAGACTCATCTACTCGTTGTTCTGAAGTCCATTGTAGCAGGCCGCAAACACAGCGTATTGATGAAGAAGCCTCAAGTTGTTGATTTGTTTTCAATTGCGCTTGTGCACCGCTGCCAAAGCAGCAGAAGCATTAGCACCCGAATGATTCGTTGCACTTTGAAAAGTGTAAAGCGATGCGTGCATTTATTATTTAAATTAATGATCATGAATTCATGAATGATTTCCAAGGTACCCTGAGCGACGTTAATCTGGCCCATTATGTCGTGGAGTTGGTGGGAGGAGACTGCGCATTCTTAAGGCGATGCAGACGAGTGGAGCAGCCTAGGACGGACATTCGCATACCTCGTTCCTGTCCTGCTAGAAGAGGCACATCTCAGTGAATGGTGTTGGCTCAAGGAGGTCGAGTGTGAGATCCACGGGGACCTTCGGAAAGCTCCGTTCGAGCCTGCAACGCAAACATCGGTGGTTCGTGCTCACTCACTCAATGGAAATGTTGTGCCACCAAGTCGATACATCTTTTCTGTTCACGTTTGCAGCAATTTCGAGCACTCTGCTTATTTGCTAATGCCAAGTGCTTGATTTTGTTGTGAACGAGAGTCAGACTAATCTACTCGTTGTTCTGAAGTCCATTGTAGCAGGCCGCAAACACAGCGTATTGATGAAGAAGCCTCAAGTTGTTGATTTGTTTTCAATTGCGCTTGTGCACCGCTGCCAAAGCAGCAGAAGCATTAGCACCCGAATGATTCGTTGCACTTTGAAAAGTGTAAAGCGATGCGTGCATTTATTATTTAAATAAATGATCATGAATTCATGAATGATTTCCAAGGTACCCTGAGCGACGTTAATCCGGCCCATTATGTCGTGGAGTTGGTGGGAGGAGACTGCGCATTCTTAAGGCGATGCAGACGAGTGGAGCAGCCTAGGACGGACATTCGCATACCTCGTTCCTGTCCTGCTAGAAGAGGCACATCTCAGTGAATGGTGTTGGCTCAAGGAGGTCGAGTGTGAGATCCACGGGGACCTTCGGAAAGCTCCGTTCGAGCCTGCAACGCAAACATCGGTGGTTCGTGCTCACTCACTCAATGGAAATGTTGTGCCACCAAGTCGATAAATCTTTTCTGTTCACGTTTACAGCAATTTCGAGCACTCTGCTTATTTGCTAATGCCAAGTGCTTGATTTTGTTGTGAACGAGAGTCAGACTAATCTACTCGTTGTTCTGAAGTCCATTGTAGCAGGCCGCAAACACAGCGTATTGATGAAGAAGCCTCAAGTTGTTGATTTGTTTTCAATTGCGCTTGTGCACTGCTGCCAAAGCAGCAGAAGCATTAGCACCCGAATGATTCGTTTCACTTTGAAAAGTGTAAAGCGATGCGTGCATTTATTATTTAAATTAATGCTCATGAATTCATGAATGATTTCCAAGGTACCCTGAGCGACGTTAATCCGGCCCATTATGTCGTGGAGTTGGTGGGAGGAGACTGCGCATTCTTAAGGCGATGCAGACGAGTGGAGCAGCCTAGGACGGACATTCGCATACCTCGTTCCTGTCCTGCTAGAAGAGGCACATCTCAGTGAATGGTGTTGGCTCAAGGAGGTCGAGTGTGAGATCCACGGGGACCTTCGGAAAGCTCCGTTCGAGCCTGCAACGCAAACATCGGTGGTTCGTGCTCACTCACTCAATGGAAATGTTGTGCCACCAAGTCGATAAATCTTTTCTGTTCACGTTTACAGCAATTTCGAGCACTCTGCTTATTTTCTACTGCCAAGTGCTTGATTTTGTTGTGAACGAGAGTCAGACTAATCTACTCGTTGTTCTGAAGTCCATTGTAGCAGGCCGCAAACACAGCGTATTGATGAAGAAGCCTCAAGTTGTTGATTTGTTTTCAATTGCGCTTGTGCACCGCTGCCAAAGCAGCAGAAGCATTAGCACCCGAATGATTCGTTTCACTTTGAAAAGTGTAAAGCGATGCGTGCATTTATTATTTAAATTAATGATCATGAATTCATGAATGATTTCCAAGGTACCCTGAGCGACGTTAATCCGGCCCATTATGTCGTGGAGTTGGTGGGAGGAGACTGCGCATTCTTAAGGCGATGCAGACGAGTGGAGCAGCCTAGGACGGACATTCGCATACCTCGTTCCTGTCCTGCTAGAAGAGGCACATCTCAGTGAATGGTGTTGGCTCAAGGAGGTCGAGTGTGAGATCCACGGGGACCTTCGGAAAGCTCCGTTCGAGCCTGCAACGCAAACATCGGTGGTTCGTGCTCACTCACTCAATGGAAATGTGCCACCAAGTCGATAAATCTTTTCTGTTCACGTTTACAGCAATTTCGAGCACTCTGCTTATTTTCTAATGCCAAGTGCTTGATTTTGTTGTGAACGAGTCAGACTCATCTACTCGTTGTTCTGAAGTCCATTGTAGCAGGCCGCAAACACAGCGTATTGATGAAGAAGCCTCAAGTTGTTGATTTGTTTTCAATTGCGCTTGTGCACCGCTGCCAAAGCAGCAGAAGCATTAGCACCCGAATGATTCGTTGCACTTTGAAAAGTGTAAAGCGATGCGTGCATTTATTATTTAAATTAATGATCATGAATTCATGAATGATTTCCAAGGTACCCTGAGCGACGTTAATCCGGCCCATTATGTCGTGGAGTTGGTGGGAGGAGACTGCGCATTCTTAAGGCGATGCAGACGAGTGGAGCAGTCTAGGACGGCCATTCGCATACCTCGTTCCTGTCCTGCTAGAAGAGGCACATCTCAGTAAATGGTGTTGGCTCAAGGAGGTCGAGTGTGAGATCCACGGGGACCTTCGGAAAGCTCCGTTCGAGCCTGCAACGCAAACATCGGTGGCTCGTGCTCACTCACTCAATGGAAATGTTGTGCGACCAAGTCGATAAATCTTTTCTGTTCACGTTTACAGCAATTTCGAGCACTCTGCTTATTTTCTAATGCCAAGTGCTTGATTTTGTTGTGAACGAGTCAGACTCATCTACTCGTTGTTCTGAAGTCCATTGTAGCAGGCCGCAAACACAGCGTATTGATGAAGAAGCCTCAAGTTGTTGATTTGTTTTCAATTGCGCTTGTGCACCGCTGCCAAAGCAGCAGAAGAATTAGCACCCGAATGATTCGTTGCACTTTGAAAAGTGTAAAGCGATGCGTGCATTTATTATTTAAATTAATGATCATGAATTCATGAATGATTTCCAAGGTACCCTGAGCGACGTTAATCTGGCCCATTATGTCGTGGAGTTGGTGGGAGGAGACTGCGCATTCTTAAGGCGATGCAGACGAGTGGAGCAGCCTAGGACGGACATTCGCATACCTCGTTCCTGTCCTGCTAGAAGAGGCACATCTCAGTGAATGGTGTTGGCTCAAGGAGGTCGAGTGTGAGATCCACGGGGACCTTCGGAAAGCTCCGTTCGAGCCTGCAACGCAAACATCGGTGGTTCGTGCTCACTCACTCAATGGAAATGTTGTGCCACCAAGTCGATAAATCTTTTCTGTTCACGTTTACAGCAATTTCGAGCACTCTGCTTATTTTCTAATGCCAAGTGCTTGATTTTGTTGTGAACGAGTCAGACTCATCTACTCGTTGTTCTGAAGTCCATTGTAGCAGGCGGCAAACACAGCGTATTGATGAAGAAGCCTCAAGTTGTTGATTTGTTTTCAATTGCGCTTGTGCACCGCTGCCAAAGCAGCAGAAGCATTAGCACCCGAATGATTCGTTGCACTTTGAAAAGTGTAAAGCGATGCGTGCATTTATTATTTAAATTAATGATCATGAATTCATGAATGATTTCCAAGGTACCCTGAGCAACGTTAATCCGGCCCATTATGTCGTGGAGTTGGTGGGAGGAGACTGCGCATTCTTAAGGCGATGCAGACGAGTGGAGCAGCCTAGGACGGACATTCGCATACCTCGTTCCTGTCCTGCTAGAAGAGGCACATCTCAGTGAATGGTGTTGGCTCAAGGAGGTCGAGTGTCAGATCCACGGGGACCTTCGGAAAGCTCCGTTCGAGCCTGCAACGCAAACATCGGTGGTTCGTGCTCACTCACTCAATGGAAATGTTGTGCCACCAAGTCGATACATCTTTTCTGTTCACGTTTACAGCAATTTCGAGCACTCTGCTTATTTGCTAATGCCAAGTGCTTGATTTTGTTGTGAACGAGAGTCAGACTAATCTACTCGTTGTTCTGAAGTCCATTGTAGCAGGCCGCAAACACAGCGTATTGATGAAGAAGCCTCAAGTTGTTGATTTGTTTTCAATTGCGCTTGTGCACCGCTGCCAAAGCAGCAGAAGCATTAGCACCCGAATGATTCGTTGCACTTTGAAAAGTGTAAAGCGATGCATCAATTTATTATTTAAATAAATGATCATGAATTCATGAATGATTTCCAAGGTACCCTGAGCAACGTTAATCCGGCCCATTATGTCGTGGAGTTGGTGGGAGGAGACTGCGCATTCTTAAGGCGATGCAGACGAGTGGAGCAGCCTAGGACGGACATTCGCATACCTCGTTCCTGTCCTGCTAGAAGAGGCACATCTCAGTGAATGGTGTTGGCTCAAGGAGGTCGAGTGTGAGATCCACGGGGACCTTCGGAAAGCTCCGTTCGAGCCTGCAACGCAAACATCGGTGGTTCGTGCTCACTCACTCAATGGAAATGTTGTGCCACCAAGTCGATAAATCTTTTCTGTTCACGTTTACAGCAATTTCGAGCACTCTGCTTATTTGCTAATGCCAAGTGCTTGATTTTGTTGTGAACGAGAGTCAGACTAATCTACTCGTTGTTCTGAAGTCCATTGTAGCAGGCCGCAAACACAGCGTATTGATGAAGAAGCCTCAAGTTGTTGATTTGTTTTCAATTGCGCTTGTGCACTGCTGCCAAAGCAGCAGAAGCATTAGCACCCGAATGATTCGTTTCACTTTGAAAAGTGTAAAGCGATGCGTGCATTTATTATTTAAATTAATGCTCATGAATTCATGAATGATTTCCAAGGTACCCTGAGCGACGTTAATCCGGCCCATTATGTCGTGGAGTTGGTGGGAGGAGACTGCGCATTCTTAAGGCGATGCAGACGAGTGGAGCAGCCTAGGACGGACATTCGCATACCTCGTTCCTGTCCTGCTAGAAGAGGCACATCTCAGTGAATGGTGTTGGCTCAAGGAGGTCGAGTGTGAGATCCACGGGGACCTTCGGAAAGCTCCGTTCGAGCCTGCAACGCAAACATCGGTGGTTCGTGCTCACTCACTCAATGGAAATGTGCCACCAAGTCGATAAATCTTTTCTGTTCACGTTTACAGCAATTTCGAGCACTCTGCTTATTTTCTAATGCCAAGTGCTTGATTTTGTTGTGAACGAGTCAGACTCATCTACTCGTTGTTCTGAAGTCCATTGTAGCAGGCCGCAAACACAGCGTATTGATGAAGAAGCCTCAAGTTGTTGATTTGTTTTCAATTGCGCTTGTGCACCGCTGCCAAAGCAGCAGAAGCATTAGCACCCGAATGATTCGTTGCACTTTGAAAAGTGTAAAGCGATGCGTGCATTTATTATTTAAATTAATGATCATGAATTCATGAATGATTTCCAAGGTACCCTGAGCAACGTTAATCCGGCCCATTATGTCGTGGAGTTGGTGGGAGGAGACTGCGCATTCTTAAGGCGATGCAGACGAGTGGAGCAGCCTAGGACGGACATTCGCATACCTCGTTCCTGTCCTGCTAGAAGAGGCACATCTCAGTGAATGGTGTTGGCTCAAGGAGGTCGAGTGTGAGATCCACGGGGACCTTCGGAAAGCTCCGTTCGAGCCTGCAACGCAAACATCGGTGGTTCGTGCTCACTCACTCAATGGAAATGTGCCACCAAGTCGATAAATCTTTTCTGTTCACGTTTACAGCAATTTCGAGCACTCTGCTTATTTTCTAATGCCAAGTGCTTGATTTTGTTGTGAACGAGTCAGACTCATCTACTCGTTGTTCTGAAGTCCATTGTAGCAGGCCGCAAACACAGCGTATTGATGAAGAAGCCTCAAGTTGTTGATTTGTTTTCAATTGCGCTTGTGCACCGCTGCCAAAGCAGCAGAAGCATTAGCACCCGAATGATTCGTTGCACTTTGAAAAGTGTAAAGCGATGCGTGCATTTATTATTTAAATTAATGATCATGAATTCATGAATGATTTCCAAGGTACCCTGAGCGACGTTAATCCGGCCCATTATGTCGTGGAGTTGGTGGGAGGAGACTGCGCATTCTTAAGGCGATGCAGACGAGTGGAGCAGTCTAGGACGGCCATTCGCATACCTCGTTCCTGTCCTGCTAGAAGAGGCACATCTCAGTAAATGGTGTTGGCTCAAGGAGGTCGAGTGTGAGATCCACGGGGACCTTCGGAAAGCTCCGTTCGAGCCTGCAACGCAAACATCGGTGGCTCGTGCTCACTCACTCAATGGAAATGTTGTGCGACCAAGTCGATAAATCTTTTCTGTTCACGTTTACAGCAATTTCGAGCACTCTGCTTATTTTCTAATGCCAAGTGCTTGATTTTGTTGTGAACGAGTCAGACTCATCTACTCGTTGTTCTGAAGTCCATTGTAGCAGGCCGCAAACACAGCGTATTGATGAAGAAGCCTCAAGTTGTTGATTTGTTTTCAATTGCGCTTGTGCACCGCTGCCAAAGCAGCAGAAGAATTAGCACCCGAATGATTCGTTGCACTTTGAAAAGTGTAAAGCGATGCGTGCATTTATTATTTAAATTAATGATCATGAATTCATGAATGATTTCCAAGGTACCCTGAGCGACGTTAATCTGGCCCATTATGTCGTGGAGTTGGTGGGAGGAGACTGCGCATTCTTAAGGCGATGCAGACGAGTGGAGCAGCCTAGGACGGACATTCGCATACCTCGTTCCTGTCCTGCTAGAAGAGGCACATCTCAGTGAATGGTGTTGGCTCAAGGAGGTCGAGTGTGAGATCCACGGGGACCTTCGGAAAGCTCCGTTCGAGCCTGCAACGCAAACATCGGTGGTTCGTGCTCACTCACTCAATGGAAATGTTGTGCCACCAAGTCGATAAATCTTTTCTGTTCACGTTTACAGCAATTTCGAGCACTCTGCTTATTTTCTAATGCCAAGTGCTTGATTTTGTTGTGAACGAGTCAGACTCATCTACTCGTTGTTCTGAAGTCCATTGTAGCAGGCGGCAAACACAGCGTATTGATGAAGAAGCCTCAAGTTGTTGATTTGTTTTCAATTGCGCTTGTGCACCGCTGCCAAAGCAGCAGAAGCATTAGCACCCGAATGATTCGTTGCACTTTGAAAAGTGTAAAGCGATGCGTGCATTTATTATTTAAATTAATGATCATGAATTCATGAATGATTTCCAAGGTACCCTGAGCAACGTTAATCCGGCCCATTATGTCGTGGAGTTGGTGGGAGGAGACTGCGCATTCTTAAGGCGATGCAGACGAGTGGAGCAGCCTAGGACGGACATTCGCATACCTCGTTCCTGTCCTGCTAGAAGAGGCACATCTCAGTGAATGGTGTTGGCTCAAGGAGGTCGAGTGTCAGATCCACGGGGACCTTCGGAAAGCTCCGTTCGAGCCTGCAACGCAAACATCGGTGGTTCGTGCTCACTCACTCAATGGAAATGTTGTGCCACCAAGTCGATACATCTTTTCTGTTCACGTTTACAGCAATTTCGAGCACTCTGCTTATTTGCTAATGCCAAGTGCTTGATTTTGTTGTGAACGAGAGTCAGACTAATCTACTCGTTGTTCTGAAGTCCATTATAGCAGGCCGCAAACACAGCGTATTGATGAAGAAGCCTCAAGTTGTTGATTTGTTTTCAATTGCGCTTGTGCACCGCTGCCAAAGCAGCAGAAGCATTAGCACCCGAATGATTCGTTGCACTTTGAAAAGTGTAAAGCGATGCATCAATTTATTATTTAAATAAATGATCATGAATTCATGAATGATTTCCAAGGTACCCTGAGCAACGTTAATCCGGCCCATTATGTCGTGGAGTTGGTGGGAGGAGACTGCGCATTCTTAAGGCGATGCAGACGAGTGGAGCAGCCTAGGACGGACATTCGCATACCTCGTTCCTGTCCTGCTAGAAGAGGCACATCTCAGTGAATGGTGTTGGCTCAAGGAGGTCGAGTGTGAGATCCACGGGGACCTTCGGAAAGCTCCGTTCGAGCCTGCAACGCAAACATCGGTGGTTCGTGCTCACTCACTCAATGGAAATGTTGTGCCACCAAGTCGATAAATCTTTTCTGTTCACGTTTACAGCAATTTCGAGCACTCTGCTTATTTGCTAATGCCAAGTGCTTGATTTTGTTGTGAACGAGAGTAAGACTAATCTACTCGTTGTTCTGAAGTCCATTGTAGCAGGCCGCAAACACAGCGTATTGATGAAGAAGCCTCAAGTTGTTGATTTGTTTTCAATTGCGCTTGTGCACTGCTGCCAAAGCAGCAGAAGCATTAGCACCCGAATGATTCGTTGCACTTTGAAAAGTGTAAAGCGATGCGTGCATTTATTATTTAAATTAATGATCATGAATTCATGAATGATTTCCAAGGTACCCTGAGCAACGTTAATCCGGCCCATTATGTCGTGGAGTTGGTGGGAGGAGACTGCGCATTCTTAAGGCGATGCAGACGAGTGGAGCAGCCTAGGACGGACATTCGCATACCTCGTTCCTGTCCTGCTAGAAGAGGCACATCTCAGTGAATGGTGTTGGCTCAAGGAGGTCGAGTGTGAGATCCACGGGGACCTTCGGAAAGCTCCGTTCGAGCCTGCAACGCAAACATCGGTGGTTCGTGCTCACTCACTCAATGGAAATGTTGTGCCACCAAGTCGATAAATCTTTTCTGTTCACGTTTACAGCAATTTCGAGCACTCTGCTTATTTTCTACTGCCAAGTGCTTGATTTTGTTGTGAACGAGAGTCAGACTAATCTACTCGTTGTTCTGAAGTCCATTGTAGCAGGCCGCAAACACAGCGTATTGATGAAGAAGCCTCAAGTTGTTGATTTGTTTTCAATTGCGCTTGTGCACCGCTGCCAAAGCAGCAGAAGCATTAGCACCCGAATGATTCGTTTCACTTTGAAAAGTGTAAAGCGATGCGTGCATTTATTATTTAAATTAATGATCATGAATTCATGAATGATTTCCAAGGTACCCTGAGCGACGTTAATCCGGCCCATTATGTCGTGGAGTTGGTGGGAGGAGACTGCGCATTCTTAAGGCGATGCAGACGAGTGGAGCAGCCTAGGACGGACATTCGCATACCTCGTTCCTGTCCTGCTAGAAGAGGCACATCTCAGTGAATGGTGTTGGCTCAAGGAGGTCGAGTGTGAGATCCACGGGGACCTTCGGAAAGCTCCGTTCGAGCCTGCAACGCAAACATCGGTGGTTCGTGCTCACTCACTCAATGGAAATGTGCCACCAAGTCGATAAATCTTTTCTGTTCACGTTTACAGCAATTTCGAGCACTCTGCTTATTTTCTAATGCCAAGTGCTTGATTTTGTTGTGAACGAGTCAGACTCATCTACTCGTTGTTCTGAAGTCCATTGTAGCAGGCCGCAAACACAGCGTATTGATGAAGAAGCCTCAAGTTGTTGATTTGTTTTCAATTGCGCTTGTGCACCGCTGCCAAAGCAGCAGAAGCATTAGCACCCGAATGATTCGTTGCACTTTGAAAAGTGTAAAGCGATGCGTGCATTTATTATTTAAATTAATGATCATGAATTCATGAATGATTTCCAAGGTACCCTGAGCGACGTTAATCCGGCCCATTATGTCGTGGAGTTGGTGGGAGGAGACTGCGCATTCTTAAGGCGATGCAGACGAGTGGAGCAGTCTAGGACGGCCATTCGCATACCTCGTTCCTGTCCTGCTAGAAGAGGCACATCTCAGTAAATGGTGTTGGCTCAAGGAGGTCGAGTGTGAGATCCACGGGGACCTTCGGAAAGCTCCGTTCGAGCCTGCAACGCAAACATCGGTGGCTCGTGCTCACTCACTCAATGGAAATGTTGTGCGACCAAGTCGATAAATCTTTTCTGTTCACGTTTACAGCAATTTCGAGCACTCTGCTTATTTTCTAATGCCAAGTGCTTGATTTTGTTGTGAACGAGTCAGACTCATCTACTCGTTGTTCTGAAGTCCATTGTAGCAGGCCGCAAACACAGCGTATTGATGAAGAAGCCTCAAGTTGTTGATTTGTTTTCAATTGCGCTTGTGCACCGCTGCCAAAGCAGCAGAAGCATTAGCACCCGAATGATTCGTTGCACTTTGAAAAGTGTAAAGCGATGCGTGCATTTATTATTTAAATTAATGATCATGAATTCATGAATGATTTCCAAGGTACCCTGAGCGACGTTAATCCGGCCCATTATGTCGTGGAGTTGGTGGGAGGAGACTGCGCATTCTTAAGGCGATGCAGACGAGTGGAGCAGTCTAGGACGGCCATTCGCATACCTCGTTCCTGTCCTGCTAGAAGAGGCACATCTCAGTAAATGGTGTTGGCTCAAGGAGGTCGAGTGTGAGATCCACGGGGACCTTCGGAAAGCTCCGTTCGAGCCTGCAACGCAAACATCGGTGGCTCGTGCTCACTCACTCAATGGAAATGTTGTGCGACCAAGTCGATAAATCTTTTCTGTTCACGTTTACAGCAATTTCGAGCACTCTGCTTATTTTCTAATGCCAAGTGCTTGATTTTGTTGTGAACGAGTCAGACTCATCTACTCGTTGTTCTGAAGTCCATTGTAGCAGGCCGCAAACACAGCGTATTGATGAAGAAGCCTCAAGTTGTTGATTTGTTTTCAATTGCGCTTGTGCACCGCTGCCAAAGCAGCAGAAGAATTAGCACCCGAATGATTCGTTGCACTTTGAAAAGTGTAAAGCGATGCGTGCATTTATTATTTAAATTAATGATCATGAATTCATGAATGATTTCCAAGGTACCCTGAGCGACGTTAATCTGGCCCATTATGTCGTGGAGTTGGTGGGAGGAGACTGCGCATTCTTAAGGCGATGCAGACGAGTGGAGCAGCCTAGGACGGACATTCGCATACCTCGTTCCTGTCCTGCTAGAAGAGGCACATCTCAGTGAATGGTGTTGGCTCAAGGAGGTCGAGTGTGAGATCCACGGGGACCTTCGGAAAGCTCCGTTCGAGCCTGCAACGCAAACATCGGTGGTTCGTGCTCACTCACTCAATGGAAATGTTGTGCCACCAAGTCGATAAATCTTTTCTGTTCACGTTTACAGCAATTTCGAGCACTCTGCTTATTTTCTAATGCCAAGTGCTTGATTTTGTTGTGAACGAGTCAGACTCATCTACTCGTTGTTCTGAAGTCCATTGTAGCAGGCGGCAAACACAGCGTATTGATGAAGAAGCCTCAAGTTGTTGATTTGTTTTCAATTGCGCTTGTGCACCGCTGCCAAAGCAGCAGAAGCATTAGCACCCGAATGATTCGTTGCACTTTGAAAAGTGTAAAGCGATGCGTGCATTTATTATTTAAATTAATGATCATGAATTCATGAATGATTTCCAAGGTACCCTGAGCAACGTTAATCCGGCCCATTATGTCGTGGAGTTGGTGGGAGGAGACTGCGCATTCTTAAGGCGATGCAGACGAGTGGAGCAGCCTAGGACGGACATTCGCATACCTCGTTCCTGTCCTGCTAGAAGAGGCACATCTCAGTGAATGGTGTTGGCTCAAGGAGGTCGAGTGTGAGATCCACGGGGACCTTCGGAAAGCTCCGTTCGAGCCTGCAACGCAAACATCGGTGGTTCGTGCTCACTCACTCAATGGAAATGTGCCACCAAGTCGATACATCTTTTCTGTTCACGTTTACAGCAATTTCGAGCACTCTGCTTATTTGCTAATGCCAAGTGCTTGATTTTGTTGTGAACGAGAGTCAGACTAATCTACTCGTTGTTCTGAAGTCCATTGTAGCAGGCCGCAAACACAGCGTATTGATGAAGAAGCCTCAAGTTGTTGATTTGTTTTCAATTGCGCTTGTGCACCGCTGCCAAAGCAGCAGAAGCATTAGCACCCGAATGATTCGTTTCACTTTGAAAAGTGTAAAGCGATGCGTGCATTTATTATTTAAATTAATGATCATGAATTCATGAATGATTTCCAAGGTACCCTGAGCGACGTTAATCCGGCCCATTATGTCGTGGAGTTGGTGGGAGGAGACTGCGCATTCTTAAGGCGATGCAGACGAGTGGAGCAGCCTAGGACGGACATTCGCATACCTCGTTCCTGTCCTGCTAGAAGAGGCACATCTCAGTGAATGGTGTTGGCTCAAGGAGGTCGAGTGTCAGATCCACGGGGACCTTCGGAAAGCTCCGTTCGAGCCTGCAACGCAAACATCGGTGGTTCGTGCTCACTCACTCAATGGAAATGTGCCACCAAGTCGATAAATCTTTTCTGTTCACGTTTACAGCAATTTCGAGCACTCTGCTTATTTTCTAATGCCAAGTGCTTGATTTTGTTGTGAACGAGAGTCAGACTAATCTACTCGTTGTTCTGAAGTCCATTGTAGCAGGCCGCAAACACAGCGTATTGATGAAGAAGCCTCAAGTTGTTGATTTGTTTTCAATTGCGCTTGTGCACCGCTGCCAAAGCAGCAGAAGCATTGGCACCCGAATGATTCGTTGCACTTTGAAAAGTGTAAAGCGATGCGTGCATTTATTATTTAAATAAATGATCATGAATTCATGAATGATTTCCAAGGTACCCTGAGCGACGTTAATCCGGCCCATTATGTCGTGGAGTTGGTGGGAGGAGACTGCGCATTCTTAAGGCGATGCAGACGAGTGGAGCAGCCTAGGACGGACATTCGCATACCTCGTTCCTGTCCTGCTAGAAGAGGCACATCTCAGTGAATGGTGTTGGCTCAAGGAGGTCGAGTGTCAGATCCACGGGGACCTTCGGAAAGCTCCGTTCGAGCCTGCAACGCAAACATCGGTGGTTCGTGCTCACTCACTCAATGGAAATGTTGTGCCACCAAGTCGATACATCTTTTCTGTTCACGTTGACAGCAATTTCGAGCACTCAGCTTATTTGCTAATGCCAAGTGCTTGATTTTGTTGTGAACGAGAGTCAGACTAATCTACTCGTTGTTCTGAAGTCCATTGTAGCAGGCCGCAAACACAGCGTATTGATGAAGAAGCCTCAAGTTGTTGATTTGTTTTCAATTGCGCTTGTGCACCGCTGCCAAAGCAGCAGAAGCATTAGCACCCGAATGATTCGTTGCACTTTGAAAAGTGTAAAGCGATGCATCAATTTATTATTTAAATAAATGATCATGAATTCATGAATGATTTCCAAGGTACCCTGAGCAACGTTAATCCGGCCCATTATGTCGTGGAGTTGGTGGGAGGAGACTGCGCATTCTTAAGGCGATGCAGACGAGTGGAGCAGCCTAGGACGGACATTCGCATACCTCGTTCCTGTCCTGCTAGAAGAGGCACATCTCAGTGAATGGTGTTGGCTCAAGGAGGTCGAGTGTGAGATCCACGGGGACCTTCGGAAAGCTCCGTTCGAGCCTGCAACGCAAACATCGGTGGTTCGTGCTCACTCACTCAATGGAAATGTTGTGCCACCAAGTCGATACATCTTTTCTGTTCACGTTTACAGCAATTTCGAGCACTCTGCTTATTTGCTAATGCCAAGTGCTTGATTTTGTTGTGAACGAGAGTCAGACTAATCTACTCGTTGTTCTGAAGTCCATTGTAGCAGGCCGCAAACACAGCGTATTGATGAAGAAGCCTCAAGTTGTTGATTTGTTTTCAATTGCGCTTGTGCACCGCTGCCAAAGCAGCAGAAGCATTAGCACCCGAATGATTCGTTTCACTTTGAAAAGTGTAAAGCGATGCGTGCATTTATTATTTAAATTAATGATCATGAATTCATGAATGATTTCCAAGGTACCCTGAGCGACGTTAATCCGGCCCATTATGTCGTGGAGTTGGTGGGAGGAGACTGCGCATTCTTAAGGCGATGCAGACGAGTGGAGCAGCCTAGGACGGACATTCGCATACCTCGTTCCTGTCCTGCTAGAAGAGGCACATCTCAGTGAATGGTGTTGGCTCAAGGAGGTCGAGTGTCAGATCCACGGGGACCTTCGGAAAGCTCCGTTCGAGCCTGCAACGCAAACATCGGTGGTTCGTGCTCACTCACTCAATGGAAATGTGCCACCAAGTCGATAAATCTTTTCTGTTCACGTTTACAGCAATTTCGAGCACTCTGCTTATTTTCTAATGCCAAGTGCTTGATTTTGTTGTGAACGAGAGTCAGACTAATCTACTCGTTGTTCTGAAGTCCATTGTAGCAGGCCGCAAACACAGCGTATTGATGAAGAAGCCTCAAGTTGTTGATTTGTTTTCAATTGCGCTTGTGCACCGCTGCCAAAGCAGCAGAAGCATTGGCACCCGAATGATTCGTTGCACTTTGAAAAGTGTAAAGCGATGTGTGCATTTATTATTTAAATAAATGATCATGAATTCATGAATGATTTCCAAGGTACCCTGAGCGACGTTAATCCGGCCCATTATGTCGTGGAGTTGGTGGGAGGAGACTGCGCATTCTTAAGGCGATGCAGACGAGTGGAGCAGCCTAGGACGGACATTCGCATACCTCGTTCCTGTCCTGCTAGAAGAGGCACATCTCAGTGAATGGTGTTGGCTCAAGGAGGTCGAGTGTCAGATCCACGGGGACCTTCGGAAAGCTCCGTTCGAGCCTGCAACGCAAACATCGGTGGTTCGTGCTCACTCACTCAATGGAAATGTTGTGCCACCAAGTCGATACATCTTTTCTGTTCACGTTGACAGCAATTTCGAGCACTCAGCTTATTTGCTAATGCCAAGTGCTTGATTTTGTTGTGAACGAGAGTCAGACTAATCTACTCGTTGTTCTGAAGTCCATTGTAGCAGGCCGCAAACACAGCGTATTGATGAAGAAGCCTCAAGTTGTTGATTTGTTTTCAATTGCGCTTGTGCACCGCTGCCAAAGCAGCAGAAGCATTGGCACCCGAATGATTCGTTGCACTTTGAAAAGTGTAAAGCGATGCGTGCATTTATTATTTAAATTAATGATCATGAATTCATGAATGATTTCCAAGGTACCCTGAGCGACGTTAATCCGGCCCATTATGTCGTGGAGTTGGTGGGAGGAGACTGCGCATTCTTAAGGCGATGCAGACGAGTGGAGCAGCCTAGGACGGACATTCGCATACCTCGTTCCTGTCCTGCTAGAAGAGGCACATCTCAGTGAATGGTGTTGGCTCAAGGAGGTCGAGTGTGAGATCCACGGGGACCTTCGGAAAGCTCCGTTCGAGCCTGCAACGCAAACATCGGTGGTTCGTGCTCACTCACTCAATGGAAATGTTGTGCCACCAAGTCGATACATCTTTTCTGTTCACGTTTACAGCAATTTCGAGCACTCTGCTTATTTTCTAATGCCAAGTGCTTGATTTTGTTGTGAACGAGTCAGACTCATCTACTCGTTGTTCTGAAGTCCATTGTAGCAGGCCGCAAACACAGCGTATTGATGAAGAAGCCTCAAGTTGTTGATTTGTTTTCAATTGCGCTTGTGCACCGCTGCCAAAGCAGCAGAAGCATTAGCACCCGAATGATTCGTTGCACTTTCAAAAGTGTAAAGCGATGCGTGCATTTATTATTTAAATAAATGATCATGAATTCGTGCATGATTTCGAAGGTACACTGAGCGACGTTAATCCGGCTTATTATGTCGTGGATTTGGTGGGAGGAGACTGCGCATTCTTAAGGCGATGCAGACGAGTGGAGCAGCATAGGACGGACATTCGCATACCTCGTTCCTGTCCTGCTAGAAGAAGCACATCTCAGTGAATGGTGTTGGCTCAAGGAGGTCGAGTGTCAGATCCACGGGGACCTTCGGAAAGCTCCGTTCGAGCCTGCAACGCAAACATCGGTGGTTCGTGCTCACTCACTCAATGGAAATGTTGTGCCACCAAGTCGATACATCTTTTCTGTTCACGTTTACAGCAATTTCGAGCACTCTGCTTATTTGCTAATGCCAAGTGCTTGATTTTGTTGTGAACGAGAGTCAGACTAATCTACTCGTTGTTCTGAAGTCCATTGTAGCAGGCCGCAAACACAGCGTATTGATGAAGAAGCCTCAAGTTGTTGATTTGTTTTCAATTGCGCTTGTGCACCGCTGCCAAAGCAGCAGAAGCATTAGCACCCGAATGATTCGTTTCACTTTGAAAAGTGTAAAGCGATGCGTGCATTTATTATTTAAATTAATGATCATGAATTCATGAATGATTTCCAAGGTACCCTGAGCGACGTTAATCCGGCCCATTATGTCGTGGAGTTGGTGGGAGGAGACTGCGCATTCTTAAGGCGATGCAGACGAGTGGAGCAGCCTAGGACGGACATTCGCATACCTCGTTCCTGTCCTGCTAGAAGAGGCACATCTCAGTGAATGGTGTTGGCTCAAGGAGGTCGAGTGTCAGATCCACGGGGACCTTCGGAAAGCTCCGTTCGAGCCTGCAACGCAAACATCGGTGGTTCGTGCTCACTCACTCAATGGAAATGTGCCACCAAGTCGATAAATCTTTTCTGTTCACGTTTACAGCAATTTCGAGCACTCTGCTTATTTTCTAATGCCAAGTGCTTGATTTTGTTGTGAACGAGAGTCAGACTAATCTACTCGTTGTTCTGAAGTCCATTGTAGCAGGCCGCAAACACAGCGTATTGATGAAGAAGCCTCAAGTTGTTGATTTGTTTTCAATTGCGCTTGTGCACCGCTGCCAAAGCAGCAGAAGCATTGGCACCCGAATGATTCGTTGCACTTTGAAAAGTGTAAAGCGATGCGTGCATTTATTATTTAAATAAATGATCATGAATTCATGAATGATTTCCAAGGTACCCTGAGCGACGTTAATCCGGCCCATTATGTCGTGGAGTTGGTGGGAGGAGACTGCGCATTCTTAAGGCGATGCAGACGAGTGGAGCAGCCTAGGACGGACATTCGCATACCTCGTTCCTGTCCTGCTAGAAGAGGCACATCTCAGTGAATGGTGTTGGCTCAAGGAGGTCGAGTGTCAGATCCACGGGGACCTTCGGAAAGCTCCGTTCGAGCCTGCAACGCAAACATCGGTGGTTCGTGCTCACTCACTCAATGGAAATGTTGTGCCACCAAGTCGATACATCTTTTCTGTTCACGTTTACAGCAATTTCGAGCACTCTGCTTATTTTCTAATGCCAAGTGCTTGATTTTGTTGTGAACGAGTCAGACTCATCTACTCGTTGTTCTGAAGTCCATTGTAGCAGGCGGCAAACACAGCGTATTGATGAAGAAGCCTCAAGTTGTTGATTTGTTTTCAATTGCGCTTGTGCACCGCTGCCAAAGCAGCAGAAGCATTAGCACCCGAATGATTCGTTGCACTTTGAAAAGTGTAAAGCGATGCGTGCATTTATTATTTAAATTAATGCTCATGAATTCATGAATGATTTCCAAGGTACCCTGAGCGACGTTAATCCGGCCCATTATGTCGTGGAGTTGGTGGGAGGAGACTGCGCATTCTTAAGGCGATGCAGACGAGTGGAGCAGCCTAGGACGGACATTCGCATACCTCGTTCCTGTCCTGCTAGAAGAGGCACATCTCAGTGAATGGTGTTGGCTCAAGGAGGTCGAGTGTGAGATCCACGGGGACCTTCGGAAAGCTCCGTTCGAGCCTGCAACGCAAACATCGGTGGTTCGTGCTCACTCACTCAATGGAAATGTGCCACCAAGTCGATAAATCTTTTCTGTTCACGTTTACAGCAATTTCGAGCACTCTGCTTATTTGCTAATGCCAAGTGCTTGATTTTGTTGTGAACGAGAGTCAGACTAATCTACTCGTTGTTCTGAAGTCCATTGTAGCAGGCCGCAAACACAGCGTATTGATGAAGAAGCCTCAAGTTGTTGATTTGTTTTCAATTGCGCTTGTGCACCGCTGCCAAAGCAGCAGAAGCATTAGCACCCGAATGATTCGTTTCACTTTGAAAAGTGTAAAGCGATGCGTGCATTTATTATTTAAATTAATGATCATGAATTCATGAATGATTTCCAAGGTACCCTGAGCGACGTTAATCCGGCCCATTATGTCGTGGAGTTGGTGGGAGGAGACTGCGCATTCTTAAGGCGATGCAGACGAGTGGAGCAGCCTAGGACGGACATTCGCATACCTCGTTCCTGTCCTGCTAGAAGAGGCACATCTCAGTGAATGGTGTTGGCTCAAGGAGGTCGAGTGTCAGATCCACGGGGACCTTCGGAAAGCTCCGTTCGAGCCTGCAACGCAAACATCGGTGGTTCGTGCTCACTCACTCAATGGAAATGTTGTGCCACCAAGTCGATACATCTTTTCTGTTCACGTTGACAGCAATTTCGAGCACTCAGCTTATTTGCTAATGCCAAGTGCTTGATTTTGTTGTGAACGAGAGTCAGACTAATCTACTCGTTGTTCTGAAGTCCATTGTAGCAGGCCGCAAACACAGCGTATTGATGAAGAAGCCTCAAGTTGTTGATTTGTTTTCAATTGCGCTTGTGCACCGCTGCCAAAGCAGCAGAAGCATTAGCACCCGAATGATTCGTTGCACTTTGAAAAGTGTAAAGCGATGCATCAATTTATTATTTAAATAAATGATCATGAATTCATGAATGATTTCCAAGGTACCCTGAGCAACGTTAATCCGGCCCATTATGTCGTGGAGTTGGTGGGAGGAGACTGCGCATTCTTAAGGCGATGCAGACGAGTGGAGCAGCCTAGGACGGACATTCGCATACCTCGTTCCTGTCCTGCTAGAAGAGGCACATCTCAGTGAATGGTGTTGGCTCAAGGAGGTCGAGTGTGAGATCCACGGGGACCTTCGGAAAGCTCCGTTCGAGCCTGCAACGCAAACATCGGTGGTTCGTGCTCACTCACTCAATGGAAATGTTGTGCCACCAAGTCGATAAATCTTTTCTGTTCACGTTTACAGCAATTTCGAGCACTCTGCTTATTTGCTAATGCCAAGTGCTTGATTTTGTTGTGAACGAGAGTCAGACTAATCTACTCGTTGTTCTGAAGTCCATTGTAGCAGGCCGCAAACACAGCGTATTGATGAAGAAGCCTCAAGTTGTTGATTTGTTTTCAATTGCGCTTGTGCACTGCTGCCAAAGCAGCAGAAGCATTAGCACCCGAATGATTCGTTTCACTTTGAAAAGTGTAAAGCGATGCGTGCATTTATTATTTAAATTAATGCTCATGAATTCATGAATGATTTCCAAGGTACCCTGAGCGACGTTAATCCGGCCCATTATGTCGTGGAGTTGGTGGGAGGAGACTGCGCATTCTTAAGGCGATGCAGACGAGTGGAGCAGCCTAGGACGGACATTCGCATACCTCGTTCCTGTCCTGCTAGAAGAGGCACATCTCAGTGAATGGTGTTGGCTCAAGGAGGTCGAGTGTGAGATCCACGGGGACCTTCGGAAAGCTCCGTTCGAGCCTGCAACGCAAACATCGGTGGTTCGTGCTCACTCACTCAATGGAAATGTGCCACCAAGTCGATAAATCTTTTCTGTTCACGTTTACAGCAATTTCGAGCACTCTGCTTATTTGCTAATGCCAAGTGCTTGATTTTGTTGTGAACGAGAGTCAGACTAATCTACTCGTTGTTCTGAAGTCCATTGTAGCAGGCCGCAAACACAGCGTATTGATGAAGAAGCCTCAAGTTGTTGATTTGTTTTCAATTGCGCTTGTGCACCGCTGCCAAAGCAGCAGAAGCATTGGCACCCGAATGATTCGTTGCACTTTGAAAAGTGTAAAGCGATGCGTGCATTTATTATTTAAATAAATGATCATGAATTCATGAATGATTTCCAAGGTACCCTGAGCGACGTTAATCCGGCCCATTATGTCGTGGAGTTGGTGGGAGGAGACTGCGCATTCTTAAGGCGATGCAGACGAGTGGAGCAGCCTAGGACGGACATTCGCATACCTCGTTCCTGTCCTGCTAGAAGAGGCACATCTCAGTGAATGGTGTTGGCTCAAGGAGGTCGAGTGTCAGATCCACGGGGACCTTCGGAAAGCTCCGTTCGAGCCTGCAACGCAAACATCGGTGGTTCGTGCTCACTCACTCAATGGAAATGTTGTGCCACCAAGTCGATACATCTTTTCTGTTCACGTTGACAGCAATTTCGAGCACTCAGCTTATTTGCTAATGCCAAGTGCTTGATTTTGTTGTGAACGAGAGTCAGACTAATCTACTCGTTGTTCTGAAGTCCATTGTAGCAGGCCGCAAACACAGCGTATTGATGAAGAAGCCTCAAGTTGTTGATTTGTTTTCAATTGCGCTTGTGCACCGCTGCCAAAGCAGCAGAAGCATTGGCACCCGAATGATTCGTTGCACTTTGAAAAGTGTAAAGCGATGCGTGCATTTATTATTTAAATTAATGATCATGAATTCATGAATGATTTCCAAGGTACCCTGAGCGACGTTAATCCGGCCCATTATGTCGTGGAGTTGGTGGGAGGAGACTGCGCATTCTTAAGGCGATGCAGACGAGTGGAGCAGCCTAGGACGGACATTCGCATACCTCGTTCCTGTCCTGCTAGAAGAGGCACATCTCAGTGAATGGTGTTGGCTCAAGGAGGTCGAGTGTGAGATCCACGGGGACCTTCGGAAAGCTCCGTTCGAGCCTGCAACGCAAACATCGGTGGTTCGTGCTCACTCACTCAATGGAAATGTTGTGCCACCAAGTCGATACATCTTTTCTGTTCACGTTTACAGCAATTTCGAGCACTCTGCTTATTTTCTAATGCCAAGTGCTTGATTTTGTTGTGAACGAGTCAGACTCATCTACTCGTTGTTCTGAAGTCCATTGTAGCAGGCCGCAAACACAGCGTATTGATGAAGAAGCCTCAAGTTGTTGATTTGTTTTCAATTGCGCTTGTGCACCGCTGCCAAAGCAGCAGAAGCATTAGCACCCGAATGATTCGTTGCACTTTCAAAAGTGTAAAGCGATGCGTGCATTTATTATTTAAATAAATGATCATGAATTCGTGCATGATTTCGAAGGTACACTGAGCGACGTTAATCCGGCCCATTATGTCGTGGATTTGGTGGGAGGAGACTGCGCATTCTTAAGGCGATGCAGACGAGTGGAGCAGCATAGGACGGACATTCGCATACCTCGTTCCTGTCCTGCTAGAAGAAGCACATCTCAGTGAATGGTGTTGGCTCAAGGAGGTCGAGTGTCAGATCCACGGGGACCTTCGGAAAGCTCCGTTCGAGCCTGCAACGCAAACATCGGTGGTTCGTGCTCACTCACTCAATGGAAATGTTGTGCCACCAAGTCGATACATCTTTTCTGTTCACGTTTACAGCAATTTCGAGCACTCTGCTTATTTGCTAATGCCAAGTGCTTGATTTTGTTGTGAACGAGAGTCAGACTAATCTACTCGTTGTTCTGAAGTCCATTGTAGCAGGCCGCAAACACAGCGTATTGATGAAGAAGCCTCAAGTTGTTGATTTGTTTTCAATTGCGCTTGTGCACCGCTGCCAAAGCAGCAGAAGCATTAGCACCCGAATGATTCGTTTCACTTTGAAAAGTGTAAAGCGATGCGTGCATTTATTATTTAAATTAATGATCATGAATTCATGAATGATTTCCAAGGTACCCTGAGCGACGTTAATCCGGCCCATTATGTCGTGGAGTTGGTGGGAGGAGACTGCGCATTCTTAAGGCGATGCAGACGAGTGGAGCAGCCTAGGACGGACATTCGCATACCTCGTTCCTGTCCTGCTAGAAGAGGCACATCTCAGTGAATGGTGTTGGCTCAAGGAGGTCGAGTGTCAGATCCACGGGGACCTTCGGAAAGCTCCGTTCGAGCCTGCAACGCAAACATCGGTGGTTCGTGCTCACTCACTCAATGGAAATGTGCCACCAAGTCGATAAATCTTTTCTGTTCACGTTTACAGCAATTTCGAGCACTCTGCTTATTTTCTAATGCCAAGTGCTTGATTTTGTTGTGAACGAGAGTCAGACTAATCTACTCGTTGTTCTGAAGTCCATTGTAGCAGGCCGCAAACACAGCGTATTGATGAAGAAGCCTCAAGTTGTTGATTTGTTTTCAATTGCGCTTGTGCACCGCTGCCAAAGCAGCAGAAGCATTGGCACCCGAATGATTCGTTGCACTTTGAAAAGTGTAAAGCGATGCGTGCATTTATTATTTAAATAAATGATCATGAATTCATGAATGATTTCCAAGGTACCCTGAGCGACGTTAATCCGGCCCATTATGTCGTGGAGTTGGTGGGAGGAGACTGCGCATTCTTAAGGCGATGCAGACGAGTGGAGCAGCCTAGGACGGACATTCGCATACCTCGTTCCTGTCCTGCTAGAAGAGGCACATCTCAGTGAATGGTGTTGGCTCAAGGAGGTCGAGTGTCAGATCCACGGGGACCTTCGGAAAGCTCCGTTCGAGCCTGCAACGCAAACATCGGTGGTTCGTGCTCACTCACTCAATGGAAATGTTGTGCCACCAAGTCGATACATCTTTTCTGTTCACGTTGACAGCAATTTCGAGCACTCAGCTTATTTGCTAATGCCAAGTGCTTGATTTTGTTGTGAACGAGAGTCAGACTAATCTACTCGTTGTTCTGAAGTCCATTGTAGCAGGCCGCAAACACAGCGTATTGATGAAGAAGCCTCAAGTTGTTGATTTGTTTTCAATTGCGCTTGTGCACCGCTGCCAAAGCAGCAGAAGCATTGGCACCCGAATGATTCGTTGCACTTTGAAAAGTGTAAAGCGATGCGTGCATTTATTATTTAAATTAATGATCATGAATTCATGAATGATTTCCAAGGTACCCTGAGCGACGTTAATCCGGCCCATTATGTCGTGGAGTTGGTGGGAGGAGACTGCGCATTCTTAAGGCGATGCAGACGAGTGGAGCAGCCTAGGACGGACATTCGCATACCTCGTTCCTGTCCTGCTAGAAGAGGCACATCTCAGTGAATGGTGTTGGCTCAAGGAGGTCGAGTGTGAGATCCACGGGGACCTTCGGAAAGCTCCGTTCGAGCCTGCAACGCAAACATCGGTGGTTCGTGCTCACTCACTCAATGGAAATGTTGTGCCACCAAGTCGATACATCTTTTCTGTTCACGTTTACAGCAATTTCGAGCACTCTGCTTATTTTCTAATGCCAAGTGCTTGATTTTGTTGTGAACGAGTCAGACTCATCTACTCGTTGTTCTGAAGTCCATTGTAGCAGGCCGCAAACACAGCGTATTGATGAAGAAGCCTCAAGTTGTTGATTTGTTTTCAATTGCGCTTGTGCACCGCTGCCAAAGCAGCAGAAGCATTAGCACCCGAATGATTCGTTGCACTTTCAAAAGTGTAAAGCGATGCGTGCATTTATTATTTAAATAAATGATCATGAATTCGTGCATGATTTCGAAGGTACACTGAGCGACGTTAATCCGGCCCATTATGTCGTGGATTTGGTGGGAGGAGACTGCGCATTCTTAAGGCGATGCAGACGAGTGGAGCAGCATAGGACGGACATTCGCATACCTCGTTCCTGTCCTGCTAGAAGAAGCACATCTCAGTGAATGGTGTTGGCTCAAGGAGGTCGAGTGTCAGATCCACGGGGACCTTCGGAAAGCTCCGTTCGAGCCTGCAACGCAAACATCGGTGGTTCGTGCTCACTCACTCAATGGAAATGTTGTGCCACCAAGTCGATACATCTTTTCTGTTCACGTTTACAGCAATTTCGAGCACTCTGCTTATTTGCTAATGCCAAGTGCTTGATTTTGTTGTGAACGAGAGTCAGACTAATCTACTCGTTGTTCTGAAGTCCATTGTAGCAGGCCGCAAACACAGCGTATTGATGAAGAAGCCTCAAGTTGTTGATTTGTTTTCAATTGCGCTTGTGCACCGCTGCCAAAGCAGCAGAAGCATTAGCACCCGAATGATTCGTTTCACTTTGAAAAGTGTAAAGCGATGCGTGCATTTATTATTTAAATTAATGATCATGAATTCATGAATGATTTCCAAGGTACCCTGAGCGACGTTAATCCGGCCCATTATGTCGTGGAGTTGGTGGGAGGAGACTGCGCATTCTTAAGGCGATGCAGACGAGTGGAGCAGCCTAGGACGGACATTCGCATACCTCGTTCCTGTCCTGCTAGAAGAGGCACATCTCAGTGAATGGTGTTGGCTCAAGGAGGTCGAGTGTCAGATCCACGGGGACCTTCGGAAAGCTCCGTTCGAGCCTGCAACGCAAACATCGGTGGTTCGTGCTCACTCACTCAATGGAAATGTGCCACCAAGTCGATAAATCTTTTCTGTTCACGTTTACAGCAATTTCGAGCACTCTGCTTATTTTCTAATGCCAAGTGCTTGATTTTGTTGTGAACGAGAGTCAGACTAATCTACTCGTTGTTCTGAAGTCCATTGTAGCAGGCCGCAAACACAGCGTATTGATGAAGAAGCCTCAAGTTGTTGATTTGTTTTCAATTGCGCTTGTGCACCGCTGCCAAAGCAGCAGAAGCATTGGCACCCGAATGATTCGTTGCACTTTGAAAAGTGTAAAGCGATGCGTGCATTTATTATTTAAATAAATGATCATGAATTCATGAATGATTTCCAAGGTACCCTGAGCGACGTTAATCCGGCCCATTATGTCGTGGAGTTGGTGGGAGGAGACTGCGCATTCTTAAGGCGATGCAGACGAGTGGAGCAGCCTAGGACGGACATTCGCATACCTCGTTCCTGTCCTGCTAGAAGAGGCACATCTCAGTGAATGGTGTTGGCTCAAGGAGGTCGAGTGTCAGATCCACGGGGACCTTCGGAAAGCTCCGTTCGAGCCTGCAACGCAAACATCGGTGGTTCGTGCTCACTCACTCAATGGAAATGTTGTGCCACCAAGTCGATACATCTTTTCTGTTCACGTTGACAGCAATTTCGAGCACTCAGCTTATTTGCTAATGCCAAGTGCTTGATTTTGTTGTGAACGAGAGTCAGACTAATCTACTCGTTGTTCTGAAGTCCATTGTAGCAGGCCGCAAACACAGCGTATTGATGAAGAAGCCTCAAGTTGTTGATTTGTTTTCAATTGCGCTTGTGCACCGCTGCCAAAGCAGCAGAAGCATTGGCACCCGAATGATTCGTTGCACTTTGAAAAGTGTAAAGCGATGCGTGCATTTATTATTTAAATTAATGATCATGAATTCATGAATGATTTCCAAGGTACCCTGAGCGACGTTAATCCGGCCCATTATGTCGTGGAGTTGGTGGGAGGAGACTGCGCATTCTTAAGGCGATGCAGACGAGTGGAGCAGCCTAGGACGGACATTCGCATACCTCGTTCCTGTCCTGCTAGAAGAGGCACATCTCAGTGAATGGTGTTGGCTCAAGGAGGTCGAGTGTGAGATCCACGGGGACCTTCGGAAAGCTCCGTTCGAGCCTGCAACGCAAACATCGGTGGTTCGTGCTCACTCACTCAATGGAAATGTTGTGCCACCAAGTCGATACATCTTTTCTGTTCACGTTTACAGCAATTTCGAGCACTCTGCTTATTTTCTAATGCCAAGTGCTTGATTTTGTTGTGAACGAGTCAGACTCATCTACTCGTTGTTCTGAAGTCCATTGTAGCAGGCCGCAAACACAGCGTATTGATGAAGAAGCCTCAAGTTGTTGATTTGTTTTCAATTGCGCTTGTGCACCGCTGCCAAAGCAGCAGAAGCATTAGCACCCGAATGATTCGTTGCACTTTCAAAAGTGTAAAGCGATGCGTGCATTTATTATTTAAATAAATGATCATGAATTCGTGCATGATTTCGAAGGTACACTGAGCGACGTTAATCCGGCCCATTATGTCGTGGATTTGGTGGGAGGAGACTGCGCATTCTTAAGGCGATGCAGACGAGTGGAGCAGCATAGGACGGACATTCGCATACCTCGTTCCTGTCCTGCTAGAAGAGGCACATCTCAGTGAATGGTGTTGGCTCAAGGAGGTCGAGTGTGAGATCCACGCGGACCTTCGGAAAGCTCCGTTCCAGCCTGCAACGCAAACATCGGTGGTTCGTGCTCACTCACTCAATGGAAATGTTGTGCTACCAAGTCGATAAATCTTTTCTGTTCACGTTTACAGCAATTTCGAGCACTCTGCTTATTTTCTAATGCCAAGTGCTTGATTTTGTTGTGAACGAGTCAGACTCATCTACTCGTTGTTCTGAAGTCCATTGTAGCAGGCCGCAAACACAGCGTATTGATGAAGAAGCCTCAAGTTGTTGATTTGTTTTCAATTGCGCTTGTGCATCGCTGCCAAAGCAGCAGAAGCATTAGCACCCGAATGATTCGTTGCACTTTGAAAAGTGTAAAGCGATGCGTGCATTTATTATTTAAATTAATGATCATGAATTCATGAATGATTTCCAAGGTACCCTGAGCGACGTTAATCTGGCCCATTATGTCGTGGAGTTGGTGGGAGGAGACTGCGCATTCTTAAGGCGATGCAGACGAGTGGAGCAGCATAGGACGGACATTCGCATACCTCGTTCCTGTCCTGCTAGAAGAGGCACATCTCAGTGAATGGTGTTGGCTCAAGGAGGTCGAGTGTGAGATCCACGGGGACCTTCGGAAAGCTCCGTTCGAGCCTGCAACGCAAACATCGGTGGTTCGTGCTCACTCAATGGAAATGTTGTGCCACCAAGTCGATACATCTTTTCTGTTCACGTTTACAGCAATTTCGAGCACTCTGCTTATTTTCTAATGCCAAGTGCTTGATTTTGTTGTGAACGAGTCAGACTCATCTACTCGTTGTTCTGAAGTCCATTGTAGCAGGCCGCAAACACAGCGTATTGATGAAGAAGCCTCAAGTTGTTGATTTGTTTTCAATTGCGCTTGTGCACCGCTGCCAAAGCAGCAGAAGCATTAGCACCCGAATGATTCGTTGCACTTTCAAAAGTGTAAAGCGATGCGTGCATTTATTATTTAAATAAATGATCATGAATTCGTGCATGATTTCGAAGGTACACTGAGCGACGTTAATCCGGCCCATTATGTCGTGGATTTGGTGGGAGGAGACTGCGCATTCTTAAGGCGATGCAGACGAGTGGAGCAGCATAGGACGGACATTCGCATACCTCGTTCCTGTCCTGCTAGAAGAGGCACATCTCAGTGAATGGTGTTGGCTCAAGGAGGTCGAGTGTGAGATCCACGCGGACCTTCGGAAAGCTCCGTTCCAGCCTGCAACGCAAACATCGGTGGTTCGTGCTCACTCACTCAATGGAAATGTTGTGCTACCAAGTCGATAAATCTTTTCTGTTCACGTTTACAGCAATTTCGAGCACTCTGCTTATTTTCTAATGCCAAGTGCTTGATTTTGTTGTGAACGAGTCAGACTCATCTACTCGTTGTTCTGAAGTCCATTGTAGCAGGCCGCAAACACAGCGTATTGATGAAGAAGCTTCAAGTTGTTGATTTGTTTTCAATTGCGCTTGTGCATCGCTGCCAAAGCAGCAGAAGCATTAGCACCCGAATGATTCGTTGCACTTTGAAAAGTGTAAAGCGATGCGTGCATTTATTATTTAAATTAATGATCATGAATTCATGAATGAAGAGGCACATCTCAGTGAATGGTGTTGGCTCAAGGAGGTCGAGTGTGAGATCCACAGGGACCTTCGGAAAGCTCCGTTCGAGCCTGCAACGCAAACATCGGTGGTTCGTGCTCACTCACTCAATGGAAATGTTGTGCCACCAAGTCGATAAATCTTTTCTGTTCACGTTTACAGCAATTTCGAGCACTCTGCTTATTTGCTAATGCCAAGTGCTTGATTTTGTTGTGAACGAGAGTCAGACTAATCTACTCGTTGTTCTGAAGTCCATTGTAGCAGGCCGCAAACACAGCGTATTGATGAAGAAGCCTCAAGTTGTTGATTTGTTTTCAATTGCGCTTGTGCACTGCTGCCAAAGCAGCAGAAGCATTGGCATCCGAATGATTCGTTGCACTTTGAAAAGTGTAAAGCGATGCGTGCATTTATTATTTAAATAAATGATCATGAATTCATGAATGATTTCCAAGGTACCCTGAGCGACGTTAATCCGGCCCATTATGTCGTGGAGTTGGTGGGAGGAGACTGCGCATTCTTAAGGCGATGCAGACGAGTGGAGCAGCCTAGGACGGACATTCGCATACCTCGTTCCTGTCCTGCTAGAAGAGGCACATCTCAGTGAATGGTGTTGGCTCAAGGAGGTCGAGTGTGAGATCCACGGGGACCTTCGGAAAGCTCCGTTCGAGCCTGCAACGCAAACATCGGTGGTTCGTGCTCACTCAATGGATATGTTGTGCCATCAAGTCGATAAATCTTTTCTGTTCACGTTTACAGCAATTTCGAGCACTCTGCTTATTTTCTAATGGCAAGTGCTTGATTTTGTTGTGAACGAGTCAGACTCATCTACTCGTTGTTCTGAAGTCCATTGTAGCAGGCCGCAAACACAGCGTATTGATGAAGAAGCCTCAAGTTGTTGATTTGTTTTCAATTGCACTTGTGCACCGCTGCCAAAGCAGCAGAAGCATTAGCACCCGAATGATTCGTTGCACTTTGAAAAGTGTAAAGCGATGCGTGCATTTATTATTTAAATAAATGATCATGAATTCGTGCATGATTTCGAAGGTACACTGAGCGACGTTAATCCGGCCCATTATGTCGTGGATTTGGTGGGAGGAGACTGCGCATTCTTAAGGCGATGCAGACGAGTGGAGCAGCATAGGACGGACATTCGCATACCTCGTTCCTGTCCTGCTAGAAGAGGCACATCTCAGTGAATGGTGTTGGCTCAAGGAGGTCGAGTGTGAGATCCACGCGGACCTTCGGAAAGCTCCGTTCCAGCCTGCAACGCAAACATCGGTGGTTCGTGCTCACTCACTCAATGGAAATGTTGTGCTACCAAGTCGATAAATCTTTTCTGTTCACGTTTACAGCAATTTCGAGCACTCTGCTTATTTTCTAATGCCAAGTGCTTGATTTTGTTGTGAACGAGTCAGACTCATCTACTCGTTGTTCTGAAGTCCATTGTAGCAGGCCGCAAACACAGCGTATTGATGAAGAAGCCTCAAGTTGTTGATTTGTTTTCAATTGCGCTTGTGCATCGCTGCCAAAGCAGCAGAAGCATTAGCACCCGAATGATTCGTTGCACTTTGAAAAGTGTAAAGCGATGCGTGCATTTATTATTTAAATTAATGATCATGAATTCATGAATGATTTCCAAGGTACCCTGAGCGACGTTAATCTGGCCCATTATGTCGTGGAGTTGGTGGGAGGAGACTGCGCATTCTTAAGGCGATGCAGACGAGTGGAGCAGCCTAGGACGGACATTCGCATACCTCGTTCCTGTCCTGCTAGAAGAGGCACATCTCAGTGAATGGTGTTGGCTCAAGGAGGTCGAGTGTGAGATCCACGGGGACCTTCGGAAAGCTCCGTTCGAGCCTGCAACGCAAACATCGGTGGTTCGTGCTCACTCACTCAATGGATATGTTGTGCCATCAAGTCGATAAATCTTTTCTGTTCACGTTTACAGCAATTTCGAGCACTATGCTTTTTTTCTAATGTCAAGTGCTTGATTTTGTTGTGAACGAGTCAGACTCATCTACTCGTTGTTCTGAAGCCCATTGTAGCAGGCCGCAAACACAGCGTATTGATGAAGAAGCCTCAAGTTGTTGATTTGTTTTCAATTGCGCTCGTGCACCGCTGCCAAAGCAGCAGAAGCATTAGCACCCGAATGATTCGTTGCACTTTGAAAAGTGTAAAGCGATGCGTGCATTTATTATTTAAATTAATGATCATGAATTCATGAATGAAGAGGCACATCTCAGTGAATGGTGTTGGCTCAAGGAGGTCGAGTGTGAGATCCACAGGGACCTTCGGAAAGCTCCGTTCGAGCCTGCAACGCAAACATCGGTGGTTCGTGCTCACTCACTCAATGGAAATGTTGTGCCACCAAGTCGATAAATCTTTTCTGTTCACGTTTACAGCAATTTCGAGCACTCTGCTTATTTGCTAATGCCAAGTGCTTGATTTTGTTGTGAACGAGAGTCAGACTAATCTACTCGTTGTTCTGAAGTCCATTGTAGCAGGCCGCAAACACAGCGTATTGATGAAGAAGCCTCAAGTTGTTGATTTGTTTTCAATTGCGCTTGTGCACTGCTGCCAAAGCAGCAGAAGCATTGGCATCCGAATGATTCGTTGCACTTTGAAAAGTGTAAAGCGATGCGTGCATTTATTATTTAAATAAATGATCATGAATTCATGAATGATTTCCAAGGTACCCTGAGCGACGTTAATCCGGCCCATTATGTCGTGGAGTTGGTGGGAGGAGACTGCGCATTCTTAAGGCGATGCAGACGAGTGGAGCAGCCTAGGACGGACATTCGCATACCTCGTTCCTGTCCTGCTAGAAGAGGCACATCTCAGTGAATGGTGTTGGCTCAAGGAGGTCGAGTGTGAGATCCACGGGGACCTTCGGAAAGCTCCGTTCGAGCCTGCAACGCAAACATCGGTGGTTCGTGCTCACTCAATGGATATGTTGTGCCATCAAGTCGATAAATCTTTTCTGTTCACGTTTACAGCAATTTCGAGCACTCTGCTTATTTTCTAATGGCAAGTGCTTGATTTTGTTGTGAACGAGTCAGACTCATCTACTCGTTGTTCTGAAGTCCATTGTAGCAGGCCGCAAACACAGCGTATTGATGAAGAAGCCTCAAGTTGTTGATTTGTTTTCAATTGCACTTGTGCACCGCTGCCAAAGCAGCAGAAGCATTAGCACCCGAATGATTCGTTGCACTTTGAAAAGTGTAAAGCGATGCGTGCATTTATTATTTAAATTAATGATCATGAATTCATGAATGATTTCCAAGGTACCCTGAGCGACGTTAATCCGGCCCATTATGTCGTGGAGTTGGTGGGAGGAGACTGCGCATTCTTAAGGCGATGCAGACGAGTGGAGCAGCCTAGGACGGACATTCGCATACCTCGTTCCTGTCCTGCTAGAAGAGGCACATCTCAGTGAATGGTGTTGGCACAAGCAGGTCGAGTGTGAGATCAACGGGGACCTTCGGAAAGCTCCGTTCGAGCCTGCAACGCAAACATCGGTGGTTCGTGCTCACTCAATGGATATGTTGTGCCATCAAGTCGATAAATCTTTTCTGTTCACGTTTACAGCAATTTCGAGCACTCTGCTTATTTGCTAATGCCAAGTGCTTGATTTTGTTGTGAACGAGAGTCAGACTAATCTACTCGTTGTTCTGAAGTCCATTGTAGCAGGCCGCAAACACAGCGTATTGATGAAGAAGCCTCAAGTTGTTGATTTGTTTTCAATTGCGCTTGTGCACTGCTGCCAAAGCAGCAGAAGCATTGGCATCCGAATGATTCGTTGCACTTTGAAAAGTGTAAAGCGATGCGTGCATTTATTATTTAAATAAATGATCATGAATTCATGAATGATTTCCAAGGTACCCTGAGCGACGTTAATCCGGCCCATTATGTCGTGGAGTTGGTGGGAGGAGACTGCGCATTCTTAAGGCGATGCAGACGAGTGGAGCAGCCTAGGACGGACATTCGCATACCTCGTTCCTGTCCTGCTAGAAGAGGCACATCTCAGTGAATGGTGTTGGCTCAAGGAGGTCGAGTGTGAGATCCACGGGGACCTTCGGAAAGCTCCGTTCGAGCCTGCAACGCAAACATCGGTGGTTCGTGCTCACTCAATGGATATGTTGTGCCATCAAGTCGATAAATCTTTTCTGTTCACGTTTACAGCAATTTCGAGCACTCTGCTTATTTTCTAATGGCAAGTGCTTGATTTTGTTGTGAACGAGTCAGACTCATCTACTCGTTGTTCTGAAGTCCATTGTAGCAGGCCGCAAACACAGCGTATTGATGAAGAAGCCTCAAGTTGTTGATTTGTTTTCAATTGCGCTTGTGCACCGCTGCCAAAGCAGCAGAAGCATTAGCACCCGAATGATTCGTTGCACTTTGAAAAGTGTAAAGCGATGCGTGCATTTATTATTTAAATTAATGATCATGAATTCATGAATGATTTCCAAGGTACCCTGAGCGACGTTAATCCGGCCCATTATGTCGTGGAGTTGGTGGGAGGAGACTGCGCATTCTTAAGGCGATGCAGACGAGTGGAGCAGCCTAGGACGGACATTCGCATACCTCGTTCCTGTCCTGCTAGAAGAGGCACATCTCAGTGAATGGTGTTGGCACAAGCAGGTCGAGTGTGAGATCAACGGGGTCCTTCGGAAAGCTCCGTTCGAGCCTGCAACGCAAACATCGGTGGTTCGTGCACACTCACTCAATGGAAATGTTGTGCCACCAAGTCGATAAATCTTTTCTGTTCACGTTTACAGCAATTTCGAGCACTCTGCTTATTTTCTAATGCCAAGTGCTTGATTTTGTTGTGAACGAGTCAGACTCATCTACTCGTTGTTCTGAAGTCCATTGTAGCAGGCCGCAAACACGGCGTATTGATGAAGAAGCCTCAATTTGTTGATTTGTTTTCAATTGCGCTTGTGCACCGCTGCCAAAGCAGCAGAAGCATTAGCACCCGAATGATTCGTTGCACTTTGAAAAGTGTAAAGCGATGCGTGCATTTATTATTTAAATTAATGATCATGAATTCATGAATGATTTCCAAGGTACCCTGAGCGACGTTAATCCGGCCCATTATGTCGTGGAGTTGGTGGGAGGAGACTGCGCATTCTTAAGGCGATGCAGACGAGTGGAGCAGCCTAGGACGGACATTCGCATACCTCGTTCCTGTCCTGCTAGAAGAGGCACATCTCAGTGAATGGTGTTGGCTCAAGGAGGTCGAGTGTGAGATCCACGGGGACCTTCGGAAAGCTCCGTTCGAGCCTGCAACGCAAACATCGGTGGTTCGTGCACACTCACTCAATGGAAATGTTGTGCCACCAAGTCGATATATCTTTTCTGTTCACGTTTACAGCAATTTCGAGCACTCTGCTTATTTTCTAATGCCAAGTGCTTGATTTTGTTGTGAACGAGTCAGACTCATCTACTCGTTGTTCTGAAGTCCATTGTAGCAGGCCGCAAACACAGCGTATTGATGAAGAAGCCTCAAGTTGTTGATTTGTTTTCAATTGCGCTTGTGCACCGCTGCCAAAGCAGCAGAAGCATTAGCACCCGAATGATTCGTTGCACTTTGAAAAGTGTAAAGCGATGCGTGCATTTATTATTTAAATTAATGATCATGAATTCATGAATGATTTCCAAGGTACCCTGAGCGACGTTAATCCGGCCCATTATGTCGTGGAGTTGGTGGGAGGAGACTGCGCATTCTTAAGGCGATGCAGACGAGTGGAGCAGCATAGGACGGACATTCGCATACCTCGTTCCTGTCCTGCTAGAAGAGGCACATCTCAGTGAATGGTGTTGGCTCAAGGAGGTCGAGTGTGAGATCCACGGGGACCTTCGGAAAGCTCCGTTCGAGCCTGCAACGCAAACATCGGTGGTTCGTGCACACTCACTCAATGGAAATGTTGTGCCACCAAGTCGATAAATCTTTTCTGTTCACGTTTACAGCAATTTCGAGCACTCTGCTTATTTTCTAATGCCAAGTGCTTGATTTTGTTGTGAACGAGTCAGACTCATCTACTCGTTGTTCTGAAGTCCATTGTAGCAGGCCGCAAACACGGCGTATTGATGAAGAAGCCTCAATTTGTTGATTTGTTTTCAATTGCGCTTGTGCACCGCTGCCAAAGCAGCAGAAGCATTAGCACCCGAATGATTCGTTGCACTTTGAAAAGTGTAAAGCGATGCGTGCATTTATTATTTAAATTAATGATCATGAATTCATGAATGATTTCCAAGGTACCCTGAGCGACGTTAATCCGGCCCATTATGTCGTGGAGTTGGTGGGAGGAGACTGCGCATTCTTAAGGCGATGCAGACGAGTGGAGCAGCATAGGACGGACATTCGCATACCTCGTTCCTGTCCTGCTAGAAGAGGCACATCTCAGTGAATGGTGTTGGCACAAGCAGGTCGAGTGTGAGATCAACGGGGTCCTTCGGAAAGCTCCGTTCGAGCCTGCAACGCAAACATCGGTGGTTCGTGCACACTCACTCAATGGAAATGTTGTGCCACCAAGTCGATAAATCTTTTCTGTTCACGTTTACAGCAATTTCGAGCACTCTGCTTATTTTCTAATGCCAAGTGCTTGATTTTGTTGTGAACGAGTCAGACTCATCTACTCGTTGTTCTGAAGTCCATTGTAGCAGGCCGCAAACACGGCGTATTGATGAAGAAGCCTCAATTTGTTGATTTGTTTTCAATTGCGCTTGTGCACCGCTGCCAAAGCAGCAGAAGCATTAGCACCCGAATGATTCGTTGCACTTTGAAAAGTGTAAAGCGATGCGTGCATTTATTATTTAAATTAATGATCATGAATTCATGAATGATTTCCAAGGTACCCTGAGCGACGTTAATCCGGCCCATTATGTCGTGGAGTTGGTGGGAGGAGACTGCGCATTCTTAAGGCGATGCAGACGAGTGGAGCAGCCTAGGACGGACATTCGCATACCTCGTTCCTGTCCTGCTAGAAGAGGCACATCTCAGTGAATGGTGTTGGCTCAAGGAGGTCGAGTGTGAGATCCACGGGGACCTTCGGAAAGCTCCGTTCGAGCCTGCAACGCAAACATCGGTGGTTCGTGCTCACTCAATGGATATGTTGTGCCATCAAGTCGATAAATCTTTTCTGTTCACGTTTACAGCAATTTCGAGCACTCTGCTTATTTTCTAATGGCAAGTGCTTGATTTTGTTGTGAACGAGTCAGACTCATCTACTCGTTGTTCTGAAGTCCATTGTAGCAGGCCGCAAACACAGCGTATTGATGAAGAAGCCTCAAGTTGTTGATTTGTTTTCAATTGCGCTTGTGCACCGCTGCCAAAGCAGCAGAAGCATTAGCACCCGAATGATTCGTTGCACTTTGAAAAGTGTAAAGCGATGCGTGCATTTATTATTTAAATAAATGATCATGAATTCATGAATGATTTCCAAGGTACCCTGAGCGACGTTAATCCGGCCCATTATGTCGTGGAGTTGGTGGGAGGAGACTGCGCATTCTTAAGGCGATGCAGACGAGTGGAGCAGCCTAGGACGGACATTCGCATACCTCGTTCCTGTCCTGCTAGAAGAGGCACATCTCAGTGAATGGTGTTGGCTCAAGGAGGTCGAGTGTGAGATCCACGGGGACCTTCGGAAAGCTCCGTTCGAGCCTGCAACGCAAACATCGGTGGTTCGTGCACACTCACTCAATGGAAATGTTGTGCCACCAAGTCGATAAATCTTTTCTGTTCACGTTTACAGCAATTTCGAGCACTCTGCTTATTTTCTAATGCCAAGTGCTTGATTTTGTTGTGAACGAGAGTCAGACTAATCTACTCGTTGTTCTGAAGTCCATTGTAGCAGGCCGCAAACACAGCGTATTGATGAAGAAGCCTCAAGTTGTTGATTTGTTTTCAATTGCGCTTGTGCACTGCTGCCAAAGCAGCAGAAGCATTGGCATCCGAATGATTCGTTGCACTTTGAAAAGTGTAAAGCGATGCGTGCATTTATTATTTAAATAAATGATCATGAATTCATGAATGATTTCCAAGGTACCCTGAGCGACGTTAATCCGGCCCATTATGTCGTGGAGTTGGTGGGAGGAGACTGCGCATTCTTAAGGCGATGCAGACGAGTGGAGCAGCCTAGGACGGACATTCGCATACCTCGTTCCTGTCCTGCTAGAAGAGGCACATCTCAGTGAATGGTGTTGGCTCAAGGAGGTCGAGTGTGAGATCCACGGGGACCTTCGGAAAGCTCCGTTCGAGCCTGCAACGCAAACATCGGTGGTTCGTGCTCACTCAATGGATATGTTGTGCCATCAAGTCGATAAATCTTTTCTGTTCACGTTTACAGCAATTTCGAGCACTCTGCTTATTTTCTAATGGCAAGTGCTTGATTTTGTTGTGAACGAGTCAGACTCATCTACTCGTTGTTCTGAAGTCCATTGTAGCAGGCCGCAAACACAGCGTATTGATGAAGAAGCCTCAAGTTGTTGATTTGTTTTCAATTGCGCTTGTGCACCGCTGCCAAAGCAGCAGAAGCATTAGCACCCGAATGATTCGTTGCACTTTGAAAAGTGTAAAGCGATGCGTGCATTTATTATTTAAATTAATGATCATGAATTCATGAATGATTTCCAAGGTACCCTGAGCGACGTTAATCCGGCCCATTATGTCGTGGAGTTGGTGGGAGGAGACTGCGCATTCTTAAGGCGATGCAGACGAGTGGAGCAGCCTAGGACGGACATTCGCATACCTCGTTCCTGTCCTGCTAGAAGAGGCACATCTCAGTGAATGGTGTTGGCACAAGCAGGTCGAGTGTGAGATCAACGGGGTCCTTCGGAAAGCTCCGTTCGAGCCTGCAACGCAAACATCGGTGGTTCGTGCACACTCACTCAATGGAAATGTTGTGCCACCAAGTCGATAAATCTTTTCTGTTCACGTTTACAGCAATTTCGAGCACTCTGCTTATTTTCTAATGCCAAGTGCTTGATTTTGTTGTGAACGAGTCAGACTCATCTACTCGTTGTTCTGAAGTCCATTGTAGCAGGCCGCAAACACGGCGTATTGATGAAGAAGCCTCAATTTGTTGATTTGTTTTCAATTGCGCTTGTGCACCGCTGCCAAAGCAGCAGAAGCATTGGCATCCGAATGATTCGTTGCACTTTGAAAAGTGTAAAGCGATGCGTGCATTTATTATTTAAATAAATGATCATGAATTCATGAATGATTTCCAAGGTACCCTGAGCGACGTTAATCCGGCCCATTATGTCGTGGAGTTGGTGGGAGGAGACTGCGCATTCTTAAGGCGATGCAGACGAGTGGAGCAGCCTAGGACGGACATTCGCATACCTCGTTCCTGTCCTGCTAGAAGAGGCACATCTCAGTGAATGCTGTTGGCTCAAGGAGGTCGAGTGTGAGATCCACGGGGACCTTCGGAAAGCTCCGTTCGAGCCTGCAACGCAAACATCGGTGGTTCGTGCTCACTCAATGGATATGTTGTGCCATCAAGTCGATAAATCTTTTCTGTTCACGTTTACAGCAATTTCGAGCACTCTGCTTATTTTCTAATGGCAAGTGCTTGATTTTGTTGTGAACGAGTCAGACTCATCTACTCGTTGTTCTGAAGTCCATTGTAGCAGGCCGCAAACACAGCGTATTGATGAAGAAGCCTCAAGTTGTTGATTTGTTTTCAATTGCGCTTGTGCACCGCTGCCAAAGCAGCAGAAGCATTAGCACCCGAATGATTCGTTGCACTTTGAAAAGTGTAAAGCGATGCGTGCATTTATTATTTAAATTAATGATCATGAATTCATGAATGATTTCCAAGGTACCCTGAGCGACGTTAATCCGGCCCATTATGTCGTGGAGTTGGTGGGAGGAGACTGCGCATTCTTAAGGCGATGCAGACGAGTGGAGCAGCCTAGGACGGACATTCGCATACCTCGTTCCTGTCCTGCTAGAAGAGGCACATCTCAGTGAATGGTGTTGGCTCAAGGAGGTCGAGTGTGAGATCCACGGGGACCTTCGGAAAGCTCCGTTCGAGCCTGCAACGCAAACATCGGTGGTTCGTGCACACTCACTCAATGGAAATGTTGTGCCACCAAGTCGATAAATCTTTTCTGTTCACGTTTACAGCAATTTCGAGCACTCTGCTTATTTTCTAATGCCAAGTGCTTGATTTTGTTGTGAACGAGTCAGACTCATCTACTCGTTGTTCTGAAGTCCATTGTAGCAGGCCGCAAACACGGCGTATTGATGAAGAAGCCTCAATTTGTTGATTTGTTTTCAATTGCGCTTGTGCACCGCTGCCAAAGCAGCAGAAGCATTAGCACCCGAATGATTCGTTGCACTTTGAAAAGTGTAAAGCGATGCGTGCATTTATTATTTAAATTAATGATCATGAATTCATGAATGATTTCCAAGGTACCCTGAGCGACGTTAATCCGGCCCATTATGTCGTGGAGTTGGTGGGAGGAGACTGCGCATTCTTAAGGCGATGCAGACGAGTGGAGCAGCATAGGACGGACATTCGCATACCTCGTTCCTGTCCTGCTAGAAGAGGCACATCTCAGTGAATGGTGTTGGCACAAGCAGGTCGAGTGTGAGATCAACGGGGTCCTTCGGAAAGCTCCGTTCGAGCCTGCAACGCAAACATCGGTGGTTCGTGCACACTCACTCAATGGAAATGTTGTGCCACCAAGTCGATAAATCTTTTCTGTTCACGTTTACAGCAATTTCGAGCACTCTGCTTATTTTCTAATGCCAAGTGCTTGATTTTGTTGTGAACGAGTCAGACTCATCTACTCGTTGTTCTGAAGTCCATTGTAGCAGGCCGCAAACACGGCGTATTGATGAAGAAGCCTCAATTTGTTGATTTGTTTTCAATTGCGCTTGTGCACCGCTGCCAAAGCAGCAGAAGCATTAGCACCCGAATGATTCGTTGCACTTTGAAAAGTGTAAAGCGATGCGTGCATTTATTATTTAAATTAATGATCATGAATTCATGAATGATTTCCAAGGTACCCTGAGCGACGTTAATCCGGCCCATTATGTCGTGGAGTTGGTGGGAGGAGACTGCGCATTCTTAAGGCGATGCAGACGAGTGGAGCAGCCTAGGACGGACATTCGCATACCTCGTTCCTGTCCTGCTAGAAGAGGCACATCTCAGTGAATGGTGTTGGCTCAAGGAGGTCGAGTGTGAGATCCACGGGGACCTTCGGAAAGCTCCGTTCGAGCCTGCAACGCAAACATCGGTGGTTCGTGCACACTCACTCAATGGAAATGTTGTGCCACCAAGTCGATATATCTTTTCTGTTCACGTTTACAGCAATTTCGAGCACTCTGCTTATTTTCTAATGCCAAGTGCTTGATTTTGTTGTGAACGAGTCAGACTCATCTACTCGTTGTTCTGAAGTCCATTGTAGCAGGCCGCAAACACAGCGTATTGATGAAGAAGCCTCAAGTTGTTGATTTGTTTTCAATTGCGCTTGTGCACCGCTGCCAAAGCAGCAGAAGCATTAGCACCCGAATGATTCGTTGCACTTTGAAAAGTGTAAAGCGATGCGTGCATTTATTATTTAAATTAATGATCATGAATTCATGAATGATTTCCAAGGTACCCTGAGCGACGTTAATCCGGCCCATTATGTCGTGGAGTTGGTGGGAGGAGACTGCGCATTCTTAAGGCGATGCAGACGAGTGGAGCAGCATAGGACGGACATTCGCATACCTCGTTCCTGTCCTGCTAGAAGAGGCACATCTCAGTGAATGGTGTTGGCTCAAGGAGGTCGAGTGTGAGATCCACGGGGACCTTCGGAAAGCTCCGTTCGAGCCTGCAACGCAAACATCGGTGGTTCGTGCACACTCACTCAATGGAAATGTTGTGCCACCAAGTCGATAAATCTTTTCTGTTCACGTTTACAGCAATTTCGAGCACTCTGCTTATTTTCTAATGCCAAGTGCTTGATTTTGTTGTGAACGAGTCAGACTCATCTACTCGTTGTTCTGAAGTCCATTGTAGCAGGCCGCAAACACGGCGTATTGATGAAGAAGCCTCAATTTGTTGATTTGTTTTCAATTGCGCTTGTGCACCGCTGCCAAAGCAGCAGAAGCATTAGCACCCGAATGATTCGTTGCACTTTGAAAAGTGTAAAGCGATGCGTGCATTTATTATTTAAATTAATGATCATGAATTCATGAATGATTTCCAAGGTACCCTGAGCGACGTTAATCCGGCCCATTATGTCGTGGAGTTGGTGGGAGGAGACTGCGCATTCTTAAGGCGATGCAGACGAGTGGAGCAGCATAGGACGGACATTCGCATACCTCGTTCCTGTCCTGCTAGAAGAGGCACATCTCAGTGAATGGTGTTGGCACAAGCAGGTCGAGTGTGAGATCAACGGGGTCCTTCGGAAAGCTCCGTTCGAGCCTGCAACGCAAACATCGGTGGTTCGTGCACACTCACTCAATGGAAATGTTGTGCCACCAAGTCGATAAATCTTTTCTGTTCACGTTTACAGCAATTTCGAGCACTCTGCTTATTTTCTAATGCCAAGTGCTTGATTTTGTTGTGAACGAGTCAGACTCATCTACTCGTTGTTCTGAAGTCCATTGTAGCAGGCCGCAAACACGGCGTATTGATGAAGAAGCCTCAATTTGTTGATTTGTTTTCAATTGCGCTTGTGCACCGCTGCCAAAGCAGCAGAAGCATTAGCACCCGAATGATTCGTTGCACTTTGAAAAGTGTAAAGCGATGCGTGCATTTATTATTTAAATTAATGATCATGAATTCATGAATGATTTCCAAGGTACCCTGAGCGACGTTAATCCGGCCCATTATGTCGTGGAGTTGGTGGGAGGAGACTGCGCATTCTTAAGGCGATGCAGACGAGTGGAGCAGCCTAGGACGGACATTCGCATACCTCGTTCCTGTCCTGCTAGAAGAGGCACATCTCAGTGAATGGTGTTGGCTCAAGGAGGTCGAGTGTGAGATCCACGGGGACCTTCGGAAAGCTCCGTTCGAGCCTGCAACGCAAACATCGGTGGTTCGTGCACACTCACTCAATGGAAATGTTGTGCCACCAAGTCGATATATCTTTTCTGTTCACGTTTACAGCAATTTCGAGCACTCTGCTTATTTTCTAATGCCAAGTGCTTGATTTTGTTGTGAACGAGTCAGACTCATCTACTCGTTGTTCTGAAGTCCATTGTAGCAGGCCGCAAACACAGCGTATTGATGAAGAAGCCTCAAGTTGTTGATTTGTTTTCAATTGCGCTTGTGCACCGCTGCCAAAGCAGCAGAAGCATTAGCACCCGAATGATTCGTTGCACTTTGAAAAGTGTAAAGCGATGCGTGCATTTATTATTTAAATTAATGATCATGAATTCATGAATGATTTCCAAGGTACCCTGAGCGACGTTAATCCGGCCCATTATGTCGTGGAGTTGGTGGGAGGAGACTGCGCATTCTTAAGGCGATGCAGACGAGTGGAGCAGCCTAGGACGGACATTCGCATACCTCGTTCCTGTCCTGCTAGAAGAGGCACATCTCAGTGAATGGTGTTGGCTCAAGGAGGTCGAGTGTGAGATCCACGGGGACCTTCGGAAAGCTCCGTTCGAGCCTGCAACGCAAACATCGGTGGTTCGTGCACACTCACTCAATGGAAATGTTGTGCCACCAAGTCGATAAATCTTTTCTGTTCACGTGTACAGCAATTTCGAGCACTCTGCTTATTTTCTAATGCCAAGTGCTTGATTTTGTTGTGAACGAGTCAGACTCATCTACTCGTTGTTCTGAAGTCCATTGTAGCAGGCCGCAAACACAGCGTATTGATGAAGAAGCCTCAAGTTGTTGATTTGTTTTCAATTGCGCTTGTGCACCGCTGCCAAAGCAGCAGAAGCATTAGCACCCGAATGATTCGTTGCACTTTGAAAAGTGTAAAGCGATGCGTGCATTTATTATTTAAATAATGATAATGAATTCATGAATGATTTCCAAGGTACCCTGAGCGACGTTAATCCGGCCCATTATGTCGTGGAGTTGGTGGGAGGAGACTGCGCATTCTTAAGGCGATGCAGACGAGTGGAGCAGCCTAGGACGGACATTCGCATACCTCGTTCCTGTCCTGCTAGAAGAGGCACATCTCAGTGAATGGTGTTGGCTCAAGGAGGTCGAGTGTGAGATCCACGGGGACCTTCGGAAAGCTCCGTTCGAGCCTGCAACGCAAACATCGGTGGTTCGTGCACACTCACACAATGGAAATGTTGTGCCACCAAGTCGATAAATCTTTTCTGTTCACGTTTACAGAAATTTCGAGCACTCTGCTTATTTTCTAATGCCAAGTGCTTGATTTTGTTGTGAACGAGTCAGACTCATCTACTCGTTGTTCTGAAGTCCATTGTAGCAGGCTGCAAACACAGCGTATTGATGAAGAAGCCTCAAGTTGTTGATTTGTTTTCAATTGCGCTTGTGCACCGCTGCCAAAGCAGCAGAAGCATTAGCACCCGAATGATTCGTTGCACTTTGAAAAGTGTAAAGCGATGCGTGCATTTAATATTTAAATTAATGATCATTAATTCATGAATGATTTCCAAGGTACCCTGAGCGACGTTAATCCGGTCCATTATGTCGTGGAGTTGGTGGGAGGAGACTGCGCATTCTTAAGGCGATGCAGACGAGTGGAGCAGCCTAGGACGGACATTCGCATACCTCGTTCCTGTCCTGCTAGAAGAGGCACATCTCAGTGAATGGTGTTGGCTCAAGGAGGTCGAGTGTGAGATCCACGGGGACCTTCGGAAAGCTCCGTTCGAGCCTGCAACGCAAACATCGGTGGTTCGTGCACACTCACTCAATGGAAATGTTGTGCCACCAAGTCGATAAATCTTTTCTGTTCACGTTTACAGCAATTTCGAGCACTCTGCTTATTTTCTAATGCCAAGTGCTTGATTTTGTTGTGAACGAGTCAGACTCATCTACTCGTTGTTCTGAAGTCCATTGTAGCAGGCTGCAAACACAGCGTATTGATGAAGAAGCCTCAAGTTGTTGATTTGTTTTCAATTGCGCTTGTGCACCGCTGCCAAAGCAGCAGAAGCATTAGCACCCGAATGATTCGTTGCACTTTGAAAAGTGTAAAGCGATGCGTGCATTTATTATTTAAATAATGATAATGAATTCATGAATGATTTCCAAGGTACCCTGAGCGACGTTAATCCGGCCCATTATGTCGTGGAGTTGGTGGGAGGAGACTGCGCATTCTTAAGGCGATGCAGACGAGTGGAGCAGCCTAGGACGGACATTCGCATACCTCGTTCCTGTCCTGCTAGAAGAGGCACATCTCAGTGAATGGTGTTGGCTCAAGGAGGTCGAGTGTGAGATCCACGGGGACCTTCGGAAAGCTCCGTTCGAGCCTGCAACGCAAACATCGGTGGTTCGTGCACACTCACTCAATGGAAATGTTGTGCCACCAAGTCGATAAATCTTTTCTGTTCACGTTTACAGCAATTTCGAGCACTCTGCTTATTTTCTAATGCTAAGTGCTTGATTTTGTTGTGAACGAGTCAGACTAATCTACTCGTTGTTCTGAAGTCCATTGTAGCAGGCCGCAAACACAGCGTATTGATGAAGAAGCCTCAAGTTGTTGATTTGTTTTCAATTGCGCTTGTGCACCGCTGCCAAAGCAGCAGAAGCATTAGCACCCGAATGATTCGTTTCACTTTGAAAAGTGTAAAGCGATGCGTGCATTTATTATTTAAATAAATGACCATGAATTCATGAATGATTTCCAAGGTACCCTGAGCGACGTTAATCCGGCCCATTATGTCGTGGAGTTGGTGGGAGGAGACTGCGCATTCTTAAGGCGATGCAGACGAGTGGAGCAGCATAGGACGGACATTCGCATACCTCGTTCCTGTCCTGCTAGAAGAGGCACATCTCAGTGAATGGTGTTGACTCAAGGAGGTCGAGTGTGAGATCCACGGGGACCTTCGGAAAGCTCCGTTCGAGCCTGCAACGCAAACATCGGTGGTTCGTGCTCACTCACTCAATGGAAATGTTGTGCCACCAAGTCGATAAATCTTTTCTGTTCACGTTTACAGCAATTTCGAGCACTCTGCTTATTTTCTAATGCCAAGTGCTTGATTTTGTTGTGAACGAGTCAGACTCATCTACTCGTTGTTCTGAAGTCCATTGTAGCAGGCCGCAAACACAGCGTATTGATGAAGAAGCCTCAAGTTGTTGATTTGTTTTCAATTGCGCTTGTGCACCGCTGCCAAAGCAGCAGAAGCATTAGCACCCGAATGATTCGTTGCACTTTGAAAAGTGTAAAGCGATGCGTGCATTTATTATTTAAATTAATGATCATGAATTCATGAATGATTTCCAAGGTACCCTGAGCGACGTTAATCCGGCCCATTATGTCGTGGAGTTGGTGGGAGGAGACTGCGCATTCTTTAGGCGATGCAGACGAGTGGAGCAGCCTAGGACGGACATTCGCATACCTCGTTCCTGTCCTGCTAGAAGAGGCACATCTCAGTGAATGGTGTTGGCTCAAGGAGGTCGAGTGTGAGATCCACGGGGACCTTCGGAAAGCTCCGTTCGAGCCTGCAACGCAAACATCGGTGGTTCGTGCTCACTCACTCAATGGAAATGTTGTGCCACCAAGTCGATAAATCTTTTCTGTTCACGTTTACAGCAATTTCGAGCACTCTGCTTATTTTCTAATGCCAAGTGCTTGATTTTGTTGTGAACGAGTCAGACTAATCTACTCGTTGTTCTGAAGTCCATTGTAGCAGGCCGCAAACACAGCGTATTGATGAAGAAGCCTCAAGTTGTTGATTTGTTTTCAATTGCGCTTGTGCACCGCTGCCAAAGCAGCAGAATCATTAGCACCCGAATGATTCGTTGCACTTTGAAAAGTGTAAAGCGATGCGTGCATTTATTATTTAAATTAATGATCATGAATTCATGAATGATTTCCAAGGTACCCTGAGCGACGTTAATCTGGCCCATTATGTCGTGGAGTTGGTGGGAGGAGACTGCGCATTCTTAAGGCGATGCAGACGAGTGGAGCAGCCTAGTACGGACATTCGCATACCTCGTTCCTGTCCTGCTAGAAGAGGCACATCTCAGTGAATGGTGTTGGCTCAAGGAGGTCGAGTGTGAGATCCACGGGGACCTTCGGAAAGCTCCGTTCGAGCCTGCAACGCAAACATCGGTGGTTCGTGCTCACTCACTCAATGGAAATGTTGTGCCACCAAGTCGATACATCTTTTCTGTTCACGTTTACAGCAATTTCGAGCACTCTGCTCATTTTCTAATGCCAAGTGCATGATTTTGTTGTGAACGAGTCAGACTCATCTACTCGTTGTTCTGAAGTCCATTGTAGCAGGCCGCAAACACAGCTTATTGATGAAGAAGCCTCAAGTTGTTGCTTTGTTTTCAATTGCGCTTGTGCACCCCTGCCAAAGCAGCAGAAGCATTAGCACCCGAATGATTCGTTGCACTTTGAAAAGTGTAAAGCGATGCGTGCATTTATTATTTAAATTAATGATCATGAATTCATGAATGAAGAGGCACATCTCAGTGAATGGTGTTGGCTCAAGGAGGTCGAGTGTGAGATCCACGGGGACCTTCGGAAAGCTCCGTTCGAGCCTGTAACGCAAACATCGGTGGTTCGTGCTCACTCACTCAATGGAAATGTGCCACCAAGTCGATAAATCTTTTTTGTTCACGTTTACAGCAATTTCGAGCACTCTGCTTATTTTCTAATGCCAAGTGCTTGATTTTGTTGTGAACGAGTCAGACTAATCTACTCGTTGTTCTGAAGTCCATTGTAGCAGGCCGCAAACACAGCGTATTGATGAAGAAGCCTCAAGTTGTTGATTTGTTTTCAATTGCGCTTGTGCACCGCTGCCAAAGCAGCAGAAGCATTAGCACCCGAATGATTCGTTGCACTTTGAAAAGTGTAAAGCGATGCGTGCATTTATTATTTAAATTAATGATCATGAATTCATGAATGAAGAGGCACATCTCAGTGAATGGTGTTGGCTCAAGGAGGTCGAGTGTGAGATCCACGGGGACCTTCGGAAAGCTCCGTTCGAGCCTGTAACGCAAACATCGGTGGTTCGTGCTCACTCACTCAATGGAAATGTTGTGCCATCAAGTCGATAAATCTTTTCTGTTCACGTTTACAGCAATTTCGAGCACTCTGCTTATTTTCTAATGCCAAGTGCTTGATTTTGTTGTGAACGAGTCAGACTAATCTACTCGTTGTTCTGAAGTCCATTGTAGCAGGCCGCAAACACAGCGTATTGATGAAGAAGCCTCAAGTTGTTGATTTGTTTTCAATTGCGCTTGTGCACCGCTGCCAAAGCAGCAGAATCATTAGCACCCGAATGATTCGTTGCACTTTGAAAAGTGTAAAGCGATGCGTGCATTTATTATTTAAATTAATGATCATGAATTCATGAATGATTTCCAAGGTACCCTGAGCGACGTTAATCTGGCCCATTATGTCGTGGAGTTGGTGGGAGGAGACTGCGCATTCTTAAGGCGATGCAGACGAGTGGAGCAGCCTAGTACGGACATTCGCATACCTCGTTCCTGTCCTGCTAGAAGAGGCACATCTCAGTGAATGGTGTTGGCTCAAGGAGGTCGAGTGTGAGATCCACGGGGACCTTCGGAAAGCTCCGTTCGAGCCTGCAACGCAAACATCGGTGGTTCGTGCTCACTCACTCAATGGAAATGTTGTGCCACCAAGTCGATACATCTTTTCTGTTCACGTTTACAGCAATTTCGAGCACTCTGCTCATTTTCTAATGCCAAGTGCATGATTTTGTTGTGAACGAGTCAGACTCATCTACTCGTTGTTCTGAAGTCCATTGTAGCAGGCCGCAAACACAGCTTATTGATGAAGAAGCCTCAAGTTGTTGCTTTGTTTTCAATTGCGCTTGTGCACCGCTGCCAAAGCAGCAGAAGCATTAGCACCCGAATGATTCGTTGCACTTTGAAAAGTGTAAAGCGATGCGTGCATTTATTATTTAAATTAATGATCATGAATTCATGAATGAAGAGGCACATCTCAGTGAATGGTGTTGGCTCAAGGAGGTCGAGTGTGAGATCCACGGGGACCTTCGGAAAGCTCCGTTCGAGCCTGTAACGCAAACATCGGTGGTTCGTGCTCACTCACTCAATGGAAATGTGCCACCAAGTCGATAAATCTTTTTTGTTCACGTTTACAGCAATTTCGAGCACTCTGCTTATTTTCTAATGCCAAGTGCTTGATTTTGTTGTGAACGAGTCAGACTAATCTACTCGTTGTTCTGAAGTCCATTGTAGCAGGCCGCAAACACAGCGTATTGATGAAGAAGCCTCAAGTTGTTGATTTGTTTTCAATTGCGCTTGTGCACCGCTGCCAAAGCAGCAGAAGCATTAGCACCCGAATGATTCGTTGCACTTTGAAAAGTGTAAAGCGATGCGTGCATTTATTATTTAAATTAATGATCATGAATTCATGAATGAAGAGGCACATCTCAGTGAATGGTGTTGGCTCAAGGAGGTCGAGTGTGAGATCCACGGGGACCTTCGGAAAGCTCCGTTCGAGCCTGTAACGCAAACATCGGTGGTTCGTGCTCACTCACTCAATGGAAATGTTGTGCCATCAAGTCGATAAATCTTTTCTGTTCACGTTTACAGCAATTTCGAGCACTCTGCTTATTTTCTAATGCCAAGTGCTTGATTTTGTTGTGAACGAGTCAGACTAATCTACTCGTTGTTCTGAAGTCCATTGTAGCAGGCCGCAAACACAGCGTATTGATGAAGAAGCCTCAAGTTGTTGATTTGTTTTCAATTGCGCTTGTGCACCGCTGCCAAAGCAGCAGAATCATTAGCACCCGAATGATTCGTTGCACTTTGAAAAGTGTAAAGCGATGCGTGCATTTATTATTTAAATTAATGATCATGAATTCATGAATGATTTCCAAGGTACCCTGAGCGACGTTAATCTGGCCCATTATGTCGTGGAGTTGGTGGGAGGAGACTGCGCATTCTTAAGGCGATGCAGACGAGTGGAGCAGCCTAGTACGGACATTCGCATACCTCGTTCCTGTCCTGCTAGAAGAGGCACATCTCAGTGAATGGTGTTGGCTCAAGGAGGTCGAGTGTGAGATCCACGGGGACCTTCGGAAAGCTCCGTTCGAGCCTGCAACGCAAACATCGGTGGTTCGTGCTCACTCACTCAATGGAAATGTTGTGCCACCAAGTCGATACATCTTTTCTGTTCACGTTTACAGCAATTTCGAGCACTCTGCTCATTTTCTAATGCCAAGTGCATGATTTTGTTGTGAACGAGTCAGACTCATCTACTCGTTGTTCTGAAGTCCATTGTAGCAGGCCGCAAACACAGCTTATTGATGAAGAAGCCTCAAGTTGTTGCTTTGTTTTCAATTGCGCTTGTGCACCGCTGCCAAAGCAGCAGAAGCATTAGCACCCGAATGATTCGTTGCACTTTGAAAAGTGTAAAGCGATGCGTGCATTTATTATTTAAATTAATGATCATGAATTCATGAATGAAGAGGCACATCTCAGTGAATGGTGTTGGCTCAAGGAGGTCGAGTGTGAGATCCACGGGGACCTTCGGAAAGCTCCGTTCGAGCCTGTAACGCAAACATCGGTGGTTCGTGCTCACTCACTCAATGGAAATGTGCCACCAAGTCGATAAATCTTTTTTGTTCACGTTTACAGCAATTTCGAGCACTCTGCTTATTTTCTAATGCCAAGTGCTTGATTTTGTTGTGAACGAGTCAGACTAATCTACTCGTTGTTCTGAAGTCCATTGTAGCAGGCCGCAAACACAGCGTATTGATGAAGAAGCCTCAAGTTGTTGATTTGTTTTCAATTGCGCTTGTGCACCGCTGCCAAAGCAGCAGAAGCATTAGCACCCGAATGATTCGTTGCACTTTGAAAAGTGTAAAGCGATGCGTGCATTTATTATTTAAATTAATGATCATGAATTCATGAATGAAGAGGCACATCTCAGTGAATGGTATTGGCTCAAGGAGGTCGAGTGTGAGATCCACGGGGACCTTCGGAAAGCTCCGTTCGAGCCTGCAACGCAAACATCGGTGGTTCGTGCTCACTCACTCAATGGAAATGTTGTGCCACCAAGTCAATAAATCTTTTCTGTTCACGTTTACAGCAATTTCGAGCACTCTGCTTATTTTCTAATGCCAAGTGCTTGATTTTGTTGTGAACGAGTCAGACGAATCTACTCGTTGTTCTGAAGTCCATTGTAGCAGGCCGCAAACACAGCGTATTGATGAAGAAGCCTCAAGTTGTTGATTTGTTTTCAATTGCGCTTGTGCATCGCTGCCAAAGCAGCAGAAGCATTGGCACCCGAATGATTCGTTGCACTTTGAAAAGTGTAAAGCGATGCGTGCATTTATTATTTAAATTAATGATCATGAATTCATGAATGAAGAGGCACATCTCAGTGAATGGTGTTGGCTCAAGGAGGTCGAGTGTGAGATCCACGGGGACCTTCGGAAAGCTCCGTTCGAGCCTGTAACGCAAACATCGTTGGTTCGTGCTCACTCACTCAATGGAAATGTTGTGCCATCAAGTCGATAAATCTTTTCTGTTCACGTTTACAGCAATTTCGAGCACTCTGCTTATTTTATAATGCCAAGTGCTTGATTTTGTTGTGAACGAGAGCCAGACTAATCTACTCGTTGTTCTGAAGTCCATTGTAGCAGGCCGCAAACACAGCGTATTGATGAAGAAGCCTCAAGTTGTTGAGTTGTTTTTAATTGCGCTTGTGCACCGCTGCCAAAGCAGCAGAAGCATTAGCACCCGAATGATTCGTTGCACTTTGAAAAGTGTAAAGCGATGCGTGCATTTATTATTTAAATAAATGATCATGAATTCATGAATGATTTCCAAGGTACCCTGAGCGACGTTAATCCGGCCCATTATGTCGTGGAGTTGGTGGGAGGAGACTGCGCATTCTTAAGGCGATGCAGACGAGTGGAGCAGCATAGGACGGACATTCGCATACCTCGTTCCTGTCCTGCTAGAAGAGGCACATCTCAGTGAATGGTGTTGACTCAAGGAGGTCGAGTGTGAGATCCACGGGGACCTTCGGAAAGCTCCGTTCGAGCCTGCAACGCAAACATCGGTGGTTCGTGCTCACTCACTCAATGGAAATGTTGTGCCACCAAGTCGATACATCTTTTCTGTTCACGTTTACAGCAATTTCGAGCACTCTGATTATTTTCTAATGCCAAGTGCTTGATTTTGTTGTGAACGAGTCAGACTCATCTACTCGTTGTTCTGAAGTCCATTGTAGCAGGCCGCAAACACAGCGTATTGATGAAGAAGCCTCAAGTTGTTGAGTTGTTTTCAATTGCGCTTGTGCACCGCTGCCAAAGCAGCAGAAGCATTAGCACCCGAATGATTCGTTGCACTTTGAAAAGTGTAAAGCGATGCGTGCATTTATTATTTAAATTAATGATCATGAATTCATGAATGATTTCCAAGGTACCCTGAGCGACGTTAATCTGGCTCATTATGTCGTGGAGTTGGTGGGAGGAGACTGCGCATTCTTAAGGCGATGCAGACGAGTGGAGCAGCCTAGGACGGACATTCGCATACCTCGTTCCTGTCCTGCTAGAAGAGGCACATCTCAGTGAATGGTGTTGGCTCAAGGAGGTCGAGTGTGAGATCCACGGGGACCTTCGGAAAGCTCCGTTCGAGCCTGCAACGCAAACATCGGTGGTTCGTGCTCACTCAATGGAAATGTTGTGCCACCAAGTCGATACATCTTTTCTGTTCACGTTTACAGCAATTTCGAGCACTCTGCTTATTTTCTAATGCCAAGTGCTTGATTTTGTTGTGAACGAGTCAGACTCATCTACTCGTTGTTCTGAAGTCCATTGTAGCAGGCCGCAAACACAGCGTATTGATGAAGAAGCCTCAAGTTGTTGATTTGTTTTCAATTGCGCTTGTGCACCGCTGCCAAAGCAGCAGAAGCATTAGCACCCGAATGATTCGTTGCACTTTCAAAAGTGTAAAGCGATGCGTGCATTTATTATTTAAATAAATGATCATGAATTCGTGCATGATTTCGAAGGTACACTGAGCGACGTTAATCCGGCCCATTATGTCGTGGATTTGGTGGGAGGAGACTGCGCATTCTTAAGGCGATGCAGACGAGTGGAGCAGCATAGGACGGACATTCGCATACCTCGTTCCTGTCCTGCTAGAAGAGGCACATCTCAGTGAATGGTGTTGGCTCAAGGAGGTCGAGTGTGAGATCCACGGAGACCTTCGGAAAGCTCCGTTCGAGCCTGCAACGCAAACATCGGTGGTTCGTGCTCACTCACTCAATGGATATGTTGTGCCATCAAGTCGATAAATCTTTTCTGTTCACGTTTACAGCAATTTCGAGCACTATGCTTTTTTTCTAATGTCAAGTGCTTGATTTTGTTGTGAACGAGTCAGACTCATCTACTCGTTGTTCTGAAGCCCATTGTAGCAGGCCGCAAACACAGCGTATTGATGAAGAAGCCTCAAGTTGTTGATTTGTTTTCAATTGCGCTCGTGCACCGCTGCCAAAGCAGCAGAAGCATTACCACCCGAATGATTCGTTGCACTTTGAAAAGTGTAAAGCGATGCGTGCATTTATTATTTAAATTATTGATCATGAATTCATGAATGAAGAGGCACATCTCAGTGAATGGTGTTGGCTCAAGGAGGTCGAGTGTGAGATCCACGGGGACCTTCGGAAAGCTCCGTTCGAGCCTGCAACGCAAACATCGGTGGTTCGTGCTCACTCACTCAATGGAAATGTTGTGCCACCAAGTCGATAAATCTTTTCTGTTCACGTTTACAGCAATTTCGAGCACTCTGCTTATTTTCTAATGCCAAGTGCTTGATTTTGTTGTGAACGAGTCAGACTCATCTACTCGTTGTTCTGAAGTCCATTGTAGCAGGCCGCAAACACAGCGTATTGATGAAGAAGCCTCAAGTTGTTGATTTGTTTTCAATTGCGCTTGTGCACCGCTGCCAAAGCAGCAGAAGCATTAGCACCCGAATGATTCGTTGCACTTTCAAAAGTGTAAAGCGATGCGTGCATTTATTATTTAAATTAATGATCATGAATTCATGAATGAAGAGGCACATCTCAGTGAATGGTATTGGCTCAAGGAGGTCGAGTGTGAGATCCACGGGGACCTTCGGAAAGCTCCGTTCGAGCCTGCAACGCAAACATCGGTGGTTCGTGCTCACTCACTCAATGGAAATGTTGTGCCACCAAGTCAATAAATCTTTTCTGTTCACGTTTACAGCAATTTCGAGCACTCTGCTTATTTTCTAATGCCAAGTGCTTGATTTTGTTGTGAACGAGTCAGACGAATCTACTCGTTGTTCTGAAGTCCATTGTAGCAGGCCGCAAACACAGCGTATTGATGAAGAAGCCTCAAGTTGTTGATTTGTTTTCAATTGCGCTTGTGCATCGCTGCCAAAGCAGCAGAAGCATTGGCACCCGAATGATTCGTTGCACTTTGAAAAGTGTAAAGCGATGCGTGCATTTATTATTTAAATTAATGATCATGAATTCATGAATGAAGAGGCACATCTCAGTGAATGGTGTTGGCTCAAGGAGGTCGAGTGTGAGATCCACGGGGACCTTCGGAAAGCTCCGTTCGAGCCTGTAACGCAAACATCGTTGGTTCGTGCTCACTCACTCAATGGAAATGTTGTGCCATCAAGTCGATAAATCTTTTCTGTTCACGTTTACAGCAATTTCGAGCACTCTGCTTATTTTATAATGCCAAGTGCTTGATTTTGTTGTGAACGAGAGCCAGACTAATCTACTCGTTGTTCTGAAGTCCATTGTAGCAGGCCGCAAACACAGCGTATTGATGAAGAAGCCTCAAGTTGTTGAGTTGTTTTTAATTGCGCTTGTGCACCGCTGCCAAAGCAGCAGAAGCATTAGCACCCGAATGATTCGTTGCACTTTGAAAAGTGTAAAGCGATGCGTGCATTTATTATTTAAATAAATGATCATGAATTCATGAATGATTTCCAAGGTACCCTGAGCGACGTTAATCCGGCCCATTATGTCGTGGAGTTGGTGGGAGGAGACTGCGCATTCTTAAGGCGATGCAGACGAGTGGAGCAGCATAGGACGGACATTCGCATACCTCGTTCCTGTCCTGCTAGAAGAGGCACATCTCAGTGAATGGTGTTGACTCAAGGAGGTCGAGTGTGAGATCCACGGGGACCTTCGGAAAGCTCCGTTCGAGCCTGCAACGCAAACATCGGTGGTTCGTGCTCACTCACTCAATGGAAATGTTGTGCCACCAAGTCGATACATCTTTTCTGTTCACGTTTACAGCAATTTCGAGCACTCTGATTATTTTCTAATGCCAAGTGCTTGATTTTGTTGTGAACGAGTCAGACTCATCTACTCGTTGTTCTGAAGTCCATTGTAGCAGGCCGCAAACACAGCGTATTGATGAAGAAGCCTCAAGTTGTTGAGTTGTTTTCAATTGCGCTTGTGCACCGCTGCCAAAGCAGCAGAAGCATTAGCACCCGAATGATTCGTTGCACTTTGAAAAGTGTAAAGCGATGCGTGCATTTATTATTTAAATTAATGATCATGAATTCATGAATGATTTCCAAGGTACCCTGAGCGACGTTAATCTGGCTCATTATGTCGTGGAGTTGGTGGGAGGAGACTGCGCATTCTTAAGGCGATGCAGACGAGTGGAGCAGCCTAGGACGGACATTCGCATACCTCGTTCCTGTCCTGCTAGAAGAGGCACATCTCAGTGAATGGTGTTGGCTCAAGGAGGTCGAGTGTGAGATCCACGGGGACCTTCGGAAAGCTCCGTTCGAGCCTGCAACGCAAACATCGGTGGTTCGTGCTCACTCAATGGAAATGTTGTGCCACCAAGTCGATACATCTTTTCTGTTCACGTTTACAGCAATTTCGAGCACTCTGCTTATTTTCTAATGCCAAGTGCTTGATTTTGTTGTGAACGAGTCAGACTCATCTACTCGTTGTTCTGAAGTCCATTGTAGCAGGCCGCAAACACAGCGTATTGATGAAGAAGCCTCAAGTTGTTGATTTGTTTTCAATTGCGCTTGTGCACCGCTGCCAAAGCAGCAGAAGCATTAGCACCCGAATGATTCGTTGCACTTTCAAAAGTGTAAAGCGATGCGTGCATTTATTATTTAAATAAATGATCATGAATTCGTGCATGATTTCGAAGGTACACTGAGCGACGTTAATCCGGCCCATTATGTCGTGGATTTGGTGGGAGGAGACTGCGCATTCTTAAGGCGATGCAGACGAGTGGAGCAGCATAGGACGGACATTCGCATACCTCGTTCCTGTCCTGCTAGAAGAGGCACATCTCAGTGAATGGTGTTGGCTCAAGGAGGTCGAGTGTGAGATCCACGGAGACCTTCGGAAAGCTCCGTTCGAGCCTGCAACGCAAACATCGGTGGTTCGTGCTCACTCACTCAATGGATATGTTGTGCCATCAAGTCGATAAATCTTTTCTGTTCACGTTTACAGCAATTTCGAGCACTATGCTTTTTTTCTAATGTCAAGTGCTTGATTTTGTTGTGAACGAGTCAGACTCATCTACTCGTTGTTCTGAAGCCCATTGTAGCAGGCCGCAAACACAGCGTATTGATGAAGAAGCCTCAAGTTGTTGATTTGTTTTCAATTGCGCTCGTGCACCGCTGCCAAAGCAGCAGAAGCATTACCACCCGAATGATTCGTTGCACTTTGAAAAGTGTAAAGCGATGCGTGCATTTATTATTTAAATTATTGATCATGAATTCATGAATGAAGAGGCACATCTCAGTGAATGGTGTTGGCTCAAGGAGGTCGAGTGTGAGATCCACGGGGACCTTCGGAAAGCTCCGTTCGAGCCTGCAACGCAAACATCGGTGGTTCGTGCTCACTCACTCAATGGAAATGTTGTGCCACCAAGTCGATAAATCTTTTCTGTTCACGTTTACAGCAATTTCGAGCACTCTGCTTATTTTCTAATGCCAAGTGCTTGATTTTGTTGTGAACGAGTCAGACTCATCTACTCGTTGTTCTGAAGTCCATTGTAGCAGGCCGCAAACACAGCGTATTGATGAAGAAGCCTCAAGTTGTTGATTTGTTTTCAATTGCGCTTGTGCACCGCTGCCAAAGCAGCAGAAGCATTAGCACCCGAATGATTCGTTGCACTTTCAAAAGTGTAAAGCGATGCGTGCATTTATTATTTAAATAAATGATCATGAATTCGTGCATGATTTCGAAGGTACACTGAGCGACGTTAATCCGGCCCATTATGTCGTGGATTTGGTGGGAGGAGACTGCGCATTCTTAAGGCGATGCAGACGAGTGGAGCAGCATAGGACGGACATTCGCATACCTCGTTCCTGTCCTGCTAGAAGAGGCACATCTCAGTGAATGGTGTTGGCTCAAGGAGGTCGAGTGTGAGATCCACGGAGACCTTCGGAAAGCTCCGTTCGAGCCTGCAACGCAAACATCGGTGGTTCGTGCTCACTCACTCAATGGATATGTTGTGCCATCAAGTCGATAAATCTTTTCTGTTCACGTTTACAGCAATTTCGAGCACTATGCTTTTTTTCTAATGTCAAGTGCTTGATTTTGTTGTGAACGAGTCAGACTCATCTACTCGTTGTTCTGAAGCCCATTGTAGCAGGCCGCAAACACAGCGTATTGATGAAGAAGCCTCAAGTTGTTGATTTGTTTTCAATTGCGCTCGTGCACCGCTGCCAAAGCAGCAGAAGCATTACCACCCGAATGATTCGTTGCACTTTGAAAAGTGTAAAGCGATGCGTGCATTTATTATTTAAATTATTGATCATGAATTCATGAATGAAGAGGCACATCTCAGTGAATGGTGTTGGCTCAAGGAGGTCGAGTGTGAGATCCACGGGGACCTTCGGAAAGCTCCGTTCGAGCCTGCAACGCAAACATCGGTGGTTCGTGCTCACTCACTCAATGGAAATGTTGTGCCACCAAGTCGATAAATCTTTTCTGTTCACGTTTACAGCAATTTCGAGCACTCTGCTTATTTTCTAATGCCAAGTGCTTGATTTTGTTGTGAACGAGTCAGACTCATCTACTCGTTGTTCTGAAGTCCATTGTAGCAGGCCGCAAACACAGCGTATTGATGAAGAAGCCTCAAGTTGTTGATTTGTTTTCAATTGCGCTTGTGCACCGCTGCCAAAGCAGCAGAAGCATTAGCACCCGAATGATTCGTTGCACTTTGAAAAGTGTAAAGCGATGCGTGCATTTATTATTTAAATTAATGATCATGAATTCATGAATGATTTCCAAGGTACCCTGAGCGACGTTAATCCGGCCCATTATGTCGTGGAGTTGGTGGGAGGAGACTGCGCATTCTTAAGGCGATGCAGACGAGTGGAGCAGCCTAGGACGGACATTCGCATACCTCGTTCCTGTCCTGCTAGAAGAGGCACATCTCAGTGATTGGTGTTGGCTCAAGGAGGTCGAGTGTGAGATCCACGGGGACCTTCGGAAAGCTCCGTTCGAGCCTGCAACGCAAACATCGGTGGTTCGTGCTTACTCACTCAATGGAAATGTTGTGCCACCAAGTCGATACATCTTTTCTGTTCACGTTTACAGCAATTTCGAGCACTCTGCTTATTTTCTAATGCCAAGTGCTTGATTTTGTTGTGAACGAGTCAGACTCATCTACTCGTTGTTCTGAAGTCCATTGTAGCAGGCCGCAAACACGGCGTATTGATGAAGAAGCCTCAAGTTGTTGATTTGTTTTCAATTGCGCTTGTGCACCGCTGCCAAAGCAGCAGAAGCATTAGCACCCGAATGATTCGTTGCACTTTGAAAAGTGTAAAGCGATGCGTGCATTTATTATTTAAATAAATGATCATGAATTCGTGCATGATTTCGAAGGTACCCTGAGCGACGTTAATCCGGCCCATTATGTCGTGGAGTTGGTGGGAGGAGACTGCGCATTCTTAAGGCGATGCAGACGAGTGGAGCAGCATAGGACGGACATTCGCATACCTCGTTCCTGTCCTGCTAGAAGAGGCACATCTCAGTGAATGGCGTTGGCTCAAGGAGGTCGAGTGTGAGCTCCACGGGGACCTTCGGAAAGCTCCGTTCGAGCCTGCAACGCAAACATCGGTGGTTCGTGCTCACTCACTCAATGGATATGTTGTGCCATCAAGTCGATAAATCTTTTCTGTTCACGTTTACAGCAATTTCGAGCACTCTGCTTATTTTCTAATGCCAAGTGCTTGATTTTGTTGTGAACGAGTCAGACTCATCTACTCGTTGTTCTGAAGTCCATTGTAGCAGGCCGCAAACACAGCGTATTGATGAAGAAGCCTCAAGTTGTTGATTTGTTTTCAATTGCGCTTGTGCACTGCTGCCAAAGCAGCAGAAGCATTAGCACCCGAATGATTCGTTTCACTTTGAAAAGTGTAAAGCGATGCGTGCATTTATTATTTAAATTAATGATCATGAATTCATGAATGATTTCCAAGGTACCCTGAGCAACGTTAATCCGGCCCATTATGTCGTGGAGTTGGTGGGAGGAGACTGCGCATACTTAAGGCGATGCAGACGAGTGGAGCAGCCTAGGACGGACATTCGCATACCTCGTTCCTGTCCTGCTAGAAGAGGCACATCTCAGTGAATGGTGTTGGCGCAAGGAGGTCGAGTGTGAGATCCACGGGGACCTTCGGAAAGCTCCGTTCGAGCCTGCAACGCAAACATCGGTGGTTCGTGCTCACTCACTCAATGGAAATGTTGTGCCACCAAGTCGATAAATCTTTTCTGTTCACGTTTACAGCAATTTCGAGCACTCTGCTTATTTGCTAATGCCAAGTGCTTGATTTTGTTGTGAACGAGTCAGACTCATCTACTCGTTGTTCTGAAGTCCATTGTAGCAGGCCGCAAACACAGCGTATTGATGAAGAAGCCTCAAGTTGTTGATTTGTTTTCAATTGCGCTTGTGCACCGCTGCCAAAGCAGCAGAAGCATTAGCACCCGAATGATTCGTTGCACTTTGAAAAGTGTAAATCGATGCGTGCATTTATTATTTAAATAAATGATCATGAATTCATGAATGATTTCCAAGGTACCCTGAGCGACGTTAATCCGGCCCATTATGTCGTGGAGTTGGTGGGAGGAGACTGCGCATTCTTAAGGCGATGCAGACGAGTGGAGCAGCATAGGACGGACATTCGCATACCTCGTTCCTGTCCTGCTAGAAGAGGCACATCTCAGTGAATGGTGTTGGCTCAAGGAGGTCGAGTGTGAGATCCACGGGGACCTTCGGAAAGCCCCGTTCGAGCTTGCAACGCAAACATCGGTGGTTCGTGCTCACTCACTCAATGGAAATGTTGTGCCACCAAGTCGATAAATCTTTTCTGTTCACGTTTACAGCAATTTCGAGCACTCTGCTTATTTTCTAATGCCAAGTGCTTGATTTTGTTGTGAACGAGTCAGACTCATCTACTCGTTGTTCTGAAGTCAATTGTAGCAGGCCGCAAACACAGCGTATTGATGAAGAAGCGTCAAGTTGTTGATTTGTTTTCAATTGCGCTTGTGCACCGCTGCCAAAGCAGCAGAAGCATTAGCACCCGAATGATTCGTTTCACTTTGAAAAGTGTAAAGCGATGCGTGCATTTGTTATTTAAATTAATGATCATGAATTCATGAATGATTTCCAAGGTACCCTGAGCAACGTTAATACGGCCCATTATGTCGTGGAGTTGGTGGGAGGAGACTGCGCATTCTTAAGGCGATGCAGACGAGTGGAGCAGCCTAGGACGGACATTCGCATACCTCGTTCCTGTCCTGCTAGAAGAGGCACATCTCAGTGAATGGTGTTGGCTCAAGGAGGTCGAGTGTGAGATCCACGGGGACCTTCGGAAAGCTCCGTTCGAGCCTGCAACGCAAACATCGGTGGTTCGTTCTCACTCACTCAATGGAAATGTTGTGCCACCAAGTCGATAAATCTTTTCTGTTCACGTTTACAGCAATTTCGAGCACTCTGCTTATTTTCTAATGCCAAGTGCTTGATTTTGTTGTGAACGAGAGTCAGACTAATCTACTCGTTGTTCTGAAGTCCATTGTAGCAGGCCGCAAACACAGCGTATTGATGAAGAAGCCTCAAGTTGTTGATTTGTTTCAATTGCGCTTGTGCACCGCTGCCAAAGCAGCAGAAGCATTAGCACCCGAATGATTCGTTTCACTTTGAAAAGTGTAAAGCGATGCGTGCATTTGTTATTTAAATTAATGATCATGAATTCATGAATGATTTCCAAGGTACCCTGAGCAACGTTAATACGGCCCATTATGTCGTGGAGTTGGTGGGAGGAGACTGCGCATTCTTAAGGCGATGCAGACGAGTGGAGCAGCCTAGGACGGACATTCGCATACCTCGTTCCTGTCCTGCTAGAAGAGGCACATCTCAGTGAATGGTGTTGGCTCAAGGAGGTCGAGTGTGAGATCCACGGGGACCTTCGGAAAGCTCCGTTCGAGCCTGCAACGCAAACATCGGTGGTTCGTTCTCACTCACTCAATGGAAATGTTGTGCCACCAAGTCGATAAATCTTTTCTGTTCACGTTTACAGCAATTTCGAGCACTCTGCTTATTTTCTAATGCCAAGTGCTTGATTTTGTTGTGAACGAGAGTCAGACTAATCTACTCGTTGTTCTGAAGTCCATTGTAGCAGGCCGCAAACACAGCGTATTGATGAAGAAGCCTCAAGTTGTTGATTTGTTTCAATTGCGCTTGTGCACCGCTGCCAAAGCAGCAGAAGCATTAGCACCCGAATGATTCGTTGCACTTTGAAAAGTGTAAAGCGATGCGTGCATTTATTATTTAAATTAGTGATCATGAATTCATGAATGATTTCCAAGGTACCCTGAGCGAGGTTAATCCGGCCCATTATGTCGTGGAGTTGGTGGGAGGAGACTGCGCATTCTTAAGGCGATGCAGACGAGTGGAGCAGCCTAGGACGGACATTCGCATACCTCGTTCCTGTCCTGCTAGAAGAAGCACATCTCAGTGAATGGTGTTGGCTCAAGGAGGTCGAGTGTGAGATCCACGGGGACCTTCGGAAAGCCTGCAACGCAAACATCGGTGGTTCGTGCTCACTCAATGGAAATGTTGTGCCACCAAGTCGATACATCTTTTCTGTTCACGTTTACAGCAATTTCGAGCACTCTGCTTATTTTGTAATGCCAAGTGCTTGATTTTGTTGTGAACGAGTCAGACTCATCTACTCGTTGTTCTGAAGTCCATTGTAGCAGGCCGCAAACACAGCGCATTGATGAAGAAGCCTCAAGTTGTTGATTTGTTTTCAATTGCGCTTGTGCACCGCTGCCAAAGCAGCAGAAGCATTAGAACCAGAATGATTCGTTGCACTCTGAAAAGTGTAAAGCGATGCGTGCATTTATTATTTAAATTAATGATCATGAATTCATGAATGATTTCCAAGGTACCCTGAGCAACGTTAATCCGGCCCATTATGTCGTGGAGTTGGTGGGAGGAGACTGCGCATTCTTAAGGCGATGCAGACGAGTGGAGCAGCATAGGACGGACATTCGCATACCTCGTTCCTGTCCTGCTAGAAGAGGCACATCTCAGTGAATGGTGTTGGCTCAAGGAGGTCGAGTGTGAGATCCACGGGGACCTTCGGAAAGCCCCGTTCGAGCTTGCAACGCAAACATCGGTGGTTCGTGCTCACTCACTCAATGGAAATGTTGTGCCACCAAGTCGATAAATCTTTTCTGTTCACGTTTACAGCAATTTCGAGCACTCTGCTTATTTTCTAATGCCAAGTGCTTGATTTTGTTGTGAACGAGTCAGACTCATCTACTCGTTGTTCTGAAGTCCATTGTAGCAGGCCGCAAACACAGCGTATTGATGAAGAAGCGTCAAGTTGTTGATTTGTTTTCAATTGCGCTTGTGCACCGCTGCCAACGCAGCAGAAGCATTAGCACCCGAATGATTCGTTGCACTTTGAAAAGTGTAAAGCGATGCGTGCATTTATTATTTAAATAAATGATCATGAATTCATGAATGATTTCCAAGGTACCCTGAGCGACGTTAATCCGGCCCATTATGTCGTGGAGTTGGTGGGAGGAGACTGCGCATTCTTAAGGCGATGCAGACGAGTGGAGCAGCATAGGACGGACATTCGCATACCTCGTTCCTGTCCTGCTAGAAGAGGCACATCTCAGTGAATGGTGTTGGCTCAAGGAGGTCGAGTGTGAGATCCACGAGGACCTTCGGAAAGCTCCGTTCGAGCCTGCAACGCAAACATCGGTGGTTCGTTCTCACTCACTCAATGGAAATGTTGTGCCACCAAGTCGATACATCTTTTCTGTTCACGTTTACAGCAATTTCGAGCACTCTGCTTATTTGCTAATGCCAAGTGTTTGATTTTGTTGTGAACGAGTCAGACTAATCTACTCGTTGTTCTGAAGTCCATTGTAGCAGGCCGCAAACACAGCGTATTGATGAAGAAGCCTCAAGTTGTTGATTTGTTTTCAATTGCGCTTGTGCACTGCTGCCAAAGCAGCAGAAGCATTAGCACCCGAATGATTCGTTTCACTTTGAAAAGTGTAAAGCGATGCGTGCATTTGTTATTTAAATTAATGATCATGAATTCATGAATGATTTCCAAGGTACCCTGAGCAACGTTAATACGGCCCATTATGTCGTGGAGTTGGTGGGAGGAGACTGCGCATTCTTAAGGCGATGCAGACGAGTGGAGCAGCCTAGGACGGACATTCGCATACCTCGTTCCTGTCCTGCTAGAAGAGGCACATCTCAGTGAATGGTGTTGGCTCAAGGAGGTCGAGTGTGAGATCCACGGGGACCTTCGGAAAGCTCCGTTCGAGCCTGCAACGCAAACATCGGTGGTTCGTTCTCACTCACTCAATGGAAATGTTGTGCCACCAAGTCGATAAATCTTTTCTGTTCACGTTTACAGCAATTTCGAGCACTCTGCTTATTTTCTAATGCCAAGTGCTTGATTTTGTTGTGAACGAGAGTCAGACTAATCTACTCGTTGTTCTGAAGTCCATTGTAGCAGGCCGCAAACACAGCGTATTGATGAAGAAGCCTCAAGTTGTTGATTTGTTTCAATTGCGCTTGTGCACCGCTGCCAAAGCAGCAGAAGCATTAGCACCCGAATGATTCGTTGCACTTTGAAAAGTGTAAAGCGATGCGTGCATTTATTATTTAAATTAGTGATCATGAATTCATGAATGATTTCCAAGGTACCCTGAGCGAGGTTAATCCGGCCCATTATGTCGTGGAGTTGGTGGGAGGAGACTGCGCATTCTTAAGGCGATGCAGACGAGTGGAGCAGCCTAGGACGGACATTCGCATACCTCGTTCCTGTCCTGCTAGAAGAAGCACATCTCAGTGAATGGTGTTGGCTCAAGGAGGTCGAGTGTGAGATCCACGGGGACCTTCGGAAAGCCTGCAACGCAAACATCGGTGGTTCGTGCTCACTCAATGGAAATGTTGTGCCACCAAGTCGATACATCTTTTCTGTTCACGTTTACAGCAATTTCGAGCACTCTGCTTATTTTGTAATGCCAAGTGCTTGATTTTGTTGTGAACGAGTCAGACTCATCTACTCGTTGTTCTGAAGTCCATTGTAGCAGGCCGCAAACACAGCGCATTGATGAAGAAGCCTCAAGTTGTTGATTTGTTTTCAATTGCGCTTGTGCACCGCTGCCAAAGCAGCAGAAGCATTAGAACCAGAATGATTCGTTGCACTCTGAAAAGTGTAAAGCGATGCGTGCATTTATTATTTAAATTAATGATCATGAATTCATGAATGATTTCCAAGGTACCCTGAGCAACGTTAATCCGGCCCATTATGTCGTGGAGTTGGTGGGAGGAGACTGCGCATTCTTAAGGCGATGCAGACGAGTGGAGCAGCATAGGACGGACATTCGCATACCTCGTTCCTGTCCTGCTAGAAGAGGCACATCTCAGTGAATGGTGTTGGCTCAAGGAGGTCGAGTGTGAGATCCACGGGGACCTTCGGAAAGCCCCGTTCGAGCTTGCAACGCAAACATCGGTGGTTCGTGCTCACTCACTCAATGGAAATGTTGTGCCACCAAGTCGATAAATCTTTTCTGTTCACGTTTACAGCAATTTCGAGCACTCTGCTTATTTTCTAATGCCAAGTGCTTGATTTTGTTGTGAACGAGTCAGACTCATCTACTCGTTGTTCTGAAGTCCATTGTAGCAGGCCGCAAACACAGCGTATTGATGAAGAAGCCTCAAGTTGTTGATTTGTTTTCAATTGCGCTTGTGCACTGCTGCCAAAGCAGCAGAAGCATTAGCACCCGAATGATTCGTTTCACTTTGAAAAGTGTAAAGCGATGCGTGCATTTGTTATTTAAATTAATGATCATGAATTCATGAATGATTTCCAAGGTACCCTGAGCAACGTTAATACGGCCCATTATGTCGTGGAGTTGGTGGGAGGAGACTGCGCATTCTTAAGGCGATGCAGACGAGTGGAGCAGCCTAGGACGGACATTCGCATACCTCGTTCCTGTCCTGCTAGAAGAGGCACATCTCAGTGAATGGTGTTGGCTCAAGGAGGTCGAGTGTGAGATCCACGGGGACCTTCGGAAAGCTCCGTTCGAGCCTGCAACGCAAACATCGGTGGTTCGTTCTCACTCACTCAATGGAAATGTTGTGCCACCAAGTCGATAAATCTTTTCTGTTCACGTTTACAGCAATTTCGAGCACTCTGCTTATTTTCTAATGCCAAGTGCTTGATTTTGTTGTGAACGAGAGTCAGACTAATCTACTCGTTGTTCTGAAGTCCATTGTAGCAGGCCGCAAACACAGCGTATTGATGAAGAAGCCTCAAGTTGTTGATTTGTTTCAATTGCGCTTGTGCACCGCTGCCAAAGCAGCAGAAGCATTAGCACCCGAATGATTCGTTTCACTTTGAAAAGTGTAAAGCGATGCGTGCATTTGTTATTTAAATTAATGATCATGAATTCATGAATGATTTCCAAGGTACCCTGAGCAACGTTAATACGGCCCATTATGTCGTGGAGTTGGTGGGAGGAGACTGCGCATTCTTAAGGCGATGCAGACGAGTGGAGCAGCCTAGGACGGACATTCGCATACCTCGTTCCTGTCCTGCTAGAAGAGGCACATCTCAGTAAATGGTGTTGGCTCAAGGAGGTCGAGTGTGAGATCCACGGGGACCTTCGGAAAGCTCCGTTCGAGCCTGCAACGCAAACATCGGTGGTTCGTTCTCACTCACTCAATGGAAATGTTGTGCCACCAAGTCGATACATCTTTTCTGTTCACGTTTACAGCAATTTCGAGCACTCTGCTTATTTTCTAATGCCAAGTGCTTGATTTTGTTGTGAACGAGAGTCAGACTAATCTACTCGTTGTTCTGAAGTCCATTGTAGCAGGCCGCAAACACAGCGTATTGATGAAGAAGCCTCAAGTTGTTGATTTGTTTCAATTGCGCTTGTGCACCGCTGCCAAAGCAGCAGAAGCATTAGCACCCGAATGATTCGTTGCACTTTGAAAAGTGTAAAGCGATGCGTGCATTTATTATTTAAATTAGTGATCATGAATTCATGAATGATTTCCAAGGTACCCTGAGCGAGGTTAATCCGGCCCATTATGTCGTGGAGTTGGTGGGAGGAGACTGCGCATTCTTAAGGCGATGCAGACGAGTGGAGCAGCCTAGGACGGACATTCGCATACCTCGTTCCTGTCCTGCTAGAAGAAGCACATCTCAGTGAATGGTGTTGGCTCAAGGAGGTCGAGTGTGAGATCCACGGGGACCTTCGGAAAGCCTGCAACGCAAACATCGGTGGTTCGTGCTCACTCAATGGAAATGTTGTGCCACCAAGTCGATACATCTTTTCTGTTCACGTTTACAGCAATTTCGAGCACTCTGCTTATTTTGTAATGCCAAGTGCTTGATTTTGTTGTGAACGAGTCAGACTCATCTACTCGTTGTTCTGAAGTCCATTGTAGCAGGCCGCAAACACAGCGCATTGATGAAGAAGCCTCAAGTTGTTGATTTGTTTTCAATTGCGCTTGTGCACCGCTGCCAAAGCAGCAGAAGCATTAGCACCCGAATGATTCGTTGCACTTTGAAAAGTGTAAAGCGATGCGTGCATTTATTATTTAAATTAGTGATCATGAATTCATGAATGATTTCCAAGGTACCCTGAGCGAGGTTAATCCGGCCCATTATGTCGTGGAGTTGGTGGGAGGAGACTGCGCATTCTTAAGGCGATGCAGACGAGTGGAGCAGCATAGGACGGACATTCGCATACCTCGTTCCTGTCCTGCTAGAAGAAGCACATCTCAGTGAATGGTGTTGGCTCAAGGAGGTCGAGTGTGAGATCCACGGGGACCTTCGGAAAGCCTGCAACGCAAACATCGGTGGTTCGTGCTCACTCAATGGAAATGTTGTGCCACCAAGTCGATACATCTTTTCTCTTCACGTTTACAGCAATTTCGAGCACTCTGCTTATTTTCTAATGCCAAGTGCTTGATTTTGTTGTGAACGAGTCAGACTCATCTACTCGTTGTTCTGAAGTCCATTGTAGCAGGCCGCAAACACAGCGTATTGATGAAGAAGCCTCAAGTTGTTGATTTGTTTCAATTGCGCTTGTGCACCGCTGCCAAAGCAGCAGAAGCATTAGCACCCGAATGATTCGTATCACTTTGAAAAGTGTAAAGCGATGCGTGCATTTGTTATTTAAATTAATGATCATGAATTCATGAATGATTTCCAAGGTACCCTGAGCAACGTTAATACGGCCCATTATGTCGTGGATTTGGTGGGAGGAGACTGCGCATTCTTAAGGCGATGCAGACGAGTGGAGCAGCCTAGGACGGACATTCGCATACCTCGTTCCTGTCCTGCTAGAAGAGGCACATCTCAGTGAATGGTGTTGGCTCAAGGAGGTCGAGTGTGAGATCCACGGGGACCTTCGGAAAGCTCCGTTCGTGCCTGCAACGCAAACATCGGTGGTTCGTTCTCACTCACTCAATGGAAATGTTGTGCCACCAAGTCGATAAATCTTTTCTGTTCACGTTTACAGCAATTTCGAGCACTCTGCTTATTTTCTAATGCCAAGTGCTTGATTTTGTTGTGAACGAGAGTCAGACTAATCTACTCGTTGTTCTGAAGTCCATTGTAGCAGGCCGCAAACACAGCGTATTGATGAAGAAGCCTCAAGTTGTTGATTTGTTTCAATTGCGCTTGTGCACCGCTGCCAAAGCAGCAGAAGCATTAGCACCCGAATGATTCGTTGCACTTTGAAAAGTGTAAAGCGATGCGTGCATTTATTATTTAAATTAGTGATCATGAATTCATGAATGATTTCCAAGGTACCCTGAGCGAGGTTAATCCGGCCCATTATGTCGTGGAGTTGGTGGGAGGAGACTGCGCATTCTTAAGGCGATGCAGACGAGTGGAGCAGCCTAGGACGGACATTCGCATACCTCGTTCCTGTCCTGCTAGAAGAAGCACATCTCAGTGAATGGTGTTGGCTCAAGGAGGTCGAGTGTGAGATCCACGGGGACCTTCGGAAAGCCTGCAACGCAAACATCGGTGGTTCGTGCTCACTCAATGGAAATGTTGTGCCACCAAGTCGATACATCTTTTCTGTTCACGTTTACAGCAATTTCGAGCACTCTGCTTATTTTGTAATGCCAAGTGCTTGATTTTGTTGTGAACGAGTCAGACTCATCTACTCGTTGTTCTGAAGTCCATTGTAGCAGGCCGCAAACACAGCGTATTGATGAAGAAGCCTCAAGTTGTTGATTTGTTTTCAATTGCGCTTGTGCACCGCTGCCAAAGCAGCAGAAGCATTAGAACCCGAATGATTCGTTGCACTCTGAAAAGTGTAAAGCGATGCGTGCATTTATTATTTAAATTAGTGATCATGAATTCATGAATGATTTCCAAGGTACCCTGAGCGAGGTTAATCCGGCCCATTATGTCGTGGAGTTGGTGGGAGGAGACTGCGCATTCTTAAGGCGATGCAGACGAGTGGAGCAGCATAGGACGGACATTCGCATACCTCGTTCCTGTCCTGCTAGAAGAAGCACATCTCAGTGAATGGTGTTGGCTCAAGGAGGTCGAGTGTGAGATCCACGGGGACCTTCGGAAAGCCTGCAACGCAAACATCGGTGGTTCGTGCTCACTCAATGGAAATGTTGTGCCACCAAGTCGATACATCTTTTCTCTTCACGTTTACAGCAATTTCGAGCACTCTGCTTATTTTCTAATGCCAAGTGCTTGATTTTGTTGTGAACGAGTCAGACTCATCTACTCGTTGTTCTGAAGTCCATTGTAGCAGGCCGCAAACACAGCGTATTGATGAAGAAGCCTCAAGTTGTTGATTTGTTTTCAATTGCGCTTGTGCACCGCTGCCAAAGCAGCAGAAGCATTGGCACCCGAATGATTCGTTGCACTTTGAAAAGTGTAAAGCGATGCGTGCATTTATTATTTAAATTGATGATCATGAATTCATGAATGAAGAGGCACATCTCAGTGAATGGTGTTGGCTCAAGGAGGTCGAGTGTGAGATCCACGGGGACCTTTGGAAAGCTCCGTTCGAGCCTGCAACGCAAACATCGGTGGTTCGTGCTCACTCACTCAATGGAAATGTTGTGCCACCAAGTCGATAAATCTTGTCTGTTCACGTTTACAGCAATTTCGAGCACTCTGCTTATTTTCTAATGCCAAGTGCTTGATTTTGTTGTGAACGAGTCAGACTCATCTACTCGTTGTTCTGAAGTCCATTGTAGCAGGCCGCAAACACAGCGTATTGATGAAGAAGCCTCAAGTTGTTGAGTTGTTTTCAATTGCGCTTGTGCACCGCTGCCAAAGCAGCAGAAGCATTAGCACCCGAATGATTCGTTGCACTTTGAAAAGTGTAAAGCGATGCGTGCATTTATTATTTAAATTAATGATCATGAATTCGTGCATGATTTCGAAGGTACCCTGAGCGACGTTAATCCGGCCCATTATGTCGTGGAGTTGGTGGGAGGAGACTGCGCATTCTTAAGGCGATGCAGACGAGTGGAGCAGCCTAGGACGGACATTCGCATACCTCGTTCCTGTCCTGCTAGAAGAGGCACATCTCAGTGAATGGTGTTGGCTCAAGGAGGTCGAGTGTGAGATCCACGGGGACCTTCGGAAAGCTCCGTTCGAGCCTGCAACGCAAACATCGGTGGTTCGTTCTCACTCACTCAATGGAAATGTTGTGCCACCAAGTCGATAAATCTTTTCTGTTCACGTTTACAGCAATTTCGAGCACTCTGCTTATTTTCTAATGCCAAGTGCTTGATTTTGTTGTGAACGAGTCAGACTAATCTACTCGTTGTTCTGAAGTCCATTGTAGCAGGCCGCAAACACAGCGTATTGATGAAGAAGCCTCAAATTGTTGATTTGTTTTCAATTGCGCTTGTGCACCGCTGCCAAAGCAGCAGAAGCATTGGCACCCGAATGATTCGTTGCACTTTGAAAAGTGTAAAGCGATGCGTGCATTTATTATTTAAATTAATGATCATGAATTCATGAATGATTTCCAAGGTACCCTGAGCAACGTTAATCCGGCCCATTATGTCGTGGAGTTGGTGGGAGGAGACTGCGCATTCTTAAGGCGATGCAGACGAGTGGAGCAGCATAGGACGGACATTCGCATACCTCGTTCCTGTCCTGCTAGAAGAGGCACATCTCAGTGAATGGTGTTGGCTCAAGGAGGTCGAGTGTGAGATCCACGGGGACCTTCGGAAAGCTCCGTTCGTTCCTGCAACGCAAACATCGGTGGTTCGTTCTCACTCACTCAATGGAAATGTTGTGCCACCAAGTCGATAAATCTTTTCTGTTCACGTTTACAGCAATTTCGAGCACTCTGCTTATTTTTTAATGCCAAGTGCTTGATTTTGTTGTGAACGAGAGTCAGACTAATCTACTCGTTGTTCTGAAGTCCATTGTAGCAGGCCGCAAACACAGCGTATTGATGAAGAAGCCTCAAATTGTTGATTTGTTTTCAATTGCGCTTGTGCACCGCTGCCAAAGCAGCAGAAGCATTGGCACCCGAATGATTCGTTGCACTTTGAAAAGTGTAAAGCGATGCGTGCATTTATTATTTAAATTAATGATCATGAATTCATGAATGATTTCCAAGGTACCCTGAGCAACGTTAATCCGGCCCATTATGTCGTGGAGTTGGTGGGAGGAGACTGCGCATTCTTAAGGCGATGCAGACGAGTGGAGCAGCATAGGACGGACATTCGCATACCTCGTTCCTGTCCTGCTAGAAGAGGCACATCTCAGTGAATGGTGTTGGCTCAAGGAGGTCGAGTGTGAGATCCACGGGGACCTTCGGAAAGCTCCGTTCGAGCCTGCAACGCAAACATCGGTGGTTCGTGCTCACTCACTCAATGGAAATGTTGTGCCACCAAGTCGATACATCTTTTCTGTTCACGTTTACAGCAATTTCGAGCACTCTGCTTATTTTCTAATGCCAAGTGCTTGATTTTGTTGTGAACGAGTCAGACTCATCTACTCGTTGTTCTGAAGTCCATTGTAGCAGGCCGCAAACACAGCGTATTGATGAAGAAGCCTCAAGTTGTTGATTTGTTTTCAATTGCGCTTGTGCACCGCTGCCAAAGCAGCAGAAGCATTAGCACCCGAATGATTCGTTGCACTTTGAAAAGTGTAAAGCGATGCGTGCATTTAATATTTAAATAAATGATCATGAATTCGTGCATGATTTCGAAGGTACCCTGAGCGACGTTAATCCGGCCCATTATGTCGTGGAGTTGGTGGGAGGAGACTGCGCATTCTTAAGGCGATGCAGACGAGTGGAGCAGCATAGGACGGACATTCGCATACCTCGTTCCTGTCCTGCTAGAAGAGGCACATCTCAGTGAATGGCGTTGGCTCAAGGAGGTCGAGTGTGAGCTCCACGGGGACCTTCGGAAAGCTCCGTTCGAGCCTGCAACGCAAACATCGGTGGTTCGTGCTCACTCACTCAATGGAAATGTTGTGACATCAAGTCGATAAATCTTTTCTGTTCACGTTTACAGCAATTTCGAGCACTCTGCTTATTTTCTAATGCCAAGTGCTTGATTTTGTTGTGAACGAGTCAGACTCATCTACTCGTTGTTCTGAAGTCCATTGTAGCAGGCCGCAAACACAGCGTATTGATGAAGAAGCCTCAAGTTGTTGATTTGTTTTCAATTGCGCTTGTGCACCGCTGCCAAAGCAGCAGAAGCATTAGCACCCGAATGATTCGTTGCACTTTGAAAAGTGTAAAGCGATGCGTGCATTTAATATTTAAATAAATGATCATGAATTCGTGCATGATTTCGAAGGTACCCTGAGCGACGTTAATCCGGCCCATTATGTCGTGGAGTTGGTGGGAGGAGACTGCGCATTCTTAAGGCGATGCAGACGAGTGGAGCAGCATAGGACGGACATTCGCATACCTCGTTCCTGTCCTGCTAGAAGAGGCACATCTCAGTGAATGGCGTTGGCTCAAGGAGGTCGAGTGTGAGCTCCACGGGGACCTTCGGAAAGCTCCGTTCGAGCCTGCAACGCAAACATCGGTGGTTCGTGCTCACTCACTCAATGGAAATGTTGTGACATCAAGTCGATAAATCTTTTCTGTTCACGTTTACAGCAATTTCGAGCACTCTGCTTATTTTCTAATGCCAAGTGCTTGATTTTGTTGTGAACGAGTCAGACTAATCTACTCGTTGTTCTGAAGTCCATTGTAGCAGGCCGCAAACACAGCGTATTGATGAAGAAGCCTCAAATTGTTGATTTGTTTTCAATTGCGCTTGTGCACCGCTGCCAAAGCAGCAGAAGCATTGGCACCCGAATGATTCGTTGCACTTTGAAAAGTGTAAAGCGATGCGTGCATTTATTATTTAAATTAATGATCATGAATTCATGAATGATTTCCAAGGTACCCTGAGCAACGTTAATCCGGCCCATTATGTCGTGGAGTTGGTGGGAGGAGACTGCGCATTCTTAAGGCGATGCAGACGAGTGGAGCAGCATAGGACGGACATTCGCATACCTCGTTCCTGTCCTGCTAGAAGAGGCACATCTCAGTGAATGGTGTTGGCTCAAGGAGGTCGAGTGTGAGATCCACGGGGACCTTCGGAAAGCTCCGTTCGTTCCTGCAACGCAAACATCGGTGGTTCGTTCTCACTCACTCAATGGAAATGTTGTGCCACCAAGTCGATAAATCTTTTCTGTTCACGTTTACAGCAATTTCGAGCACTCTGCTTATTTTTTAATGCCAAGTGCTTGATTTTGTTGTGAACGAGAGTCAGACTAATCTACTCGTTGTTCTGAAGTCCATTGTAGCAGGCCGCAAACACAGCGTATTGATGAAGAAGCCTCAAATTGTTGATTTGTTTTCAATTGCGCTTGTGCACCGCTGCCAAAGCAGCAGAAGCATTGGCACCCGAATGATTCGTTGCACTTTGAAAAGTGTAAAGCGATGCGTGCATTTATTATTTAAATAAATGATCATGAATTCATGAATGATTTCCAAGGTACCCTGAGCGACGTTAATCCGGCCCATTATGTCGTGGAGTTGGTGGGAGGAGACTGCGCATTCTTAAGGCGATGCAGACGAGTGGAGCAGCATAGGACGGACATTCGCATACCTCGTTCCTGTCCTGCTAGAAGAGGCACATCTCAGTGAATGGCGTTGGCTCAAGGAGGTCGAGTGTGAGCTCCACGGGGACCTTCGGAAAGCTCCGTTCGAGCCTGCAACGCAAACATCGGTGGTTCGTGCTCACTCACTCAATGGAAATGTTGTGACATCAAGTCGATAAATCTTTTCTGTTCACGTTTACAGCAATTTCGAGCACTCTGCTTATTTTCTAATGCCAAGTGCTTGATTTTGTTGTGAACGAGTCAGACTCATCTACTCGTTGTTCTGAAGTCCATTGTAGCAGGCCGCAAACACAGCGTATTGATGAAGAAGCCTCAAATTGTTGATTTGTTTTCAATTGCGCTTGTGCACCGCTGCCAAAGCAGCAGAAGCATTGGCACCCGAATGATTCGTTGCACTTTGAAAAGTGTAAAGCGATGCGTGCATTTATTATTTAAATTAATGATCATGAATTCATGAATGATTTCCAAGGTACCCTGAGCAACGTTAATCCGGCCCATTATGTCGTGGAGTTGGTGGGAGGAGACTGCGCATTCTTAAGGCGATGCAGACGAGTGGAGCAGCATAGGACGGACATTCGCATACCTCGTTCCTGTCCTGCTAGAAGAGGCACATCTCAGTGAATGGTGTTGGCTCAAGGAGGTCGAGTGTGAGATCCACGGGGACCTTCGGAAAGCTCCGTTCGAGCCTGCAACGCAAACATCGGTGGTTCGTGCTCACTCACTCAATGGAAATGTTGTGCCACCAAGTCGATACATCTTTTCTGTTCACGTTTACAGCAATTTCGAGCACTCTGCTTATTTTCTAATGCCAAGTGCTTGATTTTGTTGTGAACGAGTCAGACTAATCTACTCGTTGTTCTGAAGTCCATTGTAGCAGGCCGCAAACACAGCGTATTGATGAAGAAGCCTCAAGTTGTTGATTTGTTTTCAATTGCGCTTGTGCACCGCTGCCAAAGCAGCAGAAGCATTGGCACCCGAATGATTCGTTGCACTTTGAAAAGTGTAAAGCGATGCGTGCATTTATTATTTAAATTAATGATCATGAATTCATGAATGATTTCCAAGGTACCCTGAGCAACGTTAATCCGGCCCATTATGTCGTGGAGTTGGTGGGAGGAGACTGCGCATTCTTAAGGCGATGCAGACGAGTGGAGCAGCATAGGACGGACATTCGCATACCTCGTTCCTGTCCTGCTAGAAGAGGCACATCTCAGTGAATGGTGTTGGCTCAAGGAGGTCGAGTGTGAGATCCACGGGGACCTTCGGAAAGCTCCGTTCGTTCCTGCAACGCAAACATCGGTGGTTCGTTCTCACTCACTCAATGGAAATGTTGTGCCACCAAGTCGATAAATCTTTTCTGTTCACGTTTACAGCAATTTCGAGCACTCTGCTTATTTTTTAATGCCAAGTGCTTGATTTTGTTGTGAACGAGAGTCAGACTAATCTACTCGTTGTTCTGAAGTCCATTGTAGCAGGCCGCAAACACAGCGTATTGATGAAGAAGCCTCAAATTGTTGATTTGTTTTCAATTGCGCTTGTGCACCGCTGCCAAAGCAGCAGAAGCATTGGCACCCGAATGATTCGTTGCACTTTGAAAAGTGTAAAGCGATGCGTGCATTTATTATTTAAATTAATGATCATGAATTCATGAATGATTTCCAAGGTACCCTGAGCAACGTTAATCCGGCCCATTATGTCGTGGAGTTGGTGGGAGGAGACTGCGCATTCTTAAGGCGATGCAGACGAGTGGAGCAGCATAGGACGGACATTCGCATACCTCGTTCCTGTCCTGCTAGAAGAGGCACATCTCAGTGAATGGTGTTGGCTCAAGGAGGTCGAGTGTGAGATCCACGGGGACCTTCGGAAAGCTCCGTTCGATCCTGCAACGCAAACATCGGTGGTTCGTGCTCACTCACTCAATGGAAATGTTGTGCCACCAAGTCGATACATCTTTTCTGTTCACGTTTACAGCAATTTCGAGCACTCTGCTTATTTTCTAATGCCAAGTGCTTGATTTTGTTGTGAACGAGTCAGACTCATCTACTCGTTGTTCTGAAGTCCATTGTAGCAGGCCGCAAACACAGCGTATTGATGAAGAAGCCTCAAGTTGTTGATTTGTTTTCAATTGCGCTTGTGCACCGCTGCCAAAGCAGCAGAAGCATTAGCACCCGAATGATTCGTTGCACTTTGAAAAGTGTAAAGCGATGCGTGCATTTGTCATTTAAATTAATGATCATGAATTCATGAATGAAGAGGCACATCTCAGTGAATGGTGTTGGCTCAAGGAGGTCGAGTGTGAGATCCACGGGGACCTTCGGAAAGCTCCGTTCGAGCCTGCAACGCAAACATCGGTGGTTCGTGCTCACTCACTCAATGGAAATGTTGTGCCACCAAGTCGATAAATCTTTTCTGTTCACGTTTACAGCAATTTCGAGCACTCTGCTTATTTTCTAATGCCAAGTGCTTGATTTTGTTGTGAACGAGTCAGACTCATCTACTCGTTGTTCTGAAGTCCATTGTAGCAGGCCGCAAACACAGCGTATTGATGAAGAAGCCTCAAGTTGTTGATTTGTTTTCAATTGCGCTTGTGCACCGCTGCCAAAGCAGCAGAAGCATTAGCACCCGAATGATTCGTTGCACTTTGAAAAGTGTAAAGCGATGCGTGCATTTATTATTTAAATTAATGATCATGAATTCATGAATGATTTCCAAGGTACCCTGAGCAACGTTAATCCGGCCCATTATGTCGTGGAGTTGGTGGGAGGAGACTGCGCATTCTTAAGGCGATGCAGACGAGTGGAGCAGCATAGGACGGACATTCGCATACCTCGTTCCTGTCCTGCTAGAAGAGGCACATCTCAGTGAATGGTGTTGGCTCAACGAGGTCGAGTGTGAGATCCACGGGGACCTTCGGAAAGCTCCGTTCGAGCCTGCAACGCAAACATCGGTGGTTCGTGCTCACTCACTCAATGGAAATGTTGTGCCACCAAGTCGATACATCTTTTCTGTTCACGTTTACAGCAATTTCGAGCACTCTGCTTATTTTCTAATGCCAAGTGCTTGATTTTGTTGTGAACGAGTCAGACTCATCTACTCGTTGTTCTGAAGTCCATTGTAGCAGGCCGCAAACACAGCGTATTGATGAAGAAGCCTCAAGTTGTTGATTTGTTTTCAATTGCGCTTGTGCACCGCTGCCAAAGCAGCAGAAGCATTAGCACCCGAATGATTCGTTGCACTTTGAAAAGTGTAAAGCGATGCGTGCATTTGTCATTTAAATTAATGATCATGAATTCATGAATGAAGAGGCACATCTCAGTGAATGGTGTTGGCTCAAGGAGGTCGAGTGTGAGATCCACGGGGACCTTCGGAAAGCTCCGTTCGAGCCTGCAACGCAAACATCGGTGGTTCGTGCTCACTCACTCAATGGAAATGTTGTGCCACCAAGTCGATAAATCTTTTCTGTTCACGTTTACAGCAATTTCGAGCACTCTGCTTATTTTCTAATGCCAAGTGCTTGATTTTGTTGTGAACGAGTCAGACTCATCTACTCGTTGTTCTGAAGTCCATTGTAGCAGGCCGCAAACACAGCGTATTGATGAAGAAGCCTCAAGTTGTTGATTTGTTTTCAATTGCGCTTGTGCACCGCTGCCAAAGCAGCAGAAGCATTAGCACCCGAATGATTCGTTGCACTTTGAAAAGTGTAAAGCGATGCGTGCATTTATTATTTAAATTAATGATCATGAATTCATGAATGATTTCCAAGGTACCCTGAGCAACGTTAATCCGGCCCATTATGTCGTGGAGTTGGTGGGAGGAGACTGCGCATTCTTAAGGCGATGCAGACGAGTGGAGCAGCATAGGACGGACATTCGCATACCTCGTTCCTGTCCTGCTAGAAGAGGCACATCTCAGTGAATGGTGTTGGCTCAACGAGGTCGAGTGTGAGATCCACGGGGACCTTCGGAAAGCTCCGTTCGAGCCTGCAACGCAAACATCGGTGGTTCGTGCTCACTCACTCAATGGAAATGTTGTGCCACCAAGTCGATACATCTTTTCTGTTCACGTTTACAGCAATTTCGAGCACTCTGCTTATTTTCTAATGCCAAGTGCTTGATTTTGTTGTGAACGAGTCAGACTCATCTACTCGTTGTTCTGAAGTCCATTGTAGCAGGCCGCAAACACAGCGTATTGATGAAGAAGCCTCAAGTTGTTGATTTGTTTTCAATTGCGCTTGTGCACCGCTGCCAAAGCAGCAGAAGCATTAGCACCCGAATGATTCGTTGCACTTTGAAAAGTGTAAAGCGATGCGTGCATTTGTCATTTAAATTAATGATCATGAATTCATGAATGAAGAGGCACATCTCAGTGAATGGTGTTGGCTCAAGGAGGTCGAGTGTGAGATCCACGGGGACCTTCGGAAAGCTCCGTTCGAGCCTGCAACGCAAACATCGGTGGTTCGTGCTCACTCACTCAATGGAAATGTTGTGCCACCAAGTCGATAAATCTTTTCTGTTCACGTTTACAGCAATTTCGAGCACTCTGCTTATTTTCTAATGCCAAGTGCTTGATTTTGTTGTGAACGAGTCAGACTCATCTACTCGTTGTTCTGAAGTCCATTGTAGCAGGCCGCAAACACAGCGTATTGATGAAGAAGCCTCAAGTTGTTGATTTGTTTTCAATTGCGCTCGTGCACCGCTGCCAAAGCAGCAGAAGCATTAGCACCCGAATGATTCGTTGCACTTTGAAAAGTGTAAAGCGATGCGTGCATTTATTATTTAAATAAATGATCATGAATTCGTGCATGATTTCGAAGGTACCCTGAGCGACGTTAATCCGGCCCATTATGTCGTGGATTTGGTGGGAGGAGACTGCGCATTCTTAAGGCGATGCAGACGAGTGGAGCAGCATAGGACGGACATTCGCATACCTCGTTCCTGTCCTGCTAGAAGAGGCACATCTCAGTGAATGGTGTTGGCTCAAGGAGGTCGAGTGTGAGATCCACGGGGACCTTCGGAAAGCTCCGTTCGAGCCTGCAACGCAAACATCGGTGGTTCGTGCTCACTCACTCAATGGAAATGTTGTGCCACCAAGTCGATAAATCTTTTCTGTTCACGTTTACAGCAATTTCGAGCACTCTGCTTATTTTCTAATGCCAAGTGCTTGATTTTGTTGTGAACGAGTCAGACTCATCTACTCGTTGTTCTGAAGTCCATTGTAGCAGGCCGCAAACACAGCGTATTGATGAAGAAGCCTCAAGTTGTTGATTTGTTTTCAATTGCGCTTGTGCACCGCTGCCAAAGCAGCAGAAGCATTAGCACCCGAATGATTCGTTGCACTGTGAAAAGTGTAAAGCGATGCGTGCATTTATTATTTAAATTAATGATCATGAATTCATGAATGATTTCCAAGGTACCCTGAGCGACGTTAATCTGGCCCATTATGTCGTGGAGTTGGTGGGAGGAGACTGCGCATTCTTAAGGCGATGCAGACGAGTGGAGCAGCCTAGGACGGACATTCGCATACCTCGTTCCTGTCCTGCTAGAAGAGGCACATCTCAGTGAATGGTGTTGGCTCAAGGAGGTCGAGTGTGAGATCCACGGGGACCTTCGGAAAGCTCCGTTCGAGCCTGCAACGCAAACATCGGTGGTTCGTGCTCACTCACTCAATGGAAATGTTGTGCCACCAAGTCGATACATCTTTTCTGTTCACGTTTACAGCAATTTCGAGCACTCTGCTTATTTTCTAATGCCAAGTGCTTGATTTTGTTGTGAACGAGTCAGACTCATCTACTCGTTGTTCTGAAGTCCATTGTAGCAGGCCGCAAACACAGCGTATTGATGAAGAAGCCTCAAGTTGTTGATTTGTTTTCAATTGCGCTTGTGCACCGCTGCCAAAGCAGCAGAAGCATTAGCACCCGAATGATTCGTTGCACTTTGAAAAGTGTAAAGCGATGCGTGCATTTATTATTTAAATAAATGATCATGAATTCGTGCATGATTTCGAAGGTACCCTGAGCGACGTTAATCCGGCCCATTATGTCGTGGATTTGGTGGCAGGAGACTGCGCATTCTTAAGGCGATGCAGACGAGTGGAGCAGCATAGGACGGACATTCGCATACCTCGTTCCTGTCCTGCTAGAAGAGGCACATCTCAGTGAATGGTGTTGGCTCAAGGAGGTCGAGTGTGAGATCCACGGGGACCTTCGGAAAGCTAAGTTCGAGCCTGCAACGCAAACATCGGTGGTTCGTGCTCACTCAATGGAAATGTTGTGCCATCAAGTCGATAAATCTTTTCTGTTCACGTTTACAGCAATTTCGAGCACTCTGCTTATTTTCTAATGGCAAGTGCTTGATTTTGTTGTGAACGAGTCAGACTCATCTACTCGTTGTTCTGAAGTCCATTGTAGCAGGCCGCAAACACAGCGTATTGATGAAGAAGCCTCAAGTTGTTGATTTGTTTTCAATTGCGCTTGTGCACCGCTGCCAAAGCAGCAGAAGCATTAGCACCCGAATGATTCGTTGCACTTTGAAAAGTGTAAAGCGATGCGTGCATTTATTATTTAAATTAATGATCATGAATTCATGAATGATTTCCAAGGTACCCTGAGCGACGTTAATCTGGCCCATTATGTCGTGGAGTTGGTGGGAGGAGACTGCGCATTCTTAAGGCGATGCAGACGAGTGGAGCAGCCTAGGACGGACATTCGCATACCTCGTTCCTGTCCTGCTAGAAGAGGCACATCTCAGTGAATGGTGTTGGCTCAAGGAGGTCGAGTGTGAGATCCACGGGGACCTTCGGAAAGCTCCGTTCGAGCCTGCAACGCAAACATCGGTGGTTCGTGCTCACTCACTCAATGGAAATGTTGTGCCACCAAGTCGATACATCTTTTCTGTTCACGTTTACAGCAATTTCGAGCACTCTGCTTATTTTCTAATGCCAAGTGCTTGATTTTGTTGTGAACGAGTCAGACTCATCTACTCGTTGTTCTGAAGTCCATTGTAGCAGGCCGCAAACACAGCGTATTGATGAAGAAGCCTCAAGTTGTTGATTTGTTTTCAATTGCGCTTGTGCACCGCTGCCAAAGCAGCAGAAGCATTAGCACCCGAATGATTCGTTGCACTTTGAAAAGTGTAAAGCGATGCGTGCATTTATTATTTAAATAAATGATCATGAATTCGTGCATGATTTCGAAGGTACCCTGAGCGACGTTAATCCGGCCCATTATGTCGTGGATTTGGTGGCAGGAGACTGCGCATTCTTAAGGCGATGCAGACGAGTGGAGCAGCATAGGACGGACATTCGCATACCTCGTTCCTGTCCTGCTAGAAGAGGCACATCTCAGTGAATGGTGTTGGCTCAAGGAGGTCGAGTGTGAGATCCACGGGGACCTTCGGAAAGCTAAGTTCGAGCCTGCAACGCAAACATCGGTGGTTCGTGCTCACTCAATGGAAATGTTGTGCCATCAAGTCGATAAATCTTTTCTGTTCACGTTTACAGCAATTTCGAGCACTCTGCTTATTTTCTAATGGCAAGTGCTTGATTTTGTTGTGAACGAGTCAGACTCATCTACTCGTTGTTCTGAAGTCCATTGTAGCAGGCCGCAAACACAGCGTATTGATGAAGAAGCCTCAAGTTGTTGATTTGTTTTCAATTGCGCTTGTGCACCGCTGCCAAAGCAGCAGAAGCATTAGCACCCGAATGATTCGTTGCACTTTGAAAAGTGTAAAGCGATGCGTGCATTTATTATTTAAATTAATGATCATGAATTCATGAATGATTTCCAAGGTACCCTGAGCGACGTTAATCCGGCCCATTATGTCGTGGAGTTGGTGGGAGGAGACTGCGCATTCTTAAGGCGATGCAGACGAGTGGAGCAGCCTAGGACGGACATTCGCATACCTCGTTCCTGTCCTGCTAGAAGAGGCACATCTCAGTGAATGGTGTTGGCTCAAGGAGGTCGAGTGTGAGATCCACGGGGACCTTCGGAAAGCTCCGTTCGAGCCTGCAACGCAAACATCGGTGGTTCGTGCTCACTCAATGGAAATGTTGTGCCATCAAGTCGATGAATCTTTTCTGTTCACGTTTACAGCAATTTCGAGCACTCTGCTTATTTTCTAATGCCAAGTGCTTGATTTTGTTGTGAACGAGTCAGACTCATCTACTCGTTGTTCTGAAGTCCATTGTAGCAGGCCGCAAACACAGCGTATTGATGAAGAAGCCTCAAGTTGTTGATTTGTTTTCAATTGCGCTTGTGCACCGCTGCCAAAGCAGCAGAAGCATTAGCACCCGAATGATTCGTTGCACTTTGAAAAGTGTAAAGCGATGCGTGCATTTATTATTTAAATTAATGATCATGAATTCATGAATGATTTCCAAGGTACCCTGAGCGACGTTAATCCGGCCCATTATGTCGTGGAGTTGGTGGGAGGAGACTGCACATTCTTAAGGCGATGCAGACGAGTGGAGCAGCATAGGACGGACATTTGCATACCTCGTTCCTGTCCTGCTAGAAGAGGCACATCTCAGTGAATGGTGTTGGCTCAAGGAGGTCGAGTGTGAGATCCACGGGGACCTTCGGAAAGCTCCGTTCGAGCCTGCAACGCAAACATCGGTGGTTCGTGCTCACTCAATGGAAATGTTGTGCCATCAAGTCGATAAATCTTTTCTGTTCACGTTTACAGCAATTTCGAGCACTCTGATTATTTTCTAATGCCAAGTGCTTGATTTTGTTGTGAACGAGTCAGACTAATCTACTCGTTGTTCTGAAGTCCATTGTAGCAGGCCGCAATCACAGCGTATTGATGAAGAAGCCTCAAGTTGTTGATTTGTTTTCAATTGCGCTTGTGCACCGCTGCCAAAGCAGCAGAAGCATTAGCACCCGAATGATTCGTTGCACTTTGAAAAGTGTAAAGCGATGCGTGCATTTATTATTTAAATTAATGATCATGAATTCATGAATGATTTCCAAGGTACCCTGAGCGACGTTAATCCGGCCCATTATGTCGTGGAGTTGGTGGGAGGAGACTGCGCATTCTTAAGGCGATGCAGACGAGTGGAGCAGCCTAGGACGGACATTCGCATACCTCGTTCATGTCCTGCTAGAAGAGGCACATCTCAGTGAATGGTGTTGGCTCAAGGAGGTCGAGTGTGAGATCCACGGGGACCTTCGGAAAGCTCCGTTCGAGCCTGCAACGCAAACATCGGTGGTTCGTGCTCACTCAATGGAAATGTTGTGCCATCAAGTCGATAAATCTTTTCTGTTCACGTTTACAGCAATTTCGAGCACTCTGCTTATTTTCTAATGCCAAGTGCTTGATTTTGTTGTGAACGAGTCAGACTCATCTACTCGTTGTTCTGAAGTCCATTGTAGCAGGCCGCAAACACAGCGTATTGATGAAGAAGCCTCAAGTTGTTGATTTGTTTTCAATTGCGCTTGTGCACCGCTGCCAAAGCAGCAGAAGCATTAGCACCCGAATGATTCGTTGCACTTTGAAAAGTGTAAAGCGATGCGTGCATTTATTATTTAAATTAATGATCATGAATTCATGAATGATTTCCAAGGTACCCTGAGCGACGTTAATCCGGCCCATTATGTCGTGGAGTTGGTGGGAGGAGACTGCGCATTCTTAAGGCGATGCAGACGAGTGGAGCAGCCTAGGACGGACATTCGCATACCTCGTTCATGTCCTGCTAGAAGAGGCACATCTCAGTGAATGGTGTTGGCTCAAGGAGGTCGAGTGTGAGATCCACGGGGACCTTCGGAAAGCTCCGTTCGTTCCTGCAACGCAAACATCGGTGGTTCGTTCTCACTCACTCAATGGAAATGTTGTGCCACCAAGTCGATAAATCTTTTCTGTTCACGTTTACAGCAATTTCGAGCACTCTGCTTATTTTTTAATGCCAAGTGCTTGATTTTGTTGTGAACGAGAGTCAGACTAATCTACTCGTTGTTCTGAAGTCCATTGTAGCAGGCCGCAAACACAGCGTATTGATGAAGAAGCCTCAAATTGTTGATTTGTTTTCAATTGCGCTTGTGCACCGCTGCCAAAGCAGCAGAAGCATTGGCACCCGAATGATTCGTTGCACTTTGAAAAGTGTAAAGCGATGCGTGCATTTATTATTTAAATTAATGATCATGAATTCATGAATGATTTCCAAGGTACCCTGAGCAACGTTAATCCGGCCCATTATGTCGTGGAGTTGGTGGGAGGAGACTGCGCATTCTTAAGGCGATGCAGACGAGTGGAGCAGCATAGGACGGACATTCGCATACCTCGTTCCTGTCCTGCTAGAAGAGGCACATCTCAGTGAATGGTGTTGGCTCAAGGAGGTCGAGTGTGAGATCCACGGGGACCTTCGGAAAGCTCCGTTCGAGCCTGCAACGCAAACATCGGTGGTTCGTGCTCACTCACTCAATGGAAATGTTGTGCCACCAAGTCGATACATCTTTTCTGTTCACGTTTACAGCAATTTCGAGCACTCTGCTTATTTTCTAATGCCAAGTGCTTGATTTTGTTGTGAACGAGTCAGACTCATCTACTCGTTGTTCTGAAGTCCATTGTAGCAGGCCGCAAACACAGCGTATTGATGAAGAAGCCTCAAGTTGTTGATTTGTTTTCAATTGCGCTTGTGCACCGCTGCCAAAGCAGCAGAAGCATTAGCACCAGAATGATTCGTTGCACTTTGAAAAGTGTAAAGCGATGCGTGCATTTGTCATTTAAATTAATGATCATGAATTCATGAATGAAGAGGCACATCTCAGTGAATGGTGTTGGCTCAAGGAGGTCGAGTGTGAGATCCACGGGGACCTTCGGAAAGCTCCGTTCGAGCCTGCAACGCAAACATCGGTGGTTCGTGCTCACTCACTCAATGGAAATGTTGTGCCACCAAGTCGATAAATCTTTTCTGTTCACGTTTACAGCAATTTCGAGCACTCTGCTTATTTTCTAATGCCAAGTGCTTGATTTTGTTGTGAACGAGTCAGACTCATCTACTCGTTGTTCTGAAGTCCATTGTAGCAGGCCACAAACACAGCGTATTGATGAAGAAGCCTCAAGTTGTTGATTTGTTTTCAATTGCGCTTGTGCACCGCTGCCAAAGCAGCAGAAGCATTAGCACCCGAATGATTCGTTGCACTTTGAAAAGTGTAAAGCGATGCGTGCATTTATTATTTAAATTAATGATCATGAATTCATGAATGATTTCCAAGGTACCCTGAGCAACGTTAATCCGGCCCATTATGTCGTGGAGTTGGTGGGAGGAGACTGCGCATTCTTAAGGCGATGCAGACGAGTGGAGCAGCATAGGACGGACATTCGCATACCTCGTTCCTGTCCTGCTAGAAGAGGCACATCTCAGTGAATGGTGTTGGCTCAACGAGGTCGAGTGTGAGATCCACGGGGACCTTCGGAAAGCTCCGTTCGAGCCTGCAACGCAAACATCGGTGGTTCGTGCTCACTCACTCAATGGAAATGTTGTGCCACCAAGTCGATACATCTTTTCTGTTCACGTTTACAGCAATTTCGAGCACTCTGCTTATTTTCTAATGCCAAGTGCTTGATTTTGTTGTGAACGAGTCAGACTCATCTACTCGTTGTTCTGAAGTCCATTGTAGCAGGCCGCAAACACAGCGTATTGATGAAGAAGCCTCAAGTTGTTGATTTGTTTTCAATTGCGCTTGTGCACCGCTGCCAAAGCAGCAGAAGCATTAGCACCCGAATGATTCGTTGCACTTTGAAAAGTGTAAAGCGATGCGTGCATTTGTCATTTAAATTAATGATCATGAATTCATGAATGAAGAGGCACATCTCAGTGAATGGTGTTGGCTCAAGGAGGTCGAGTGTGAGATCCACGGGGACCTTCGGAAAGCTCCGTTCGAGCCTGCAACGCAAACATCGGTGGTTCGTGCTCACTCACTCAATGGAAATGTTGTGCCACCAAGTCGATAAATCTTTTCTGTTCACGTTTACAGCAATTTCGAGCACTCTGCTTATTTTCTAATGCCAAGTGCTTGATTTTGTTGTGAACGAGTCAGACTCATCTACTCGTTGTTCTGAAGTCCATTGTAGCAGGCCGCAAACACAGCGTATTGATGAAGAAGCCTCAAGTTGTTGATTTGTTTTCAATTGCGCTCGTGCACCGCTGCCAAAGCAGCAGAAGCATTAGCACCCGAATGATTCGTTGCACTTTGAAAAGTGTAAAGCGATGCGTGCATTTATTATTTAAATAAATGATCATGAATTCGTGCATGATTTCGAAGGTACCCTGAGCGACGTTAATCCGGCCCATTATGTCGTGGATTTGGTGGGAGGAGACTGCGCATTCTTAAGGCGATGCAGACGAGTGGAGCAGCATAGGACGGACATTCGCATACCTCGTTCCTGTCCTGCTAGAAGAGGCACATCTCAGTGAATGGTGTTGGCTCAAGGAGGTCGAGTGTGAGATCCACGGGGACCTTCGGAAAGCTCCGTTCGAGCCTGCAACGCAAACATCGGTGGTTCGTGCTCACTCACTCAATGGAAATGTTGTGCCACCAAGTCGATAAATCTTTTCTGTTCACGTTTACAGCAATTTCGAGCACTCTGCTTATTTTCTAATGCCAAGTGCTTGATTTTGTTGTGAACGAGTCAGACTCATCTACTCGTTGTTCTGAAGTCCATTGTAGCAGGCCGCAAACACAGCGTATTGATGAAGAAGCCTCAAGTTGTTGATTTGTTTTCAATTGCGCTTGTGCACCGCTGCCAAAGCAGCAGAAGCATTAGCACCCGAATGATTCGTTGCACTGTGAAAAGTGTAAAGCGATGCGTGCATTTATTATTTAAATTAATGATCATGAATTCATGAATGATTTCCAAGGTACCCTGAGCGACGTTAATCTGGCCCATTATGTCGTGGAGTTGGTGGGAGGAGACTGCGCATTCTTAAGGCGATGCAGACGAGTGGAGCAGCCTAGGACGGACATTCGCATACCTCGTTCCTGTCCTGCTAGAAGAGGCACATCTCAGTGAATGGTGTTGGCTCAAGGAGGTCGAGTGTGAGATCCACGGGGACCTTCGGAAAGCTCCGTTCGAGCCTGCAACGCAAACATCGGTGGTTCGTGCTCACTCACTCAATGGAAATGTTGTGCCACCAAGTCGATACATCTTTTCTGTTCACGTTTACAGCAATTTCGAGCACTCTGCTTATTTTCTAATGCCAAGTGCTTGATTTTGTTGTGAACGAGTCAGACTCATCTACTCGTTGTTCTGAAGTCCATTGTAGCAGGCCGCAAACACAGCGTATTGATGAAGAAGCCTCAAGTTGTTGATTTGTTTTCAATTGCGCTTGTGCACCGCTGCCAAAGCAGCAGAAGCATTAGCACCCGAATGATTCGTTGCACTTTGAAAAGTGTAAAGCGATGCGTGCATTTATTATTTAAATAAATGATCATGAATTCGTGCATGATTTCGAAGGTACCCTGAGCGAAGTTAATCCGGCCCATTATGTCGTGGATTTGGTGGCAGGAGACTGCGCATTCTTAAGGCGATGCAGACGAGTGGAGCAGCATAGGACGGACATTCGCATACCTCGTTCCTGTCCTGCTAGAAGAGGCACATCTCAGTGAATGGTGTTGGCTCAAGGAGGTCGAGTGTGAGATCCACGGGGACCTTCGGAAAGCTCCGTTCGAGCCTGCAACGCAAACATCGGTGGTTCGTGCTCACTCAATGGAAATGTTGTGCCATCAAGTCGATAAATCTTTTCTGTTCACGTTTACAGCAATTTCGAGCACTCTGCTTATTTTCTAATGGCAAGTGCTTGATTTTGTTGTGAACGAGTCAGACTCATCTACTCGTTGTTCTGAAGTCCATTGTAGCAGGCCGCAAACACAGCGTATTGATGAAGAAGCCTCAAGTTGTTGATTTGTTTTCAATTGCGCTTGTGCACCGCTGCCAAAGCAGCAGAAGCATTAGCACCCGAATGATTCGTTGCACTTTGAAAAGTGTAAAGCGATGCGTGCATTTATTATTTAAATTAATGATCATGAATTCATGAATGATTTCCAAGGTACCCTGAGCGACGTTAATCCGGCCCATTATGTCGTGGAGTTGGTGGGAGGAGACTGCGCATTCTTAAGGCGATGCAGACGAGTGGAGCAGCCTAGGACGGACATTCGCATACCTCGTTCATGTCCTGCTAGAAGAGGCACATCTCAGTGAATGGTGTTGGCTCAAGGAGGTCGAGTGTGAGATCCACCGGGACCTTCGGAAAGCTCCGTTCGAGCCTGCAACGCAAACATCGGTGGTTCGTGCTCACTCAATGGAAATGTTGTGCCATCAAGTCGATAAATCTTTTCTGTTCACGTTTACAGCAATTTCGAGCACTCTGCTTATTTTCTAATGCCAAGTGCTTGATTTTGTTGTGAACGCGTCAGACTCATCTACTCGTTGTTCTGAAGTCCATTGTAGCAGGCCGCAAACACAGCGTATTGATGAAGAAGCCTCAAGTTGTTGATTTGTTTTCAATTGCGCTTGTGCACCGCTGCCAAAGCAGCAGAAGCATTAGCACCCGAATGATTCGTTGCACTTTGAAAAGTGTAAAGCGATGCGTGCATTTATTATTTAAATTAATGATAATGAATTCATGAATGATTTCCAAGGTACCCTGAGCGACGTTAATCCGGCCCATTATGTCGTGGAGTTGGTGGGAGGAGACTGCGCATTCTTAAGGCGATGCAGACGAGTGGAGCAGCCTAGGACGGACATTCGCATACCTCGTTCCTGTCCTGCTAGAAGAGGCACATCTCAGTGAATGGTGTTGGCTCAAGGAGGTCGAGTGTGAGATCCACGGGGACCTTCGGAAAGCTCCGTTCGAGCCTGCAACGCAAACATCGGTGGTTCGTGCTCACTCAATGGAAATGTTGTGCCATCAAGTCGATGAATCTTTTCTGTTCACGTTTACAGCAATTTCGAGCACTCTGCTTATTTTCTAATGCCAAGTGCTTGATTTTGTTGTGAACGAGTCAGACTCATCTACTCGTTGTTCTGAAGTCCATTGTAGCAGGCCGCAAACACAGCGTATTGATGAAGAAGCCTCAAGTTGTTGATTTGTTTTCAATTGCGCTTGTGCACCGCTGCCAAAGCAGCAGAAGCATTAGCACCCGAATGATTCGTTGCACTTTGAAAAGTGTAAAGCGATGCGTGCATTTATTATTTAAATTAATGATCATGAATTCATGAATGATTTCCAAGGTACCCTGAGCGACGTTAATCCGGCCCATTATGTCGTGGAGTTGGTGGGAGGAGACTGCACATTCTTAAGGCGATGCAGACGAGTGGAGCAGCATAGGACGGACATTTGCATACCTCGTTCCTGTCCTGCTAGAAGAGGCACATCTCAGTGAATGGTGTTGGCTCAAGGAGGTCGAGTGTGAGATCCACGGGGACCTTCGGAAAGCTCCGTTCGAGCCTGCAACGCAAACATCGGTGGTTCGTGCTCACTCAATGGAAATGTTGTGCCATCAAGTCGATAAATCTTTTCTGTTCACGTTTACAGCAATTTCGAGCACTCTGCTTATTTTCTAATGCCAAGTGCTTGATTTTGTTGTGAACGAGTCAGACTAATCTACTCGTTGTTCTGAAGTCCATTGTAGCAGGCCGCAATCACAGCGTATTGATGAAGAAGCCTCAAGTTGTTGATTTGTTTTCAATTGCGCTTGTGCACCGCTGCCAAAGCAGCAGAAGCATTAGCACCCGAATGATTCGTTGCACTTTGAAAAGTGTAAAGCGATGCGTGCATTTATTATTTAAATTAATGATCATGAATTCATGAATGATTTCCAAGGTACCCTGAGCGACGTTAATCCGGCCCATTATGTCGTGGAGTTGGTGGGAGGAGACTGCGCATTCTTAAGGCGATGCAGACGAGTGGAGCAGCCTAGGACGGACATTCGCATACCTCGTTCATGTCCTGCTAGAAGAGGCACATCTCAGTGAATGGTGTTGGCTCAAGGAGGTCGAGTGTGAGATCCACCGGGACCTTCGGAAAGCTCCGTTCGAGCCTGCAACGCAAACATCGGTGGTTCGTGCTCACTCAATGGAAATGTTGTGCCATCAAGTCGATAAATCTTTTCTGTTCACGTTTACAGCAATTTCGAGCACTCTGCTTATTTTCTAATGCCAAGTGCTTGATTTTGTTGTGAACGCGTCAGACTCATCTACTCGTTGTTCTGAAGTCCATTGTAGCAGGCCGCAAACACAGCGTATTGATGAAGAAGCCTCAAGTTGTTGATTTGTTTTCAATTGCGCTTGTGCACCGCTGCCAAAGCAGCAGAAGCATTAGCACCCGAATGATTCGTTGCACTTTGAAAAGTGTAAAGCGATGCGTGCATTTATTATTTAAATTAATGATAATGAATTCATGAATGATTTCCAAGGTACCCTGAGCGACGTTAATCCGGCCCATTATGTCGTGGAGTTGGTGGGAGGAGACTGCGCATTCTTAAGGCGATGCAGACGAGTGGAGCAGCCTAGGACGGACATTCGCATACCTCGTTCCTGTCCTGCTAGAAGAGGCACATCTCAGTGAATGGTGTTGGCTCAAGGAGGTCGAGTGTGAGATCCACGGGGACCTTCGGAAAGCTCCGTTCGAGCCTGCAACGCAAACATCGGTGGTTCGTGCTCACTCAATGGAAATGTTGTGCCATCAAGTCGATGAATCTTTTCTGTTCACGTTTACAGCAATTTCGAGCACTCTGCTTATTTTCTAATGCCAAGTGCTTGATTTTGTTGTGAACGAGTCAGACTCATCTACTCGTTGTTCTGAAGTCCATTGTAGCAGGCCGCAAACACAGCGTATTGATGAAGAAGCCTCAAGTTGTTGATTTGTTTTCAATTGCGCTTGTGCACCGCTGCCAAAGCAGCAGAAGCATTAGCACCCGAATGATTCGTTGCACTTTGAAAAGTGTAAAGCGATGCGTGCATTTATTATTTAAATTAATGATCATGAATTCATGAATGATTTCCAAGGTACCCTGAGCGACGTTAATCCGGCCCATTATGTCGTGGAGTTGGTGGGAGGAGACTGCGCATTCTTAAGGCGATGCAGACGAGTGGAGCAGCCTAGGACGGACATTCGCATACCTCGTTCATGTCCTGCTAGAAGAGGCACATCTCAGTGAATGGTGTTGGCTCAAGGAGGTCGAGTGTGAGATCCACGGGGACCTTCGGAAAGCTCCGTTCGAGCCTGCAACGCAAACATCGGTGGTTCGTGCTCACTCAATGGAAATGTTGTGCCATCAAGTCGATAAATCTTTTCTGTTCACGTTTACAGCAATTTCGAGCACTCTGCTTATTTTCTAATGCCAAGTGCTTGATTTTGTTGTGAACGAGTCAGACTCATCTACTCGTTGTTCTGAAGTCCATTGTAGCAGGCCGCAAACACAGCGTATTGATGAAGAAGCCTCAAGTTGTTGATTTGTTTTCAATTGCGCTTGTGCACCGCTGCCAAAGCAGCAGAAGCATTAGCACCCGAATGATTCGTTGCACTTTGAAAAGTGTAAAGCGATGCGTGCATTTATTATTTAAATTAATGATCATGAATTCATGAATGATTTCCAAGGTACCCTGAGCGACGTTAATCTGGCCCATTATGTCGTGGAGTTGGTGGGAGGAGACTGCGCATTCTTAAGGCGATGCAGACGAGTGGAGCAGCCTAGGACGGACATTCGCATACCTCGTTCCAGTCCTGCTAGAAGAGGCACATCTCAGTGAATGGTGTTGGCTCAAGGAGGTCGAGTGTGAGATCCACGGGGACCTTCGGAAAGCTCCGTTCGAGCCTGCAACGCAAACATCGGTGGTTCGTGCTCACTCACTCAATGTAAATGTTGTGCCATCAAGTCGAAAAATCTTTTCTGTTCACGTTTACAGCAATTTCGAGCACTCTGCTTATTTTCTAATGCCAAGTGCTTGATTTTGTTGTGAACGCGTCAGACTCATCTACTCGTTGTTCTGATGTCCATTGTAGCAGGCCGCAAACACAGCGTATTGATGAAGAAGCCTCAAGTTGTTGATTTGTTTTCAATTGCGCTTGTGCACCGCTGCCAAAGCAGCAGAAGCATTAGCACCCGAATGATTCGTTGCACTTTGAAAAGTGTAAAGCGATGCGTGCATTTATTATTTAAATTAATGATCATGAATTCATGAATGATTTCCAAGGTACCCTGAGCGACGTTAATCCGGCCCATTATGTCGTGGAGTTGGTGGGAGGAGACTGCGCATTCTTAAGGCGATGCAGACGAGTGGAGCAGCCTAGGACGGACATTCGCATACCTCGTTCCTGTCCTGCTAGAAGAGGCACATCTCAGTGAATGGTGTTGGCTCAAGGAGGTCGAGTGTGAGATCCACGGGGACCTTCGGAAAGCTCCGTTCGAGTCTGCAACGCAGTATGGGAAGGCCGGATCTGACGATCCGGAAGGGAGGAGTCGGGGTCACGTGGGAGAGAGAATATAGAGGGGAGCCCAGAAGAGATCGGGGCCAGTTGATGGAGTGAATAAGCGGTACCACGTTGGGTGGCCGCCGCGCCATCAGCCACGTAGCTGATGGGGCTTCGGCACACCGTCGGCCAGTGGTGTGCGGAGCGGGGAGGAGCGGAGCAACTAACGGGAGAGCGCATGCGGGGCACGGGCGAGAAGGAGCTGACGGAGGAGCGTGCGGGGCACGCGAGAGGAGCGTGCGCGGCCCGTGAGAGGAGATGCTGGTAGGAACGAAGTGGACCAGACCACCAATAGATTAATGTGTCCGTCTGTCCGACAAGATGGCCGCCCGCTCCCCCTGCGATCTGTGAACTAAACAAGATGGCCGTCGCTTCCGGCGCCTCACGGCGAAACTATTAACTTCTCTTCAAAATTACTTTACTGAAACTCAGCACGTTTTTTTTTTAAAAATTACTTTACTGAAACGCAGCACGTTTTTTTAACACAGAGACAAGAAACATTTATTAACACAGAGACGAGATACATTTAATCGCCTTATTTGTGCACGAAAAGCATGGCGCGAGGCCTAGTGCGGCAGGCTTCGCGAGGCCTAGTGCGGCAGGCTTATTAACACAGAGACGAGATACATTTAATCGCCTTACTTGTGAACGAAAAGCGCGGCTTCGCAAGGCCTAGTGCGGCAGGCTTCGCGAGGCCTACTGCAGAGAAGGCATCGCGAGGCCTACTGCAGAGAAGGCTTCGCGAGGCCTACTTCAGGAGGCTTCGCGAGGCCTAGTGCAGGAGGCTTCGCGAGGCCTACTGCGACAGGCTTCGCGAGGCCGTCCGTCTGTCCGACAAGATGGCCGCCCGCTCCCCCTGCGATCCGTGAACTAAATGAACTAAACAAGATGGCCGTCGCATCCGGCGCAGCCAATGACATCGCCTGTTGCAATCCTTGCTCTGTGGGCGCGCGAGTCAGTGGGGAGGGGGGTGTGGACGTCATCGCTCACCCCCCATGCACAAATCATTTTCTTTTTAACTCCTCTATACCCGGTCGATATCCCTGCACCGGTATTAGTATTATTCCTACCAGCCCACCCCCCAGGAGCTGAGGAGGAAGCGCGTGCGGGGGCGCGCGCGAGACGACGCTGGTCCGCGGAGGAGACCAGCGGGGTGCGGAGGAAGAGCTTGAATAAAAGACAAGCGGAGACCAGCAGTGCCTGACGGAGTCTTTTATTTCAGATATATCACTGAAGGATTTGCCTAAGTCTGAGCATGAATGTTTACAAGTACGTTTTAGTCAGTCCCTCCAGAAAAACGCGGAGTTTTTTGGTGATTGTTTCGGGCAAAAATCGTTGATTATGCGGCACGTTTTCTTAAAAAATGCGATGAAATATGCGGGATATTGATGCAATTTTATGCGATTAAATTGCGGGAACTTGCAAAAAATGCGGGAACTTGCAAAAATTGCGGGAACTTGCAAAAATGCGGTTTGATGAAAAAGAGAAAAAAAAGTGATTCCCCCAACACCCTATTCATTAGGCTACTACTTTAATGTAAAGGGTCATTTCTTATTACTTCCTATGATAAGCAAGCATACTACATCACAGAAAGTGCTGGGAATATTTAAGTTCTAATCTTGTTTTATTTCAGACCTTAACAAACAGATGGCTCAAACTTACAAAACATTGAGTCGAACAAGTTCTGTAGCTTTACAAAATGAATATGCTACAACTTCTGTAAAAATGAATAAATAAAATATTAAAAAATAAAATGTGTGCTTCCTGTTTTACAGAGGTAGCTATACAAAACAGACATCTTCTGTTAAAATAAGTGTTTTCAGTGCACAGTAACGTAAGCAATACAGTAACAGTACAGTCTTACAGTAATGTAAATTTACATACTACTAACAAAAAAGTGCAATCTTACAACTGTAAAGTTGCATAAACTCTTCATCATGGTTTCATTGGCATCGCGGGGTTTGCAGCTTTTCAATGATGTCGCGTAATGAGTGACGTCACTTCATAACGTTCCCATGGCAACAGGGGAAATGGCTGCGCTTGTGTGAAGTAAACGCAACATTTTTCAACTTTCTGCTAAGATATATGTGACTTTTTGCAACGAAAATGCAGGGATTATGAAATCATGCAAGCCCGCATATTTTGCGCGCGGAAATCTGCAATTTATGCGGCGAATTTGAAAAAACGCGCCCGCATAAATATGCGGACTTTGGCTGATTTTGCGTGGAATCTTGCGATCGCATAATCGCGTTTTTCTGGAGGGACTGTTTAGTCTCAATTGGAAGTCCAGCATTACAATTTGGTTGCCATTACATACATATTTGACATCACAATTAAGGAGCGCTCATGTTTGACGAAACATTTGTATAAATGCATGTTTTCTCATGCTGACAATGTCAACTTTTAAGAAAAATATATAATGGGTTTGTGATATTAGGCGGATGTGAATATTTCGAGAATTGCAATGTTTGATTTAAGTTGGCAATAAAAAAATGTTTTGAGCAATCAGTCCCTTTCTTTTCTCTTTATACGTCTTAAAAGCTGATGCAGAACCTTATGTTTCATTCTAAAGATATAAATTAATTATCAATTGACTTGTTCGGCGAGGTGGCCAGGTGATAGTAGTGCATCAATGTACCCAACTTTGAGTGTTACCGCCTTGTATACACGTGTATACGTTGCTTCCCTTTTTTGTTGAACCGTAATGCATTTTATAGCGCTGATCATATGAACTATACAATCAACTATTGAGTTCTGAGATACGAACAAATCAACTTACGACTGGCCTAGGAACGTAACCCATCTTATGTCGAGGACTGCCGGTATGATAACTGGACATATTTTATACCTCTTGATTGTCCTCAATATTCAAACATAAATTACCAGATTGCCAACAATCAAAAATTAATTTGATATCAAGTGAAACATATACATTACTTTAAACTGGCATTGGTTAAACATTATTTTAATTTTAATTAAAAAAAATCTAGAATTTTTATTTAACATGCAATACTTGATGATATATTTAAACAGTTAAGTAACGTTGATAATTGAGGAATCAATAAGTGATTTAACATATTAAAAAGGTTGATGTATGTTCAAAATAAAACATGTAAAGAATCGAACAGAGAAACAAATCCTGCCATAGTGAATGTGCGTATGTTCAACATTGGCATGTTGCTTTTCACTATGAACTTTAGCGTTCATCATTGATATGTTGGACACTATTCATGTATGTTAAATATATTTAAAAGAATTAAAAGCGCATTTCATCTACTTCGTAAATATAAAAAGCCAGACCACGTGGGAGAGAACCCATCCCCTTCGACGCTTCAGTTACCCCAAGGGCACTGCTAGTAATACACTCATGTTTTTATACATTCATTTTATAAATCAACTTTTTTCAAGCCCCTCAATCTCTTCAGCCATCCAATTATGATTTATAGTGATGGTAATTCGGATTACATCGTACTGTAGTGTTCTTTAAACATTTTATTTTCTAAAAATATTTTATTCTAATTTCGTTATTCAGTTACTGAGTGTGTTAATTACGTGTAAATGCAAATTAAACGTAATTTTACTGGATGTTTTTAATTGCTTGCAGTTATGCTAGATGTCCCCCATCACCATTCAGGTTCTGCAATTGTTTTGGTAGCACTTCGTATATATTCATGCCTCTGACAGAAACACATTGACCAGTTGTGTCGAAATTTTCACTTTATTGAGAAAGTCACAACATGTCATTTATACATTCATTCGAGTTTTTATATTGGTTAATGATTTCACATGGTCAAATGTTTCCCAGAACGTTGGTTATGTTGCATTTTTGTCCTCAAGATTTATCAATGATGGAAGATGTTTGAACACCATTGTCAATGTAGTGGATATATATAATCCAAAGAAATAAATCCTGCCAGCTAAGGGTAAAAGTTTTGGGATAATTAATTACTGTTGGTGAAAATTAACCGTTGTGGTTTAAAATTAAATTTTTTACAAGGTGTCACTGGTCAGAAGTCTGGGTGATTGTTACATGCTGAAAATGAAAGAATCGTTTTAAGTTAAATGTAACTGTAAATATCATAAATGATATGCCGATAGCAAGCAAAATAGCATTAGTTCCAGTGACAACTCTCCTATAGTATCTATTACATTTGTATATATTCAGTGAATATCGTGCTTCAGGTAAAACATAATTATACAGTGAAGAAAATCAAAGATTCCATTCTATGCATTAAAACAATAGAAACCATTTACATCTCCAGTTACACAGTCAAGCAAAGCAGGGGTGACTGCAAAGGCACAAGTGTAGTGTTGAATGCAGCAATCATAATTCAACCTCTGACAAATGTGGTTAATCAAATATAGATCAGATAGAAATAAACACATTAATTTGTGTTTGGTATGTAATTACAATTACGTAGGATTTCAGGGGCAATAGAACGCACAGAGCGCAGACATTGTCTTAGTAATCTTTACCAATCCTTCACCAATGCCAGTGGAGTTTTAAATGATTGGGTAGATACCGACAGAAGCGATTCCACACTGGTTATCCTTGTTTCTAATCATGTATATGTAGCCTTTCTCTCCCCAGTCTTCCCCCCAGCTGTTAAAAGAAAAAGACATGCACACATGTGCATACAGATGTTAAAAAATACACCAACCCACATGGTCACACACAACTGCCATTCGCCACGAAGTGGTAGTGATGTTACTACAGCGCTTGCGCCTTTCCAGGTGTATTTTTCCGCCATGTGAAGTGTCGAAGGACCACTGGCAGGAGGACACGAAACAGACCCAGATTCCACGGGTTGACTGACTGAGATGGCTGGCAGATGCACAATTTGTGCTCTCTACTCTGCCAACTTTTAGCATTTTAGCCACACGTTGCTTTGCTTATTGTCGTGAGCGTCACTCATCTGCCCTCGATTGTTGCTGGAGGGTGACTGCCTCCAATTCCCCAGTAGCACCCTTCACGAACCTCCAGTGGCCGACCTTGATACTGTTGGTACTAGTCATTGGCGAGTCCAATGAGCTCCACATCCTTCTATATGACATAAGTCCATCTCTTCTCTAGCCCATGCAGCGCCCATTTAGTCTCATATATCCGGCCAAACAGAATCTACTTGGACATGTGGTGGCTTGACACGTGGGCTACATGACCCAGCCAACGCAGCCTGGCTTGCCAGAGGAAGTCACTGATGGCACTGTATCCAGATCTTTCAAGGATCTGTGAGCTTACACAATCAAGTCTGGTTAAACCTAGGATGGATCGTAGACATACTAGCCTAAATTTTTGAAACTGGTGCATATAATCCTTTCGAGGGATCCACATTCCACAAGCAATGGGAAGCAAGTGCATAACTAGGGCCTAGAAGACCCACTGGTTCATATTGAGTGATCGAGCAGGTAGCTTCCACACAGCATTATGCGGCTGTTGAAAATATACTACTTGACTGATTTCGAGCGAGATCTCAGCTGTCAAACGTCACACACATATGCAGGGAAATAACAAAACGCATGCAGTGCATTCTCATTAGGTTCTATGTTTCATGAGGCTCAATCAAGTTAACAGTAATTGAAATGCACAATAGATGAAATTACTTGGACGACTGACTACTAGGAGCCTCTTTTCTTAAGATACAATAAAACACCAGGTCCGGGCATCGTGATCAGTCTTGAAGCTCGTCCCTTCCCTCGAACGTCCCCTCCCCTCGTGCTCTCTCCTTTTATCCTTCTCGTGCCCCCTTTCTTCAACCCAGCCAATCCCTGCCCTTCTCCTCTAACGGTTCCCAACCATTGCCTCTGGGTCCCACCCTGTTTCCCGCCTTTTCCCGTTAAAACATTTTCCTCAAATCACTTAAAAACCCTGCCTCCCAATCGATCACTGTGGAGGGCTCTTTCCACCAACTGGAGACCTTGGCCTACTTTTAAATCACCATTTGTCTGCACATTGGCATGAAGTGAATGCTTGTTAATTTCGGTCATTACAAACACATTAGGATGTGGTCCCTGTTTTGACAAAATAAAGATTGAATGGCTTGTAATTGGAGGTTGTATTTTACACCTGTGGTGTTCCTAAAACACAATTTTAAAAACTTAACAAAAAGTTGACATGAACTATATATGCCCCATTCGATATAAACATACATGCAAATGTTTATGGGACCTCCTTTGCCAGTACCAACATATGAAAATAGGTGTTTCCCCTTTTTATCTGCCAACAAAAAAACACATTTTATAAGGAATCATGTCTGCATTAACCACAATATATGTGGTCAGAATGCAAACAAAAACATACTCTGATAATATCTGGTCTAACACCGTTTGAGACGAGGTTCAAAGGAAAGCTGTCTCTGGTGTGGACCAATCAGTTTAAAAGGCAATGCATATATTCTCATAGAATGTTTTGTTTGCATTCTGACCACAAGTATTGTGGTAAATGCAGACATGATTCCTTGTAAAAGGTGTTTTTTTGTTGCTAGATAAAAGGGGAAAAACCTATTCTCATGCAAATATTTGTTTTACTTCTAACAAAGATATTTTTGGTTACAGAATTCTACTAAAGATATGATAAATGGGAAATGTTGATCAATGTAAAGTTTAGTATTATAAAATAATGTTAAAATATAACTTCCATGGGAAGATAACTTTTACAACCTGTTCTTGACGATCCAGAAGTCATTGCCACTCAGGGTGCCGTATCCAACCACCAACATGGCGTGGTTTGGGGTCTTGTCGCAGGATGGTTCGTTAAATAGCCCTACACAGGACAAATTCAGTGGTGGCAGATTGGTGCAAAAATATCATAAACATGTGAAAAGCGGCAAATAGGTCTGTAATTGTTCAACTCAATTTTATCACCATTGTGAATACACGAATGATTGAAGCGTAATTTAATCACTCAAATAATTAATTTCCTGTAAACATTTCGTAAATAGGTCTGCTAATTTTGTTCCAAAAATTGGTCCCGCTTCTCTGAAAGTGTCCAGAGTTTTGCTTTAAATCACAAGTGTTCAGTCTCATTAAAACAACTGTTAGGATGGGCCCTGTATATTTCGCTATTGTTCAAAATAACATCTAAAATTAACATGGCAGGGTCAGGCACGAAAATGTCCGTGGAGAAGCTTCGCAAAATTATAGTAATCACAGTGCGTGCCGTTTGCCTCGCAGTAGATGTTAAAGCTCGCGTGACGTAATTGGCAAGAGTAGGCCATTGTGTGCAGAAGCATCATGGTCCAAATTTGAAAATTACATGGCAATGACTTATTTAGGATTACACATAGGCAGATGGCCCTCTACTGTAAAAATACTGCACTGTCTGTGAAACATGGTGCCTTCCTTCATGAAAGCCTTGTGCTATCGGAATGGTGCAAATAACCAAATTCACTAATATATTGGAATTATCATTACAATGATTGCAAACCTGATTTGTAGTGCTTAAAGGTGTCCAGGTCAGCATTCATTGCGATTGCAATTGGTCCCACAGATGCCACGGCTTGGCGCAAGACCTCTTCGTTACTGGACGGCTCCACAAATTGGTAGCTACTGCACTTGGTGGCGACATTCGCAGGCTTGAATCGACACTTTCCATCCTGGAGGAGAATAAAGAGTGGTTTCTTGTTACAGCAGTCCATCTGTAGATTTTCCTACCCCTTCATATTCAAAATGCCCACTCTTCAAATGTTTCACATCTCAGCTTGAGGCGTAATTAATCAAAGCCTAGTTAATTTATCCTCGTGAGGATATATAGCAGACTATACTTCTGGTGTCGTTGTGACTTAACCAGGTTGTGTCAGTCTTTTGTTGATCTACACCAGTTTTGAAACAAAAAAATTTAATTGACACGTAGGTTTTCGCAGGAAATATACATCTCTCTGATCGCCGATGTCATCAAGTTCCATCAAATGATACAAAATTGTACACTGCAGTGAAGTTAAAGTTAGATACGGAGAGCTTCTGGAACCTCGAAGATAGCACGCAAGTGGTGCACCTGTGGTTTGCACGAAACAAGATGTCGCTTAATCTAGGAAATTTGGAGGTTCTGCTGGTTGGCACTCGCGCTCAGGTGAAAACATTTATGGGAGGATCAGGTGTGGTGGTCGCAGACTTCAGGATACAGTTTTCCATTCATCCAAAGAGCCTCGGTGTCATGCTTGACCAGAATATGTTATACTCTTAGGTTTTTTCGGTAAAGTCACGTAGGTAAAAAAATAAAATTAATAAAAGTAAAATAAAAAATCACGACGTTTCGGAGGCAACACAAGCTTCTGTCTTCAGGTGGAACCGTCACAGCATGATTGCTGTATCAAGTAAAGAGAAATTCCAAGAGACCCGACCTTGTATATATATACTTTACCGAAAAAAAAACTTAAGAGTATGAATCCTTGCAGTCACGAAAGCTTCAAATCTATAACCAGAATGTTGTTTGATCACCACGTGCAAAATATTGTCAGGTCCTGCAATTTTCATATCAGAGCTCTACGACACATTCAACCAGTATTTAGTCGTGACATAGCCAACACGGTGGGGTGTAGTGTAGTATCGATAAGGCTCAATTATTGCAACTCGCTACTCTACAGACGGGACGTAACATTACTAAGCTGCAGCAAGTACAACATTCTTTGGCACGTCTTGTGATGGGTACTGCTAAACCAATCAACAAAGATTGTCACTGCATCGCACGTTTTCAGATGCGCTTCTGGGGCTGTCTGGAATGCTCTTCCTGACGATATTAGGAAGCCACTGGAGTTATGCACTTTCAAATCTTGATTGAAAACTCATTTCTTTAGAACTGCTTTGTGTGGTTAGATTTTTGTCCTTCCCCTGCACCTTCAATTAGCAGTTTGCTATGTGCGGCACGAAAGAAGTTCAACATACATAATATTACGATTCAATACTAAATATTGGGTAATAACAGGTGCTTCATTTGATTAAGATCCTCCACCACCCAACAGCCACATTAATTCAATTGTCACGAATAAGCATTTAACACACCAATTGTGATTGTTTCAGCTCACCGGTAACTTCCCTGGATTGTTACTCTACCTTCCTCGATAATGTCCTGATAATGATCGATGAAATTTCACACAAAGCATCATATCTAATTACTAAATTCGGCTGTGAGAGTTGTTCTTCAACTTGACGTGGAGCTTACACGTAGGAAAATCATTCCCTACAGCATAACATCTGGTAGGACTCTCCTGAAAAAAATTAGTGAGGCTTTCCTGGGTAAAATAGCAAATATAAAAAAATAAAAACACCCACAGTTGACTGGTGGATTGACAAGTAAAGCTTACCGCATGCTCATATGGATACGACAACTCTGAGTCAATGCCATTATTGTCAATTATGTACTGGAGGGCACGTTCTGATCGTCCACCATTGCAACCGTTGTTGTAGTAGCTCTTGGTGCAGTCCACCAGTTGTTGCTCGCTTAACGATGTAAGATTCCCCGTTGCGGCAAAGTGTTGTCCTTCCAGAGAGCCTGTCTGCAGAGGTCCAAGGGTGGAAGAGGTGAGGAGAGTGACGCACAAAGACACGCACATTATAGGTTCCCAATTGTGCATTACAGAGCTCAAGAATAAAACATTCCACAATCGATGAATCGAAGGTGCACAATATGAGGCAATACGCCTCATTCACATTGGTGTCCCTCGTTGTAAGTGCGAGGGAAGAAGCTGCAAGAGAAGTGTTGTGACCTGCAGTGTGGTGGTTGACAACAGTGTGAATAAGGTGAAACAGTCAGTCTGTTTGACTGGGTCCTCAACATTAGGGGAGGAATAAATGAGTGAAGTTGACTAGAACAGTAGTAACCATGGTATAGTATCGATAAGACTCGATTATTGCAACTCACTACTCTATGGGACGTCTGGCAATAACATTACTAAGTTGCAGCGTGTACAAAATTCTCTGGCACGTGTCTTGATGGGTACTGCAAGATCCGACCATGTCCGCCGCAACGGATTTAAGGTGGCCATCGAACAAAGACGGTCACGGCATCGCATGCTTTCAGATGCGCTTCCTGGGCTGTCTAGAATGCTCTTCCTTCCGATATTAGGAAGCCAACGGAGCTATGCACTTTGCAATGGAGATTGAAAACTAATTTCTTTGGAATTGCATTTTGTGTTTAGTTTGTTGTCCTTCCCCCGCACCTACGATTAGCATGGTTGGCTACGTACGGTGCAAAAGAAGTTCAACATAAATACATGGCAGTAGCGATAAAAGAGTGATTAGGATACGACCGACCACTGATGAGCAATGAGCAAGTGACTGAAGGGATTCAGTGAGTGCTGGGTCATCAATTAACAGTGAACTGTTAGAGGAGAGAATCGTATATAAACGTACCGCACTAAAGGCCCAACTGGAGCCACAAAGCCCTTGTTCTTTAACGGGCGTCACGTAGCCCTTGAGTCTCCAGTCCACCTGCTCGGGGAGATTGTCCATGCTCCGGAGTGGGAATGGGGCCCCTCTCCTGCGAGTCTCATTTCTCAGATTCCAGAAACGGCCGACAACTTTCTCATGGTATTCATGCAGTTCCTGTACAAAAGACACAATGTAAAACTTACTTGCAATGTATTTATTTATAAGTCAACAGTCAAAGCGATTTCCTGCTCAAATGAGCAATGAGACAGTACTCTTCTCATGTTCACAGTCCTGAGCCAGTGGTGGAAATTACACATTCCCATGGCAGGGGCAAATCTAGCCATATAACAGCGACTGGTGGCTTTCCCACAAGTAATTTAACCTGCGTGATTACATTATATAATATTTAATTATTTGAATACCGGACAATTCCAAAACTGGACTCTCCCCACATTCATTCGGTCTCCATGAAGTATTACTGTAGCTGGGGAACTCATTCATCTCTATCTGTTGAGGTATGGGTCACAAAAACCTGCGGCTCTGCCGCACCAGAACAGCTCGTCTCCCCTAGTTACAGATATTTATGTATACTGTCTGCCACGACTATTTTAAGGCCCTGACAGAACAAGGCAATGTCTCACGGCCAGCTCCCTCCACGCCTCCCATCCTCACATCCCTTAAACTCCACCACACGCGGGGCGTACACCTACTTGCCCAATCAGAAAACACCTAGTCTGATTTGCTGTTCTCCACTGCTTTACTGGTTACATAACATTCACTTTAAGGACGTCATTACCATCTACTGGGCCGTGTGGCCAGATTCTGCATGCTTAATGCAAAGGTACAGTCAGTAACACACGTGCCAAAAAGAGGACATCACCATTTCCTCATATGAAGGGAAATAACACTTCCTGCACATGGTTTTCAATTGACTGAAAATAGATTAAACATGTTTTAGTTTTAAATCATATGAGACGCGAATATTTGTAAAATATGAGACTCCAGATGGCCAATGTGTATGTCATCATTTCTCTCGTCCAATGTTTGCATATATATTCTAATATTGCTGGGAAAAGACTTGGTAAGGGTCTATCGCCTTGCCAGACCAAATTATGATTTGTATTTTTCTGCTCTAATTATGTAGTCTCAAACATGATAATTATACGAACATTATTATTTGCAATCAATATGGTCAAAGTCAACAGTTCTGAAGAAGTACTTTCCTCTAAACTGTATTTATACTAAGTGCAACAAAAGTGTCCAGCGGCTGTTTCAGACCAAGCATGTATATTTCGTATCTGAAAGAAGTGGCACATGGTAAAGAAAAAAACTGCAATGCAGATGGATTAAAGTGACATGTTTAACGTGGATAAAAAATAATGGCTTAAACTCTTCGAACTCAGTTTAAACCATCTGTAGGAAATGGCATTGCCCCCTTCCCATTACGGAGAATCTTTAATTGTGGCTTTTAGGCAGCAGCTGTACCATCGACATTTTCGCTGTTTTCTTCTTCAGTTAACTAGGAGAGGAAATGAACCCAATGTGGCGCATGAAACGGCATCGCCGCTTTTGCAACTTTTGCAACTTTGACCTGGGTTACATCAAGAACATCATATTGGGTTTTTTACATTTTTATTCAACAAATGTAGACTTTATTTTACTATTCAATACTACAGTACAATTTGAATAAGGTTAAGTGAAAAGTTAAATTGCAATAAAAATGCTTAATATGTAAAGGATACAATGTAACTTTAGGAAAGGAATGTGACTAGATTAGGCAAGTATAGGCAACGTTTATACCAGACATCTGTACAATCTATTCTATTTAATTTATTTTCACTTCTTTGCACAGGGAAGCCACACTTGTCCTTTTGAGTTTTTAGCAGCAGAAGGTAATGTTGCTGCTGTTTGCAGATAATCTATCAGCATTGGGATGTTTGGCCAATACCTTCAACAGTTGATGTTGTTTTAGCTGTGGGAGGAGGAGGAAACTGGAGAACCCAGAGGAAACCCACGCCGAACAGGGGGAGAACGTAAATACTTCCCCACAGAGAGGCACCCGAGTTGGGAATTGAACCCAGGCCTTTCTTGCTATGAGGTTCGAGCGTTTCCACTGTTCCACCGTCCGTGCAGTTATGCATTTTGTTCGCTCATACCTTTACAGATTAACAAAAAGACTCACATTCGTCAAAACCACGGTGGATGTAAAGTCGAAAAAAATACACGACGTTTCGTCCTTCTTTTAGAGCACCTAAATAGAGAACCAGAGAGATAGAGGGGATACTAAGAGTGAGGATTGACAGGTTTCCAGTTTTCAATACTGGACTCCAGAGACTGGAGGCAGAGCTGAGATTACAGGCCCACATACTTCCAACCTCCACTTTTATATATACAATAGAACCTCGGAGATCGAACGCACCAGGACTCGAACAAATCGGTGTTCGAACGATATTTCCGGAAAAAATATTGCCCCGGAAACCGAACGAAATTCGGAGGTCGAACGGGCAATCGCGACTTGAAAGAACCTGTACGGCTGAGACGCGCATGGCCAGCGTGCATGACACTTGCCCAGACAAAGGGGACTCCCCTTCCAAACAATAACACCACCACCTCCTCCTCCTCACCACTTTCCACTCAAGCCATCAACTCTCCTTACTACAGGTAAAGTAAAGTTCAATGTTCATTTATTCCATGTATTTATTCATTTATTCCATTTATTTATTGCGTTTCTTGTTTTTTTAAATGATTTTCTGAATGTAATTACTGTAAACTTCGTGTAAAAATGGTTTATAATGAGATATTTCTTGTGTCTGGAACCAATTCATGTAATTTACATTAATTCTTATGGGGAAAATTAATTCGGTATTCGAATGGCCTTCTGGAACTAATTAAGTTCGATTCTCCGGAGTACCACTGTACAGTGGTCCTTTGGACTACGATGCCATCGATTAACGAGATTTCGATTAATGATCCACCTCCCATGAGGTCCCATTGTTTCTATTAACGATACATTTTCGATTAACGATACATTTATGCTATGTATGTACCAGGTCGGAATACTTGTTGATGCCAAGACGGAATGAGACGTTGCCCTCGTCGGCCAGTAGGTTGTGTTGCAGTACGCGCTTCAGGTTGTGCTCAAACACGTCGCGGCGGTGGGCATCCTCCTGCTCACTCTCGTAGTGCTTGCCTAGCAACATAACAATCATAATAATAGCGAAAGCGATTTGTTATTGAAACTATGCCCTCCTATACACATTGGCAGCTGGTGCTTGTTGTGGCACAAGCTAACTCGGTACCTGGCCCGCAAGCGGGTATTAGCCCACTGCCAGTAGGGGGCGATGATTGCTGCTGCGTGTGTAATCCAAATGAAGTAATTTGCAAAAATAAAGCTTTGTGATTGTAACATCCGGAGTTGCTGAATGCTGAAAAGAGGAATATTGGAGAAGGCCAAGACTACTATCCCCACAGATATGGGCCAAAACTTAAGATCTATTTGTGTTCACATGCAAATACCTATGAGTGTTTCCTGTGAAGCATTTGGAGTTTCTGTTGCTTACAGATGTTGCTATATAAATATAAATTGTATTCTGTATGATTGCCCCCCAACTTAAAGCTAATCCCAACCCTAAATCATAACCCTTCAAGCGATGGCCCCTCACCAAAAATTCCAACATATAACCTTGAACCATAATCTCTCTACCCTAAACCTAACCCCTTCCACAAACCATAACTAATAATATTTTCATTTTATAAAGCATCGTTCATGTAAATAGCATCCCACAACGCTGTACATGAGGACCAAATCCCACACACAGCCACTACTCGGTTAATGAAAACCCCACGACCTACCAAAATCCAAAATTTATGAATACATAAATGTCACCAAAACAAAAGGCACAAACAACAAAAGAGTTATTACAAGTGAAAAATAAACCCTAACTTATAAAACCCCCATGATTGACAAGGGGTGAGGCCTACATCCAGCAGCGGATTGACAATGGGCTGTACATTATTCTTCATAAATTTACGTGCAAAGCACCACAATAGTAAGAGCGTCAATTTATTTAGACATGTCCCGTGGTGACGATGTGTTATGAACGTTCGTACCGTACGTGCTCTTCCAGGTGTCCCACTGGAGCTGCTGCACGCTCAGGGCCTGCGTCAGGGTGAGCAGCGTGGCGAACAGCAGCAGTTGCATCGTGGCAGGCTTCACCTTGACAACTTCCAGAAGTCAAGATAAACTCGTCACACTGAAATCACAAGCAACACACAGTACCTCGCATTGAGCGTTTGCCCCACTGCAATTTTCCAAGTTATGCTGGCGAGGCCCAGGAACGCTCTAGCCTGTTTCCCCAGAACTGATATTGACTGATTGTATCCTATGCAGTCGGACTGGAATTGTAGCTGTTATGGATTTACTCTCCAACACACTGCTGTGCTGAACTATTAACTATTTGGCATGCTTTGTTTATGTGACAAACCTTATTAATCGGCTGTGTCGGGTGGTGGCGGGTTTAACAACACATTTATATTCACGAGATCTAATACAAAAACCTCGATTATGAATTATTGTAGCCGACAGGCCCACACGAGACAATCAACCCAGTGACAACAATTGGCGGCGTGGGGTGGCATGGTGGTAACACTCACTGTGCCTTACAGCAAGGGAGCCCTGGGTTTGATTCTTGATCAGGGTGCCTTTCAGAGTATGTTCTCTCCTTGTTCTGTATGGGTTTCCTCTGGGTTTTCCGGTTTGCTCAAATATAAAAAACATCATTCAACGTAATTTCCATTGGCCAAGACTTCCCAATGCTTACAAATGATCTGAAAATCACTGAATTTGGGATTACACACAGAAACATCACCCTATGCTGTATTAAATAATAAGAGTTGTATTGGAAAAAAACAAACGTGAGTTTGAAGGCACATGCCAGGACTGGTGGAGGTAAGGGTTTGTGGATGTCAATTTTCTTGCCAAACTCCCTTTCCAAGGGCATCGAGGTGCCATACCCTCTGGCTTAGGACGCCATTGTTGGCGATATGTTAACTACCTCGCATGGTATACAGGAGGTAATGGGTTCAATCCAGACACTGACGCTTGTATATTTGGAGTTTGCGTGTTCTCCCTATGGTTGCATGGAATTTTTTTCTGGGTCTTACGGCTTTTCCGTCCACATTTAGAAACACGTGTTTAGAGCATTTGGCTGCCGTAAATTTGCACGTGATAAGCCACTTCGTTGAGCTATTATTTGTGGCCAAGTCGCTTCTGAAAAAGAGCTACATAGCTCAGTGGGCCTTACCTGGTAAAATAAAAAATATATAATTGTCATGAAAAGGCAGTACGACAAATGTAGGCCAATATCCTGTCCTATCTGTACGAGAGAGCGTTATCCCCTCACAGTACCTGTAGTCCCTGGGCTACAGGTACTGTGAGGCCCCCAGTAAAATTTTCAAAAGGAAACCCAAGTTAAAGAAAATATAAATTATTTTTACAAGGCTAACAACAAAGAAACTTCAGCATTCACAAGTGAAATAACTTTTCACTTAATCTCTGGTTAGCCAAAAGCCGCTGCAAGGATGACCAGAGATTGCGTGATGATTTATGCTCCCTGACGAGATCATCATTTGTGGCAAGCACTTTGTGTGTCATGAGTGAGACCGTATAATGTATTCGTTCGGCAACCAGAAGCCATGACGACTCAGCGAGCACTGGGTGGACACGGTGGGATCTTGCAGTAACAAGAATGGACAGATGGAGTTGAGGCGACGCACGTCAGGTGGCGGAAAATAATAAGGTGACGACGTATTTGCGAAACGACGTAAAAGGGGGAGACGTAAACCGGGACATGACCGCACAACTGTGTGGGAAAGTCAACCGTGGTTGTCCTTTTGACTTAAAACTTCCGTGACTGCAGGAATTCATATTATTTGGTTCTTTCGTTAAAGTCACGTAGATAGAAAATACAAATGTTTATAACTTTTTTTTATTTTAATTTGATTATTTTCTATCTACGTGACTTTACCGAAAGAACCAAAGAGTGATAAATACGTGGTTGTCCTACGGAGAGACTGTCCCCTGCCCTTAACAGCGTGCAACTTCCACCGCTCGGAGTTCTAAACACTCGTGTGGCTCTTGCAACTTGGTTTGCGAAGTGAAACTTCACTTAAGACATTTGTTTTTGTGTGCGAGGCTGCGATCCCCCGTCGCGAGTGAACACGGAATAATCATCAGCGTATTTGTGGATACCACGGGTAAACCGACGACATGACGCACACTACTCGCCTCCTTCCCATATCTGTTCCTCCACATAAAATATTGTTTTTACACATCCCATCAGCCACACGGCCTCCTCGGAGAGTGAATACTTTAAACTGCATTTGTCTAACACAGGGGGTCGGCAACCCTTAAGGACTGCTTAGTGACGTTAATCATTAATGGGCCGTCTCATATTCACCACGGTGCATTGCGGCTCTTAAAAAACTTTTTTTTTACACCGAATTAAAAAAAACATGCCTCGTTATTTTACTTGCCGACGCCCTTGGCCCTAACACAAGCCCCACACTCTGGACCGCTTTCGACACTCACCCAGCCTCAGGCGCAAATGCCAGACGGTACGAGACCGGCGTCTTCAAGTTGCACACAAAACGACACTTTGATGGAAAAATGACCGCTTTAGTGGCCAGCAAAAACCTGGACCGCTTGACTTCAACAGAACTCGGCAGAACTCACCTGGGGAAGACGGGGGGGGGGAGATGTCTCAGAAGACGCTCGCTCGTGCTGCGACGGACCGAGTTACCGAGTGGACGAGGGAGCGGCCGGAGGAGGAAACTTGGAAATCCCCGCGCGGCGGGCCACGTGGCGGCGACGACCCCCCGGCGCGAAGTGCGGCAACGATCTCCGCTCGCCCCCCTAAGTCGTCGCAGCCGTTCAATTCAAATGGAATAAACAACACCCCCCCCCACACACAGGTGCTGAGCACAGGTACAAAACGTGAAGCGGCCAGCAACAGACAGCACTGCCATGGTTGTCACAGTCGAGAGTGTAACGCTGATGTTTGATTAGGAAAGGTTGTTTTTGTTGTTGTTGCTAGGAAAAAGAGACGGAAGAGAGGTGAGTGAGGGGTGAGTGTTTCCACCTGCAGTGTGGTGAGTGAGGGGGTGAGTGTTGCCATCTGCAGTGTGGTGAGTGAGGGGGTGAGTGAGGGGGTGAGTGTTGCCACCTGCAGTGTGGTGAGTGAGGGGGTGAGTGTAGCCATCTGCAGTGTGGTGAGTGAGGGCGTGAGTGTTGCCACCTGCAGTGTGGTGAGTGAGGGTGTGAGTGTAGCCATCTGCAGTGTGGTGAGTGAGGGGGTGAGTGTTTCCACCTGCAGTGTGGTGAGTGTTGCCATCTGCAGTGTGGTGAGTGAGGGCGTGAGTGTTGCCATCTGCAGTGTGGTGAGTGAGGGGGTGAGCGTTGTCATCTGCAGTGTGGTGAGTGAGGGCGTGAGTGTTGCCATCTGCAGTGTGGTGAGTGAGGGGGTGAGTGTTGTCATCTGCAGTGTGGTGAGTGAGGGCGTGAGTGTTGCCATCTGCAGTGTGGTGAGTGAGGGGGTGAGTGTTGCCATCTGCAGTGTGGTGAGTGAGGGCGTGAGTGTTGCCATCTGCAGTGTGGTGAGTGAGGGCGTGAGTGTTGCCATCTACAGTGTGGTGAGTGAGGGGGTGAGTGTTGCCATCTGCAGTGTGGTGAGTGAGGGGGTGAGTGTTGTCATCTGCAGTGTGGTGAGTGAGGGGGTGAGTGTTGCCATCTGCAGTGTGGTGAGTGAGGGGGAGAGTGTTGTCACCTGCAGTGTGGTGAGTGAGGGGGTGAGTGTTGCCATCTGCAGTGTGGTGAGTGAGGGGGTGAGTGTTGCCACCTGCAGTGTGGTGAGTGAGGGGGTGAGTGTTGCCATCTGGAGTGTGGTGAGTGAGGGGGTGAGTGTTGCCACCTGCAGTGTGGTGAGTGAGGGGGTGAGTGTTGCCACCTGCAGTGTGGTGAGTGAGGGGGTGAGTGTAGCCATCTGCAGTGTGGTGATTGAGGGGGTGAGTGTTGTCATCTGCAGTGTGGTGAGTGAGGGGGTGAGTGTAGCCATCTGCAGTGTGGTGAGTGAGGGGGTGAGTGTTGTCATCTGCAGTGTGGTGAGTGAGGGGGTGAGTGTTGCCATCTGCAGTGTGGTGAGTGAGGGCGTGAGTGTTGCCATCTGCAGTGTGGTGAGTGAGGGCGTGAGTGTTGCCATCTGCAGTGTGGTGAGTGAGGGGGTGAGTGTAGCCATCTGCAGTGTGGTGAGTGAGGGGGTGAGTGTTGTCATCTGCAGTGTGGTGAGTGAGGGGGTGAGTGTTGCCATCTGCAGTGTGGTGAGTGTTGTCATCTGCAGTGTGGTGAGTGAGGGCGTGAGTGTTGCCATCTGCAGTGTGGTGAGTGAGGGCGTGAGTGTTGCCGTCTGCAGTGTGGTGAGTGAGGGGGTGAGTGTAGCCATCTGCAGTGTGGTGAGTGAGGGGGTGAGTGTTGCCATCTGCAGTGTGGTGAGTGAGGGGGTGAGTGTAGCCATCTGCAGTGTGGTGAGTGAGGGCGTGAGTGTTGCCATCTGCAGTGTGGTGAGTGAGGGGGTGAGTGTAGCCATCTGCAGTGTGGTGAGTGAGGGCGTGAGTGTTGCCATCTGCAGTGTGGTGAGTGAGGGGGTGAGTGTAGCCATCTGCAGTGTGGTGAGTGAGGGGGTGAGTGTTGTCATCTGCAGTGTGGTGAGTGAGGGGGTGAGTGTTGCCATCTGCAGTGTGGTGAGTGAGGGGGTGAGTGTTGTCATCTGCAGTGTGGTGAGTGAGGGGGTGAGTGTTGTCACCTGCAGTGTGGTGAGTGAGGGGGTGAGTGTTGTCACCTGCAGTGTGGTGAGTGAGGGGGTGAGTGTAGCCATCTGCAGTGTGGTGAGTGAGGGGGTGAGTGTTGCCGTCTGCAGTGTGGTGAGTGAGGGGGTGAGTGTAGCCATCTGCAGTGTGGTGAGTGAGGGCGTGAGTGTTGCCATCTGCAGTGTGGTGAGTGAGGGGGTGAGTGTAGCCATCTGCAGTGTGGTGAGTGAGGGGGTGAGTGTTGTCATCTGCAGTGTGGTGAGTGAGGGGGTGAGTGTTGCCATCTGCAGTGTGGTGAGTGAGGGGGTGAGTGTTGTCATCTGCAGTGTGGTGAGTGAGGGGGTGAGTGTTGTCACCTGCAGTGTGGTGAGTGAGGGGGTGAGTGTTGTCACCTGCAGTGTGGTGAGTGAGGGGGTGAGTGTTGCCATCTGCAGTGTGGTGAGTGAGGCAGTGAGTGTTGCCATCTGCAGTGTGGTGAGTGAGGGGGTGAGTGTTGCCATCTGCAGTGTGGTGAGTGAGGGGGTGAGTGTTGCCACCTGGAGTGTGGTGAGTGATGGGGTGAGTGTTGTCACCTGCAGTGTGGTGAGTGAGGGGGTGAGTGAGGGGTGAGTGTTTGCCATCTGCAGTGTGGTGAGTGAGGGGGTGAGTGTTGTCATCTGCAGTGTGGTGAGTGAGGGGGTGAGTGTTGCCATCTGCAGTGTGGTGAGTGAGGGGGTGAGTGTTGCCATCTGCAGTGTGGTGAGTGAGGGGGTGAGTGTTGCCACCTGGAGTGTGGTGAGTGATGGGGTGAGTGAGGGGTGAGTGTTTGCCATCTGGAGTGTGGTGAGTGAGGGGTGAGTGTTGCCACCTGCAGTGTGGTGAGTGAGGGGGTGAGTGAGGGGTGAGTGTTTGCCATCTGGAGTGTGGTGAGTGAGGGGTGAGTGTTGCCACCTGCAGTGTGGTGAGTGAGGGGGTGAGTGTTGCCACCTGGAGTGTGGTGAGTGATGGGGTGAGTGTTGTCACCTGCAGTGTGGTGAGTGAGGGGGTGAGTGAGGGGTGAGTGTTTGCCATCTGCAGTGTGGTGAGTGAGGGCGTGAGTGTTGCCATCTGCAGTGTGGTGAGTGAGGGGGTGAGTGTAGCCATCTGCAGTGTGGTGAGTGAGGGGGTGAGTGTTGTCATCTGCAGTGTGGTGAGTGAGGGGGTGAGTGTTGCCATCTGCAGTGTGGTGAGTGAGGGGGTGAGTGTTGTCATCTGCAGTGTGGTGAGTGAGGGGGTGAGTGTTGTCACCTGCAGTGTGGTGAGTGAGGGGGTGAGTGTTGTCACCTGCAGTGTGGTGAGTGAGGGGGTGAGTGTTGCCATCTGCAGTGTGGTGAGTGAGGCAGTGAGTGTTGCCATCTGCAGTGTGGTGAGTGAGGGGGTGAGTGTTGCCATCTGCAGTGTGGTGAGTGAGGGGGTGAGTGTTGCCACCTGGAGTGTGGTGAGTGATGGGGTGAGTGTTGTCACCTGCAGTGTGGTGAGTGAGGGGGTGAGTGAGGGGTGAGTGTTTGCCATCTGCAGTGTGGTGAGTGAGGGGGTGAGTGTTGCCATCTGCAGTGTGGTGAGTGAGGGGGTGAGTGTTGCCATCTGCAGTGTGGTGAGTGAGGGGGTGAGTGTTGCCACCTGGAGTGTGGTGAGTGATGGGGTGAGTGAGGGGTGAGTGTTTGCCATCTGGAGTGTGGTGAGTGAGGGGTGAGTGTTGCCACCTGCAGTGTGGTGAGTGAGGGGGTGAGTGAGGGGTGAGTGTTTGCCATCTGGAGTGTGGTGAGTGAGGGGTGAGTGTTGCCACCTGCAGTGTGGTGAGTGAGGGGGTGAGTGTTGCCACCTGCAGTGTGGTGAGTGAGGGGGTGAGTGTTGTGACCTGCAGTGTGGTGAGTGAGGGGGTGAGTGTTGCCACCTGCAGTGTGGTGAGTGAGGGGGTGAGTGTTGTGACCTGCAGTGTGGTGAGTGAGGGGGTGAGTGTTGTGACCTGCAGTGTGGTGAGTGAGGGGGTGAGTGTTGTGACCTACAGTATATTGTGAGTGGGTGGGATAGAGCAGTGTGAATGAGATTCAAGTTTGGTAGGCAGGTGGACCGAGCCTCAACATGCGTGGAGTGTTTACCATTGGAACTCTACCATTGCAGTAGAGTGACGGTATTTACTGGCACATCCAACAGTATGGCGACCCCCGGGGTCATGCCATAAGGTTCACATCAAGACGTGGTCAGCACAGTGAGGCCACCGCTCCTCGCTCCACGCTCTCTGCTCCCCGTCGGATCCCACAGTAGCTGCAGCAGCAGTAGCTGCAGCAGTAGCTGCAGCAGCAGCTGCAGCAGCAGCAGTAGCAGCAGCAGCAGCTGCAGAAGCAGCAGCAGCTGCAGCAGCAGTAGCAGCAGCAGCAGTAGCTGCAGCAGCAGCAGTAGCAGCAGCAGCAGCTGCAGCAGCAGCAGCAGCTGCAGCAGCAGCAGTATCTGCAGCAGCAGCTGCAGAAGCAGCAGCTGCAGCAGCAGTATCAGCAGCAGCAGTAGCTGCCTCACAGGAGACATGCAGCCTACCTCGAACATCTGCCCTCACAGAAACCACCAACTGCCCTTAGGTGGTTATCCAGGTTTGATAACAATAATGTGTGTTCCGCATCACCGGTAACCGCATGGAAGATCCGGTCAAACCGGTTATTGGTTTGCCACTCAACGTTTTCAAATTCTTTTTCGCTTGAAAGACTAATTGCCGCGGTGTTAGTGGTGAGTACACCGACCTGGCGACGCAGAGACCTAAAGTTCGATTCGACAGCTCAATCGATAGGCAAATCTGGCATCCAATCGAGTATGCCACAGTCGATCGGGCAGGTCGCGTGTGGTGGGATAAATCGTGGGTGCCTCCACTTCCTTCCAACACATCCCGCGGCAGCATTGAAGAGGAGGCCGAATGCCCTCTCGAGCTCCGTTGAACAAGAGGCCCGTCGGCGAGCGATCGCAGGGCTGCTGCACCGTGACATTGGGCTGTGTGTACAGGTCGCCGGAGGGGCACCTCAGTGAAATAAACGACGCCGCCTGTCGTATACATGGGCAAAGGGCAGAGCTCGAAAAACCTGCGGCTCCGCAGCCCCATGCGGCTCTTTGAGGACTGCTTTGTGACGTTATGCATCGAGGACCACGCCGTCTCGTATTCACCACTTGCATTGCGGCTCTTGAAATGGTTTGTTTTACCGAATTCGAAAAGTACATTTCTTTTTTTGTTGCCGACCCCTGGCCAAGGGGTTCAAGGTGGTAGAGCACGGGGGAATGAAGCTAAGTGTAGGACGATTAGGGGCGGATAATGAAGAAGGGACGGGATTGTGAGGATAACCTTCAAGGAGGTGAAGGAACACGGGGAGCGAAGATGACACGTGGAGCGTGTCGTGAGCCAGGGTTCTTTTTGAGAGGGACGACTTCTGAGTGCACTTCTGAGTGCACGCGCGAACGGGAGAGAAATTAACAAATTCCCATAATCAAGGATCGTTTCGTGTGGATTCCCTTTCAAATGTAACATGCGGCGACTTAGGCCGTTTACGCAGTGTAGGAAGTACTCATTTTAGGCTGAGTTTACCGAGGAGAGGGCCAGTATCGGTTCATATACTCATGTCGCTGGGTGTGTACTGCAGTGTGCTCACCAATGTACATTAGCTCTCCACCACACAACACATGATTGTAGGTTTCTCCTGAAAAATATTGATCTTTGGGATAAACGAATGGGTTTTTTTTTGTAAGCGTTATCAATATCGCCATAGTAAAGTTCATCATTGGCAATTTTGAGCATGTTTTTCACAATTTTAACTTGTAACCAACATTTGAGGCCATTTCATGAATCCAATATTCAGCCCTGTGCCAGTGGTGGAAATTCTTCACTCCTATGGTGGGGACGAGCGTTTCCACAAGACTACTTATTTCTCCACAACACGGTATTCATTTGTGTGTATGCATGTTGAACTTATTTCGCTAATCGGAGGGATTACGGGCTGGGTCAACCCCCAAAAAGGTTTCATCTCATAACCTTCAGGTTGCGAGCCGCTTGCTCGACTCGGTGAGCCTTAATTTTAAATCCACATATTCCAACATTTTTGTCGATATAAATATATCATTTAAATAAAAAAAATAACCAGAAAAACTTTATTTTCCAATAAACATTTTCAAAACATTAACATAAAAACAAACATACATTAGTACAGGCAATGGTTAAATTCAACACTTTGTAATTTCATTGTATAAACAACAATAATAATAGATTCACTTTCTCCCACGCCGTGAAACGTGTGCCGTTTTTGCATATTTTCTCAACGGCAGGAATCCTGCCTTTTCATTTTTTTTAAGAGCAGTGTATACTTTTATAGCACCTACGCTTCATTCTGTCCCCCTGAACACGGTCGGCTGAGGAGCAATTATTACCTCTTCCAGATCATTGGCACCCAAGTTCCTCGTGCATAAGCGTAAATTGTGAAATACGCCGAGAACAAGTGCAGATCAGATTAAGATGTAATAAAAACCCTGCCTTGCATTATGACAATTTGTTATTATTAAACGTGTCACGCCAGCCAACCTTAAAACTTATTTTCATTTCAGTTAATTTGTCATAAACCGTGTAAATATTGAGGTAAACAAAAAAATGTACGACTATAGATGTATACATAATTTCAAATATGTATATTCAAGTTTTGTGTGCTAGAGTGTGTTTTAAAAACATTTATTCTTTAGTGAACCATGATCTTCAATTCAAAGCAGAGCACCAATATCAAACATGCATTAGCACATTGCATATCCATTACTATATCAATACTAGTTGTTGAATGGGTGTTTCTACATTTACCTGTTTATAAGCATAATGCAACATATTGACTCCTGCCCCCATGAACCGGGGCTTTTGTAAAGTGTTGTTCACAGCCAATCGCCAAACTGAAACGAGCACCACCAACTCGACCACGCGGCCGGAACGGTGCCGAGCCGAGCAGCCCACTCACGCGGGCGGTTCACCACGTGACTTGGCTGGACGGGCAGCTTGGCCAGACACACACTGCGGGCGTTTCATTTGAAGTGACAAAACATGGTACATTTCTCCTGGCTAAAATGGGAAATAGAATCGTCGATTCATGAGGAAACAATGGGACGTATTCTACGGTATACAAATCCAGTAATGATCTGTAATAACAGCGATGCATTGTCAGACATTACAAAGCGCCAAAGTAAAAATATACAAAGTATACACAGCTCTTTTAAAAAGAATTTAAATTGCAAAAACATGCCTGTAACATACTAGTGATGCGTGCGAGGACATGTCACGGAACTGCACGTAACATTGCCATGTTAGAGCCGTCACTAATGTCCTTGTAGCCATTATCTCCGCCACGCCATCAAGTAAATATCTCTTGACAAGGGGCCGATGTCTCTTCGAGCTTGTGCATAATTTTCTTTTCAATTTGTTCTCACTTAAGACAAAAGTAGCGTCATAGCCGATTGCCATGCTTAATGATCTATCGCTCATAATTCACTCGCCCTTGAATATTACACTTAAATATATATAACGAGAGTGTGTGCGTGCGTGTGTATGTGTGTGTGCATGAAACTATGACCGTTAAAAACACTTTTAAAAAATCCAAGAGTCTTCCAATCCACCACAGTTGTCACGGGATTTCTGTTCAGGCCTGTAGTTTTTCATTGTCATGTGTGGAGAGATGTCGCACTTAATAACCGTGAGGAATGATAACATGATATCCACAGTAGTCAGAGGGGTCTTGGACCTTTTCTGGAGGAAAGAATATATTTGTTAAATTGTATTGCCTTGGCAACCACGCATATCACATTTCAAAACATATAACTTTATGTTGATGAGAATACAACATATTTAATTATTTCCCTGTGCTGGCCCCACATGGAGAAAAAGTTACTTTTTCACAGAAAATCCATCCCATCGCGATGTAGCCATTTCGTTTCCACAGCGAGTGAAGAAATTAATATGTTTAATCATACGACACACGTGTGCATGTACAATCTCACAGTGAGCGTATGTACAGGCGAGGAACAGTATCACCGTCACAGCATTGCCTCATGAAAAGGTGTTAAAAGAGTCACACTCGGTTGGGTCAGCGTTCATTGTTCCCAATATTAAGACTGCGATTTTAACTGACTCACATCCCCAGTGCGTTGATTAAACGAGCACCACTAGGTCGGCACCACCGCTTAGTACAGAGACAGCTCCTCGCCAGAGAACTATAGAATTCCCATCGTTTTGGCTCAGAAATCGCCAAAGGAAATGAGCACTGCTCAATGCGTACTTGAGCACGGGGAGACTACGGCGTTTGATGTTGCCCCTTATACACAAACAATGCACATTCCGATTTCAGTTTGTACCTTGTTGTGAACAAGGATGCAATAAAAACTGCCATGATTTGAATGGAGCTGCAATACAAATGCCCTTCCAATTTCAAAGCAAACAGTAGCCAACGTTTAAATGTCGGGAGACAAACGGAACTGAAAGTTAACAGAAAAATCCGACTGCAATTTTATATAACAGATGCTCGTTAAATTCTACTGAGATGGGTTATCGTGAATGCCAGCGAGTCTCATTCAGTGTGCAGGCAAGTCATGGATGTATTCCACTCTGGATTCACTTAAGTCCGAGTGGCTGGTTCGATGGAGACACTGTTCAGGTAATAGGAGCTACACTATTTAACCATTTCAATCATCGGTTGTTTTTGCTCCAATCTCACATGTAGTTGTTTTTCGTCTGATTTTACATGCAATTGTTTTTGCTCTGACTTTACAGTATTGGCTTAACCGATGTACTTTGCTTGAATGGTATTGCTCTTGTCATTGGTGACCCAGGTCACTCTTGAAAATAAGGCTCTTCTATCCTGGACTCTTGACTTCTGACCTGGTTAAACAAAAACAAACTTGAACATGAACTTGCATTTTCTTTTCTTGCTCGGAATGTGGAGTCACTGCCCAAAGTGTATATATATATGTCTCGGTTCATAAGACAGTGTCAATGGAGGTGATCATTATTTGTTTGCCTGTCCATTTAGAGTGTACCAGTTAACATATAAACCCATGCCTACTTAGAAGGATCACTGACAGGCCTTCAGAATTACATTGGGATCGCTCGCAATTCACTTAAGCTGTTGCGCAGTTTCAGTGACCATAACTTCGTGTTAAGATTGACTCTGTAGGTGAATGATATTAGATAGGGCAATTTTGTTTCCAAAAGCAACAGGGCTAAAGATGGGATTCTACACAGATTGGAGTGATGTATTCCAGTCAAGTGTTATCCCTCATGCACTCGTAATGATAGTCGTGAGTGATGCGTAATGCTGGCACAAAAATGGCCGTACCAGAGTTGAGTAATAACCATCACGAGCACTTTACTGCCAAAGACAGTCTCTTAGTCAATAAGGCTTTCGTAAAAGTGATTCAGCAGTGAAAGATGAATTTGTTACCAATACATTACACATAGAGCCATATCACATTTTAACGAACGAGTCGAGTTGTAAAATATCGTCATAAAATGTAATGAACGAGATTAAGAGACTGTTAGAGCTGTGCTTAAACACGATTCGATTGTCGTGCTATGCATGCCAAACCATAACATTTAACGGACACTTCAGATGTGACCACCAGCTAAACGAGTTTTGAACTTGTTACTTATAAGGTTCACTTATTGTTGAGGCGTTTCTTTTCTTAATCAAAACAGCCACTCCATAACAAATGTTGGGGCATAAAACATTTAAAACATTCATTTTAACCCAGGCTCAATGCAAAATATTGACCGGAACTCACATGTTTATGTCCCTTTGTTCACACTGTGCGTGGCACCAACATACTTATGAATCAAGGTGCTGTTTCAAAGCTAGTGCTCTGTTTTACAAAGTTTTAATTGATATTTGCTATCATTGTAGGAGAAAGAACTTGATTCAGCACAAGCTAGAATGCATCAATATGAACCTTGCGCAAAATGCAGTGGGAGAGCTAATGTTTAATCGTGGAAATGTATGGAAGCCTTTAACTCATTATAGGTTCTGAATGCTATTGCAAATAAAATGCGATTCAGAAAACAATGTCGGGAAGTTAAGGGCAGTGTGACGTGCATCCCGAGCATGGCAGTGTCCCAAGGCAGCATCTTTCTTGCCATCTACCACAATTGCAAATCACGTGCAGCAAATCAAAATAAATAATCTCAGAGGAGGCTCTCAATGTGTCGCGATTGCCTACTGCGTGGGCGTTGTGGATTATGAACGTTCACTGTGTTGTAGGAGACTGCAGCGTTGGTGCCGTGACATCTCCGACACTGCCTCCGCATGGCCACTACGTGCACAATGCGCCAATCGGGGAAGTCGCTGAAGCAACGGCGTACGATTGAGATGACGGGCTGTCCGTAGCTTATACCCTCTGGGATTCACTGGGTCGTGTATGCAAGCACATGTCTGTTTTGAGTGTCCATCTATATTGTCTGATAAACCACACTTACATACGCTTATATACATTTGTGCACATTTAAACTACACATATTCATCGGTACGGGCTATGAATGTAAGATTGCATGTATGCACCTGGGTGGGTAGGTGAATGTACATAGGTGGTCTGTGTGGTTTATTTTCTAAAACGTCGGTGTGCACCACAGACATGAGCATGTTTACCGTGCCCAGGTGTTTTCTCGAATGCGAGTGTCAATGTTCATGCGTTCTTGCGTATGCATCCTGGTGTGGTGCGTGGGTACTTTATAACACGCGCTTCTCGTTCCAAATCATGGCTCATTGGACTAAGTCTTGATCTGATTAGGTTGAGGTGGGTTGCCGCAAGGTACCTTCCAGTTATGTACACACGTGATGCAAAACCAATGTTACGTGAGCATGTTGGTGCACGTCGTGCGTAAATGACGACCGTGGAGATAGCGTTGCTTAGCGTGTGCGCGTGACGTGACAGAAATGTTTAATGTGTGTAGTGTCAGTATTGTCACCTTTTTTTTAGTTAGCCCTTAAAGCAAACCGGGCCAAGTTCAAATCCAAATCGCTGATCACTTTTCCCAAAATCTGTCGCGGAGACATCCATCACTGGGAGCTGGTTCACTCTGGGGGTCGTGATGAGAAGCTCTGCGCGACCGGCACCCCTTCCCTGCACACGCACACCACACATTGATCACCACGACGCAAATCGCATGCTGAGTCCCAAAGACTCAAATGAGTCTGAGGCATTGGTGTTCTTCTCTCGTTTACAGCCCTGTACTCATGGTGGATATTCCACATTTCTATAGCAGAGGGGGGGGGTGGGGGGAGCTCTCTATAAAACAACCCCGGTTGACTTCACCACAAAGTGGTACCTACTTTATCGACCGTGGATGGCTTGAGTCAACCATGCCCAACCAGGATTTGAACTAATGACCTTCAAATTGCGAGCTGCGCGCTCTGCCGCCGAGTCACTTAGGTCGGGACTATGGTGAGGATTCACTTTCTCACCAGCTAAGGAGGACAGGCAAGTTTGCTTTGAATATTAACACCAATTATATGATTCAGTGGTGTAAATGCATATTTAATTAAGCTATAGTCCATTAGTCAACCATCATGACACACACCTAAACAGTTTCTGAGCACAGTAGGCCCAATTGCTCAAAACGTCATGAGGACGGCAACACACAGCACGATTGTCAAAGTTGTAAGACATAATAGTTGACACGTTTCTTGGTTACTGGGCAAAGGTTGTTATAAGAGCTTGGGGAAAACGGACGACAATGGGCAGGAATTCCAAATTGGAGCAGTGCTCGGGAAGAAACAGAAAGAGAAGTGAGGTGACCTGCAGTGTGGCGAGTGGTTTAACACAGTGGGGATGAGACAAAATAAGTCGGCATCTGGTGGAACGAGTCCTCAACAGGGGTGGAGGAATCACCAAGTGTAGTTCACGGGAACAGTAACCAGAGCAGTAGGGATATAATGGGGGTGGGGGGGGGGTTAAAACGAGTATTTCGCAATTATTTGTAAAAAATTAAAGTATACATTGCAATAGTTCTAAGTAATGCAGTCTTGTGAGATAGCAAGAGAGCAAATTAATATTTGCAATTGGTTGTCAAGTGACATATGACACACAGAAGAAGCAGATCTTGTGCACGAGTGGACAAGTGAACTCACCGTACAACTGTCGAACACGACGTCTGCTGCGGCTGGTGGTCCAGTCGCACCGTGAGCATCTCCAGCCGCCGTGTCTTCTGTCGCGGCGCCCGATTTCAGAATCTCGGACTCATCAGCTCCACGCATACGAATGCTGCTCAGAGAGCTCTGGCATAAATACGTGAGTGACTGGCGAGCCTGGGCGCTGAGCAACCGGAGGAACTTCAGCTGAACCACACCGAGGGGAGAGCCTTCTGCGTCGACGTACGAAAACTATAAAGAAAAAAATCAAAGCAAATACCTCAGAACAACTTAAAACGTAGGAGGCTTTCGCGACAAATATCCATGAGAGGTATTTTTTGGGTTAGATCACGTATATATTGAGGCTGCTTGTAATTACCAGTGAAATGTCACAGTACTCGAATTGTAAATGTTGTAGTGGGTTTACTCTCCAACACACCGGTGTGCTGAACTAGTAACGAATTGGCACCTTTTATTTACGTGACAAACGTTGCTAATTGGCTGTGTCGGGTGGTGGCGGGTTTATCAACACATTTATATTTACACGATCTCACCCAAAAAAACAACCATTATGGACCTCATCCAACTGGAAGAGGATAAATGATTGCTATACTAGATGGTTATAGTTTTATTATGCTTGTTAAACCAGGAAAAAATAGAAACTATTTTCAGGAGGGGGGCAACAATTGCTATGTATTTCCCAATGCACTAACCTACAATATAATGAAAAAAAGTTAAATTGGACACCAGCATTATTCGAATTATGTCACCGGATCTTTCACATCCAGTATAAAGCAGACGGCACCTAGTATTTTATGGTTAATACACATCCGCAAATGCACTGCCGCTGATTTAGATCACTGCCATGTACAAATGCGACACTGATCAGGGCTAATCAGGCTCAACTATACTGCTTTGAATCAATACCAAAGACAAAGATCCCCCGCATAGCCTTAGCAGACAGTTGGGGCAAGTGCTGTTAATGAGCACCTTTGAAGGCTAACAAGGCACACCATGCCCGGCCACTTTTGTCTCCCCAGTGCTGATGTTTACACACTGCCCCAGGTACTCATTCAAGACTGATTCAACATATGGGAGAACCGGAATCGGGTCAAATATTTGCAAATTATTGATCGTGAGCGAGAATCAAACTTGGGTTTGCCGGATTAGTAGCACAGTGTGCTAACCACTGCACCACTGTTCCTCCAATACATGAACCACACAAAAACACACCTCTTTTCCTCCCTTGAAGTTGCTGTACCAGCCTCCTGGTTTCTCCTTTGCCCAGGTCGACATCTTTACCTACAGAGCGAGGACAGAGCCAGAGGACCAAAGTTTAACAGCAGTCGTCCTTGTGTTTGCGCAATATGTGTACACACGTGTAAAATCTGAGTGAAGCGATCATTGTTAAGCAAACGAGACTCATCGTCTGAAGAGAATTCTCACAAGATGGTACTTATCCAACATTATTCCAGTGTCGACAAAATGAGCACCATTGTGTGAGAATAAACAGTTGGTTGTTTAGTGACGATTCTATCCGTGTCAAAGAAACAGGGTCATCGGGGGCCTCTGCCTCAAGGTCACAAAACAAGATTAGCAGCACCAGACATGTTTCAGCATTGACCCATTGACTTGGAAGTCTGAGTGGGTACAAGGCTGGCTCGTGAGCAAGTGTGCACATGGACTCTGTACGTTTCCTTGAGCTTCGTGAAGATATATTTTAAATTAACTTATTTTTTTAAAGTATGTTTCTGTTAAAAATGAAACACTAAAGGTTTAAAGGTGATTTTTGTTAACCAGGTGAGAACTCAGGAGACCAGAACATTCCCATTTGCAAAATGACAAAAAAAACAATAACAGAAAAACAAAGTACAAACAATGAAGCAAATATAAATCGGAGCAAAAAACAACCAAATGTAAACCATCGCCACACGTACTTGGGATACCATTCAAAGGAGCATGTCAAGTTTACGTGCCATAGCTCAAATCTCAATGTTAAAAAATTCTCAACTTCATGGCCTGCGTCATCCATCTCTTCCATTGCTCTACCCTTACTCGCCGGGAGAAACTAATACAGTAAGTGTGGGCTCATCCCCATCTCTTCCTGCTCCTGCAGGGAGCCACGCCCCAAGTATAAATCGTTATTTTGAAGACTGGACTATAATGTTTCTCTCTCGAATTGCAACCGTCGCCACACCATCTACCATGGCGACAAACGCAGGGACCACAACCCACGTGACGAGTCAAGCTTTACGCTCTGCCCGTGTCCCAGCCTGAGAACGCTACCATTAAAGGTTGAACGCAGCTTGAATTACGTGATAAATGGGCACGTTGTATGGCACCTTGGAGTCGCTCTCCCATGAAACGTCCAATAGATTTCGATTTATTGTTGTCATTGACTGGCTGAAAGTGTGGGGGATATTTGCCTCAACTACGGTGTGGTCTAATTTTATGTAGAACACGCTCATGTGTATGTTATTACCCTTGCCGACTTGACATCTGGTTGAATACATGTCTCCCCTCCAGCCGTGAAATTACAGAACACCTGATAGAAGGGAAAACACAACACAATAAGTGCATCATACACAGCACATGCCAAAACTACTTCTTCTTATACTTTAAACATAAAATATTTTTGGGGCACACCGGAATGTGACATGAGTCTCCACTTTAATTAAAGCTTCCGTGGCACAACACCTCCAACTGTTACAGCGTTAGGGTGCATTTGACGTGAACTAGCGGTGTGCACCAAGTAACTATTGTTGTTCTATAGCTGCGCGTCCCGCAGAGCACGTCTCGCACAACTATAGTAATGGGTGCATCGGCATGTAAGCAAAATCTCAAAAGGATTTTCCAGGTGATAATATTTTGATGAATAAAACGTATATACATTCATAAAATCCCACTCCCTGTTTGCTGCTTTGTTTGGAAGGATTGAGAGGTTTGAGTGAGGGAGGAATGAGAGAATGTGTGAGAATTAATGGGAGGCACGATTGAGTGAGTTAATGAGTGGAATGAGTAAATGAAGGAATGAGAGAGATATAATTAAGCAAATGACAGTTTAGTGGTGTGGTGTGGAGCAGTTGTGTCGTATAGTGTCAGGGGACTGACCCCTACCCTAGGGATGTGAAATTTCTTCAATGAACTCAGGGCCACTGATGGAGGCAAGTGCCAAGGTTCATTAGTTCCCTTGACGGGCCGGTCTCATTCATTCGTGGCACAAGCTTGAGAGCGGCAAGGGAATTCTGGGTATATGTGCGGAATGATAGAGTAGGCGATTGCGTACCCTCACCTCAGTTATTTGTGCTGCCATCTTACTGTGTGTGTGCGTACATCGTATCTTGCAACAAATACGTTGAACATTTATTTTGGGGAAATTGTTTTTGCTTGACGTGCCACTTTCCAGGATGCATTTCCTCAACGATCTGAGTTGAGTCTGCCTGATAATAAAATTGCTTACCTTGAATGAATCGCGTGAGCAGCCTTGGTTAGGGTCAATGTAGTACTCTCCTAAACACAAGCACGCACATAACCACATGACCAGTCTGATTGTAATGAGTGACACAATAAAGAAGCAGACAGTTCACCTACTTCGCATATCTGTCCCTCCAGATCAATAAATATCCATTTTATGATTTACACATCCCATCAGACACATAGCCTTATTTGCGTTCTTAATTCGCCAGCAACAAAAACTCTGGACCCGTTTCAATATTCGATATCTTATCGAGTCAGGCTCTCCTCGAACCAATGCTGGTGAACTGCCTGATGGTTATATGCCATTTTAAGTTTACTGTGGCTTGTAATAATGAATATAAATTTAAAGTAAGAATATCTAGACAACTATACAATAAGAGAAAAAAAGTATGTTTCTGAAAATATGCTTCACTTGCAGATAGTCTGCGCCTCAACATTACGCTTACTGTAACTCGTGAATTGAGTGGATCATTTAGGACCACAGAAGTTGCATCACTGATGAACACGTGGCTGGGGCAGTCTCACCGTTGGGCATGTCAGGGTGGCACATGAGCAGGTCTCGGCACGTTCGTGCGGGGTTTTCCTGTGTTCCGGATGGTTGCTTCATCTGTTCAATTTCAACCTGAAATGAATGAAGACAATGAGGTAGATTGGTTAGATTCTCGAAAAGCAGACATCCGCACAGAGGGAAACTCCCCTTTCCATGGTTAAAGAGGCTTCTGTCAGTGTGTATTAACAGCTATGTACTGTATGTTGAACTTCTTTCGCACCGTACATAACCAACCCTCTTAATCAGAGGTACGGGGGAAGGACAACAAACTAAACACAAAAATCAGTTTGAAAGAAGTGAGTTCATAGTTTTGATTTAAAAGTGCAGAGCTCCAGTGGCTTCCTAATATCGGATGGAAGAGCATTCCAGACGGCCGCAGAAATACCTCTGAAGGTATACGGCTCAGAAACACAATCGTAACGGAAGATCGGGAACAAAAAAAACTAAAATGTGTGTAAAGAAGCTTGGGAAGAGATGCACACTCGGAGTTATGCTGAGAGAGAGAAAGAGGAACACCTGGAGTAGAGAACACATGCAGGTTACTGACATCATCCAAACTTCCTTGGCGTCATCTGGTCCAACCCATGTGAGACTAGGCTCTAAGGAAAGCTGTCTTGGGTGTGGACCAATCAACTTCAAGGACAGTGCATATATTATCAGAGTTATGTTTTTTGTTTGCATTATGGCTGCAGGTATTGTGGTCTATGCAAACATGACTCCTTGTAAAAAAGGAGTCAGTTTTGTTGCCAGATAGAAGGGTAAAAACCAATTATCACATCATCCAAACTGTTAATAAAAGTGAGCAGGCTTGGGCAGGACCACGTCACGGCCAGAATGGACAATGGCCGACGGTTGCGAATAATAACGGAGTGGCAACCAAGGGATGGAACGCGTACCGAGAGACTATGGACACTTAGTAGATGGAGCGATGGAATCAATTTGTGCATAAGGCGCTGGACGGATTGTGGCATCGCAAGGATCGAGAGCGGTGGTGGTGGTGGCAGCTTGACGAGGCGCTCATCCAACAGTGGATTTACCCTGGCTGGTGATGATGGTGATGAAGGAGAGAGCAGTGGGAGGGGGTGAACCCGGGAAGGAGGTGTCACTGTTAACCGCACTCAGTGGGTGAGGGTAGTGTGTGGCCGGACCCGAGGCAGTGGTGCTATGGCTATCCATAGAAATAAGCAGACTCGGTGCCTCCCCCACCCCCCTTCCATATCCACACTCCACATAAAAAAACATATTTGTACGCATCCCCTCAGCCACAGTGCCTTCTGGGAGTGCATAATTTCAGCAGCATTTAGTTAAACGCAAGTAAACTCTGCACCCGTTGAGACATTCAGTGTCTCATCGGTAGAGTCAGACTTGCTTGAACCAATGCTGCTGATCTGCTCGATGTTAATAAACAAGGATGCTTTTTGACAAAAAACCATGAAACAAAAATAACAATTCGTCCCAGAATAAGCAGATGAGGCTCCTCCTTCCCATTCCTGAATGTACGCACATTGTCTGGCTTACAAAAGTCCGTGCGTTGAACGTAGGAGACACGGTCACATCACGATGATTTAAAGAAGATTAAGAATGCAAAGTGGTATTAACTGCTCTAAATGTATTTAAAACATTTTTTCCAAACTTTCCCCAAAAACAACTGGCCTACAGTCCTAGTCAGCGCAGGTTTTTGAATGTGCACTTTGGATACGCGGTTAACGCACAATGCGCCCACCTTCAGAGAGTTGAGAGAACCGAATATCTCCTCCATCCCGTCGGTGTAATCCATGTAGCTCTGGGGGTCCTCGTCTTGCTCCTGGACAGCTCGCCGCGCCTTCTTGGCAGACTGCATGGGGAGTGGGTGGACCACCTCGCCTGGAGGACCCTGCGGCAATAACCGCGTGGCCTTCGTGAGTCTTTGGTAGTCCACTTCCATTGTCACATCACATCAACGTTCCAGTGACTGTCTGCTCAAATCAGCATTCAGGCATTGGTGCTCATCTCCCGTTTACAGCCCTGCAACCCCCAACCAAGATTAGAACTTGGAACGTTCCCTTTGCGAGCCGCTCCCTCCACCGCCAAGCCACCTGGGCGGATTAACATTTAGACTGGAGTCTGATATCCTCTCTCGAGTTAAATCGAGCCATTCTTCACTCGACTGGCCTCCACGTAGAAGGGTCACCACAATGAAAATCATAGACAGGATAATGGCCTCATTTTCGCAATGTGCCAAATTGGAAAAAGTACGACGACATTTCTCAATTGGCAAACCTGTAGCTGCCCGTGAAACACGGCAATGAGAATGGCACGGACACCCAATTATCTCGAGATAATCATTGTTGTTCATTACTGTAGGGACGGGTGTGCACGTCGATGTGTGCTGTGCTTCTATACCGGGGGTCCGGGCAATCCTGTGGGGCCCATGTCTCCTCTTGTCCCGGCGGGACCCTGCACCCAGACATTCACATCAATGACACGGCAGCAGTGATGTTAGGTCCCATGCAACAGTTCAAACGATGTGTTAAGTGCACTGGCTATTTTGATTATTAGCACTGACATACGTGACTGAACCGCATTCAAATGATGCAAGTGGCAGCCCCTGCAGAGCTAGTGCAGGCAGCACGGATAAACACTCACCACGCCCCTCTCACCTCACTCTACTCCCGTCCACACCCTCAACACTCCCCTCTCACCTCACCTCACTCTACTCCACACCATCTCCTACCCCCCCCCTCTCGTCTCATTCCAGGAAGAACATTGAAGCACATGTATACCACAGTGAGCCAGTGTTTATCAAATGATAGAGATTGGCGATGGCTTCTTAACGCAACTTTATTTAGCACTGATCACGGTGTGAGCGATGTGTGATTGACAATATTTTTTCACCGTTGATCCTTTATTTCCTTTTGGGCCTTGGGGTCCCTGAAAAATAGCAAAAGACAAAAAAACAATCAGTGCGTATTTTTCATAGTCACGAGAATGTGCATGTAATCACATGGACATGTGCGAATTAGTACCAATGAGCACTTACTCATGGCTGTGAGTGCTGTGGAGTTCACATTAGAGTATAGCGCTAGCTAGTGGTGAAGGAATGGTAATTACAAAGTACCGGTTTAAAGAAAGGTTAATCTACGGTACATTGAGACACACAATCACAGCAGTGGATTTAAACCTTGTGTATAAATCATAACAAGAAACGACCCTATTGACATTAAAAGGGAGAATTGAATATGTGTAAGTTGGGGCACGCGTTTGATATCTTTCAGAACCATTGGATAAAGATCAAGATGGCATCGTGGCCAAAGCCATTGATGTCACCATCCCTCGCCAAATGCTGTCTGCACTCCATCAGATCCAGCAGCCGCTGCACAGTACATACAGGAGGGACTTCCAAGATCGACCCTGAAATTCTTGAATCCACCACCTTCTGCTCTTAAGTCTTCCCCTTGGTCGCCGGAACCGTGGACAGTATTAGATCACACCCCATATAGTCGTGAAAATGAATACACCGAGTGACAACACATGCAGAATATGAAGTGCGGGCCCCTTTCTCGATGATACGGATACTCACAGCGAGGCCAGGAGGCCCAGGAGGGCCCTGCGGGCCACCGGGGCCTTTGATACCCTGCGAAATAAAGAAGCAGCCCACATCATCAGCATCGTCAAGAAGCTTGCATTTCTTTGCTAGGCCAAAACCATTACTCCAAACAAATACGTCTATGACACAAAGGACAAATTTGGCTTTAGCTAGAATACTGCTGTCACATGTGTGGTGAAACACCCATTTCCTACCTCACTGCACTGGATAAAATTCAATGTAAAGCAGTCAGGGTGATTGATGATCCAGCACTCACTAATTCCCTCACACACCGATGATCAGTCGCAATCTCATCACTCCTCTGTTGTGACTACCATGGTCACTGTTCCCGTGAACTTCACACGGTGATTCCTCCACTTATGTTGCATGTATGTACGTAGGTTGAACTGCTTTCGCACCATACGTAGCCAACCGTGATAATCAGAGGTGTGGGGGAAGGACAACAAACTAAACACAAAAAGCAGTTCCAAAGAAATGTGCATAGCTCCTGTGGCTTCCTAATATCAGAAGAGCATTCCAGACGGCAGCAGAAGTGCATCTGAAAGCGTGCGATGGAGTGACTGTTTTTGCTAGATGGCCAGCCAAAATCCGCTGCTGCGAGGATGATCATAGTTCGCGAATGGTTTATGCTCATTGACAAGTTCATTGTGGAAAGCGCTTTGTGTGTAAGGAGTGCGACCTTATAAAATATTAGTTCGAGCACTGGCCCAACATGGTCGGATTTTGTAGTACCTGTCATGACACGTGCCAAAGAATGTTGTACTTGCTGCAGGTTGTTAATGTTTTGCCAGATGTCCCGTAGAGTAGTGAGTTGCAATAATCGAGCCTTGTCGATATACTTCGCTACACGCCACTGTGTTGGCTATGTCACGACTCAATCGTGGTCGAATGTGTCGTAGAGCCCTGATATGAAAATTGCAGGACCTGACGATATTTAGCACGTGGTGATCAAACGATATATTCTGGTTAGGTACGGTACTGAGGCTATTTAGATGAGTCCAAAACTGAATTCTGGAGTCTGCGACTGCCACACCTGATCCTCCCACAAATGTTTTCGCCAGAAACTGAATGCCAACTATCAGATCCTCCGATTTTTCTGGATTAAGCAGCATTTCGTTTCATGCAAACCACACGTGCACCACTAATGTACAATCTTCAAGATTAACCAAGGCTCTTCACATCTAACTTTCAGTTTACTGCAATGTACACTTGTGTATCATCAGTATATTGATGGTACTTGATGTCATGTGATGAGATGACATTGGTGCTGACTGTTCGTCACTTAGCTTGACGAATTGTGATCAACCATGACCAGTGGCGGCTCCTGCAAAATCTCTCAGGGGGGCAAATGTCTGGATGATTGATAAGGATAAGGTCCACCCATGCAATGGATAAATTAACAGCTTAAGCATGTAAAGGCAACTTCACTGCTTTAATATTAATGAAAAATAAAGTGACTCTTACAATATATCTTGTTTGTTTCTATACTCACTATTATTACAATCCACTCAGTTTCTTTTATTAAAGATTCCACTAGGTGGCGACAAATAATATTGTTGGATGAAACGTGCTTACGTATGATGACGTAAGCACGTTAGTGCGAGCCCTCCCGGAAGCCATAGAGAATGCATTGCAGCGCCCGCCGTTCGAAAAAAAACATCTTTGAATGTAAGTCTATGGGACCACACGGGGCGATTCTTAGCCAGAGGGAAATCGCCCAAAAAGAGGCGGTACTCCACAGAACGTAGCATGACGCTGATTGGACTATATCCAGAGGCACAGTAACGGCTCGCGAAACTCTGTGGTTGAATGACATTGGTGGTGCGTCGCCCAATCGCCCTAATGAAGAAACCGCCCCTGACCATGACTCAATCCACCCCAGTGCCATACCCGATACACCGAACTTTAACCTCAGTCGCCTGATGAGTATCTCATGATCGACGGTGTTGAAGACAGCTGAGAGTTCGAGGTCAACCAACCCTGCGGCACACCGGTCATCCATGATCTTGCAGAGGTCATCAGTGATCTTAGTCGAGCCGTCTCAGTGCTGTGGAACTTCTGATATGCCGAATGCAATGGGTTGAATCTGCGCATCGCAGTGATGTGGGGAAGTAACTGCTTCTAACAAACGTGGTCCATGACCTTTGAAATCTTTCCCCGATAGATTGCAGGGTCACTATGGCTCAAGTCAACTTTTTCAGGAGGGGTGTTGCCTGCGCCATTTTGAACCGGTCTGGGAAACAGCCCTCACTGAACAAACTATTTGCCAGGTGGACAATCAGCGGAGCAAGCACGTCTGAGCATAATTTGAGAATCGGCGTGTAGTTGTAGTGGAGCAGCGATGTCTTATTTGGCAGCCGTGCAATGCACATCGACACCTCTGCCACTGACGTTTGTACAAAGGTCTCGAGTTTTCCATTGGTTCCAGGTTGATCAAAATCAGATGGCAGACCGGGAGAATGCATTGCCTTCCAGTTAGAATCTGCCGTCTTGATCGTCACTATTTTATTGGCGAAGAACGTCACAAGTACTGTGCATAGACCGGGGTGACTAGTTGATGGGTGGTTGGAGTGCAGCAGACCTTTCAGGATGTGTCACAGATCACATATTTTGTTTGTTGCGGTTGCACCCGACTTAATAGCCGCATAGCTCACAGAGCTATACCTAATAAATGAACTTGAACAGGGATAGCCAGCCGACTGATTGACGTCTAGAGCATAGAACGATCTGTGAGACTCAATAATGAGTCGGTTGGGATATCTCCAGGTGGCTTTGTAACAGAGTCGGGCAGTCTTGAATCCAGTTTTCTTCCAAAGATGCTCTGGCATTCTCTGCATATGCTTCGTAGCGATTGCTTCCGGTGATAGCCAGTTACTGCATGCTTTTCCCATTCTCTTTGTGCTTGTTCAGATAGGCAGGCTGAATGTTTCATCCTATCCACAATGTGTTCATCCACCACACTGCAGGTCACAACAACACACTCACTCTCTTAGACACCCAATCACACACTCACCCACTCACCCATTCACTCACCACACTACACGTCACCTCACTTCTCATTCTGCTTCTTTCCTAGCACTACTCCACTTTGCAATTCACTCTCATCATCTCTTTTCTAAAACATTCTTCAATTCAAGAAAGGTGCCAACTTTCATCTATTACAACTTTTAAAGTGCAGTCTGTCGGTGGCCGCTTGCCATTTTGGGCATTTGGGCCTGCGCTCAACAACTGTGTAAAAAAAAATCTACACTGCACCAATTCTGTAATTCCACCCACGAGGTAGGAATGAAATGCACAGGTTTGATTGCCAAGCCAGATTTGCTTCATTAAAATGGGTCTCTGTCTGTCTTCAAGAGTAATCTAAGATCTTGCTGCTCGTTTACAAGGCCTTACGAGGGCTCGTTTCCGCCTTATAGTCAGGAACCAGTTCAATTTCATGCCCACGCAATGTCGTTAAAGCTCTGCCCACCGAGCCCTTCTATGCGTACCTCCATCTTGGTTGTGTCCTCGGGACGTTCGGGCGTTTACTGTGCCCCCCCCTTACCCCCCGGGTGTGGAACTGCCGACTGATGGAGATCAGGCTCAGTCAGGTTTTTCCTAATCATTATTGTTCCTCTTTGATTCTTATTTTGCCACCCGGATTGTTTTTTACGACTTTTACTCTTTTCAGTACTATTATTATTATTTACTGAAAATCACAAAATATGCAATGGGATGCAATCTCTGGCCACTATCATAAATAAATATAATTTTCACCTGCTGATGTGTGACATAATGTGAAATTAAACGTAAAAAACAATGATTGAATTTGGTTCTGAGCAGTGTTCTTCAACTCACCGGTAAGCTGAAAAAATACTAATCGATGCGTTAAATACTTGTACACCAAGTGACTTGAATATGTGTTGAGTGGTGGAGGGTACTTAATGACATAGATTTGGTCAGATCGTTATGTGACCCAACCCAAGAATGTATTAAGAACCATAACATTGGCTGCGTGTTCAGTAACTTCTACACAATTACCGTGTCGCCCTTGTTGCCGGGTGATCCTTGGGTCCCGGGGAGGCCGCGGTCTCCCTTCTCTCCCTGCTCTCCGGGAGGTCCGATCAACCCAATCAGCCCAGGGTGTCCCTGAGAGTAGTGACACAAGAGCATGTCGTTCATTAAGACAGTCAGATGAAAGAACGTTTAGTGCATATAATACATAAACTCCCCCTGTACATTAAGCAGTCCACCTCCATGCATTCCTTCCATTCCTCTCTTAAAGCCTCACCTGTTATCGACTGCCCATGTTGTTCCTCGACCCTCCCCTCACCCCTCCACTTCTTTCCGTCCCTCCCCTTTAGTAATTCCTATGCACCCTCCGTCGCGGTCACTCATTCCAGAGCCCTTGCACACCCCTGCTATCTAACTCACAATATATATATAAAGTACTTATAAACTTTATTCATATTTATAGTGACTTGCTTACATTTTCTCTATTTTCCACTCCTATCGTTGTTTGTATTGTTTGTTATTCTAAATTGCTGACCTGCCCCTACTGGACATCTGTGAGCTGCATAGTTCATCGGATTCCTCCAGTCTAAATAAAGATTCTGATTTTGATCATTTTAACATACCATTTCTTAAACAGTGTTAAGCGGCTTTTACCCTATAAAAACAATAAGGTACAGCTGAAGAGTCAATCCCAGAAGACTGTGTGGCTGATGGGATTCATAAAAAAAAATGTTTTTATCATGTGGAGAGACAATCATGGCAAGGAGGCATATTTTCTGCTCATGTGTACAGGTGATGCGAGTGCTGGTGTGGGGGTGACCTTGGTCGAGCTCATTATCCATGTTAATCTGAATGTGGATATCGCTACCTCCTGCAGGTTGCTCCCCTTTATCTATGCCAAAAGGCATGGATACAATTGGGTGAAAGTCATCCTTCTTTGAGGCCACATCTGGCTTGGTTATGGTTGGGTCCAGTGGTGGAAAATGCCTAGGTGTCTCAAGAAGCTCAAAGGGGCACCAACTTCGGAAAAGAAAACAAAAATGTCAATATGAATATAATTCTTACCTTTTCTCCTTTAATTCCAAGATCCCCCTTTAGTCCGGGCAGCCCCGGTGGACCCTGAAACAGACATACACACCGCGTGCAGCAACCTGAGTTTAAATCTCGCTCATGGCCAACACCAGTGCCGATTATCTGAATCGGTACTGGGCCTCCCCTAGGTCGACTAATCCTCAAATGACGTACCTGGTGTGGTGTGTAAATATCACCACAAAGGCAGTCAGGCGTGGTGCTGGCCACCCACCCCCTCGTGTGCCGTGCCAGCCTTCATAGCACCCGTCGGTGCAGCACAGTCACCAATGTTCACTGCTACCCTGTGGCTATGGAAAGCCCCAGTGTGGAGTGGCTGTAACCTTCACACTATGGGGGCCTTGTTCGTGAATCCCAGGAGCGGTCGAGTAAATGTGTAACCGCCAGGGGTCACGACTCAAGTCTCTGCGATCCGTTTACTTGCTGCTGCTGCTGCTCCTGTCGTTGTTGGAAATGGTTTCTCTCGTATATACACTTTGTTTGCCCACCCCCCCTTAGCCTCATTTGCATATGCTGTCATTTGCAAAGCATTCATTTGACGCTTATACTGTGAGCCTTAAGAATTCATATGAATTGTTGGATAGAAGCTTCGATATACGCTTACTCATTTGCATGTTTAACTTTTTTTTTTAACCCAGCCTTTGTCAAGATGAATGGTCTATGCATCATCATCATCGCTTCATACTTGTGTGCACCATTGTTCCAGTTCGAGGTAAATATTCCCTGACAATGACTGCATGTACATTGCCTCACATGCAAGCCACTGCCATCATCTTCTAACTTTCCATCTCGGTTCGTCCCACAAACCCCCCCCCCTCCCTCCTCTCTCTCTTTTAACGTCTCCTTGTGAATTCTTCTTCCATATTTTCTGTCAGGAATTCAGTTTTTATACTTTTGTCTGTCTTAAAAACTCACCTCATTAAATTGTCTTTTACCCCCTAGTTCTGGCTGCCATGTACCCTGGTTCTGCTTATTTCCTGCTTTTTGTAAAAATGAGATGTGCCCTACAAATGTTAATTATTATTACTCTAGGTCGTGCTCAATTATTGTTGAACAGTCATTTAAATTCTACATTGCTTGCCATTCCTCTTCAGTGAACTCTGCATCAATTTCTTCAGTTCCCAAGTAGATGGAAATCCTAAGCGTCATTTAGAGTTGATAAAATAAGAAAAGAATTTACCTTTTTTGGCAATACAGGTGTAGCTCCGTAAATGGGCTACATGTACTTACCTGCAGTAGCAGACAGGGCCCACCAGGGGCAGTAACTTGGACCGACATGAGGGTCGTTACATTCCCCTGCCCCAAAGCAGGGGGGGGGGGGGGGGCTGTGGGGTGTTCTAGGATCCCCCTGCGTGGCCAGGGGCGGACACACCTGGGGAGGTGTATAAAGCCGGACCTCTGGACGAGTCTGGGGCCAGTCCGAAGACCGAAGCCTGAAGACCAGCTAGCCTAGGATCCTGGGAACCCCCAGACCCGCTCCCCTTCTAAGAGCCGGGACTGATTGAGCCAGTGGTGAGAACCTGGGAACCGCCGGGGCCCGACGTCCTTGTAAGGGCCGGGACCGAGAGGGCCAGTGGTCGAGACCCATACCTTGGCTGGGTCGGGTCAGTGTAGCCTCCCCTAGGTCACCCATAGCCGGAGGAGAGAGAGAGCCCGTGGTCCCAGTGATAGGGCACGCTAGCCCGGAGGCCGTACCTCCCCAGGTAGCAGGTAAAGGGACCGCTACCCCTTTGTGCTCGGGACTGTTGCTGTTACCGTTATTGTAAATAAACGTGTTGCCTCTACAAGCCGTCTCCACTCTCCTTGAACCCACTACACAGGTATTAAGATGTTCAAACACCTATTACAAGGCATTAAGCCTTCATCAACCGCACATACTTGTGGTAAAACATACAAGCAAATTTGCTCTGATGCATGCATTATCTTTCAAAAAGTGATTGGCCCATACCAGAGACGGCCCCTTTTATCAATTTGTCTCGCCAGTGTTAGACCAAAGGATGCAAAAAGGGTTATTATATATCTGCTTAACCCAAGCTATTAATGGCTTGGCGTTTGCATTGTCCTTGTACGGTTCACTTTTTGCAGTTCTTTGCTCTATGGCACTGGAGGCTGTCTCCGTAGTAGGACTATCAGTTTTAAGGACAATGCATACATTATCAGAACATATTTTTTGCATGTTTTGCCACGTGTGCTTTATGCAGACTTTATGCCTTGTAATTGCTGTGTCTATTTGGTGCTGTATTTTTGCCAGAAAACATAAAACCTTAATTTTTCATCATCTTCATAGTGTAAAAAGGGTACCCATAGATATCAGTAAAGTGATTTCGTCTATGGATTCTTTAATTTGAGCCCTCCGCCACTGTTTGGTCTTTTTTTATGAGTAAACATACTAAAGGTTTTTTGAGATATATCATGTAAATATAAACGTGTCGTTAACCCGCCACCACCCAACAAGGCCAATTAGTAAGGTTTGTCATGTAAACAAAACGTGCCAATTAGTTACTACTTCAGCCCACGGGGGTGTTGGAGAGTAAACTCACAGCATTCACAATTTGAGTACCATGGCGATTTGCAGGTAATTCCATCCAGCATCATCGGGTGGTGGTGGGTTAACGACATTTATAGTTACGCGATCTAACCCAAAAAAACCTTGATTATGAATAATACTGTTCGTTAAAGCCTTCGCGTCAAACTGACAAACCTTTACGATTAAACCTTGCACCTCTGTATTGAGGACAATTGCTGTCAAAGTTCTCTGCACTCTCTCTGGTTCAGGTTCGCTTCACGTAATCTGTCCCAAGGGCTGCAAAATTCTCCACCAGGCTCGTGTGGGACTGCTCCCCACGCGGCATCCAGTCAAAGTGAATACTTTGCACTTCTCGTTGATTTTTAACCACCCAGCCTCATTCTTACCTCTGAATACACTTCACACACTTTTGCGTCCAATATTAGGAACGTATAACCCCACCAAAACGTTATCATGACTAAATACAATTTCTTAAAATATCTATCTCAATAAAGCAGATGACCTGGATGGATAAAAATAATGTCCTGTTCAGCACATAAACACCACCACCACCACGACCAGAGGTGACTTACCATAGGACCTGGAGGTCCCTTCTGCCCAGATGGACCTGGGGATCCTTGATCTCCCTGTGCACACACATAGACGCACACAACATCAAACACATCAGAACATCAGAGAGGTTTCTAACGAGAGGGGGGACAATCAATCCAAGCTCTGTAGTCTGCCAGTAGGGGGCAGCAATGGCAAGCTATGTATTAATGTGCGAGTATTATTATTTTCAACGTTGGGAAATGTGGACTATGATGCTGGCACTCAATGGCCTGCTTCTGCGAAATATGTCATAGGATCGTTAACGTCCACTCTAAAGCAGGTGGTTCGTGTGTTTTATGGCTGATGCACACCCCGGTGTGCATGAGGGTAGCCGCTGGAGTTGAACCACGAACCTTTGCGACAAGCGGCTAATGTGCTTTCTCTGGGCCACACCACCACCCCAATAATAACCACCACTTTCAATTTACATCATCGTTATATATGTATAGTTGTTATACTTCTTTCATAAGTAATGCGAGGAACATGTGGCCATAAGCATATTTTAATTAATATTACTATTGCATGTGAAACAGTGGAATTATTATTTGTATCTTATTTGACAATACATGCAACAGACACAGATACCAGACATAAACAATGAGCATTAAACACTTACGCTTGGGATTTAATTGAGTTACTCGGTAGCAACGAAAGAGCATCCTAGCCCAATGCTTTCCAGCAAGACTGGACAAAAAAAGAATATACTTAACGGTTATTGCTTTTTTTATGCATACTATTCGTATACATACATATAAATGTCAATATTTTAAATATTAAGATATAAAAGGGTTGATGACAATGACAAAACTATACTGTAAGATGATTAAACAGGCCCAAGTTGCATAGACTGGCAGCCTGCAGAAATATGCACACTTAACTATTTTGGCAAAGTATATGTACAGAAAATAGGCAAACACTTTGAAATGGGCATACAAACAGGTACGGATACTTAGAATTTGAAGCAAGTAATTATTACAAACATATTATTACCGCTGGGCCTGGTATTCCCCGCAGTCCTTCAGGCCCGGCCTTTCCTGGTGGGCCTTGATTCCCCATAGGTCCTGTCTTGCCTGGAGGGCCTTCCGCACCACCCTCCCCCTAACACACACACAGAGGAGCAGCAAATTCAACATCGGGCTCTCAAACATTACTGGCACAGAGAGATGTTCATATCATTGCTGTCATCAGCGGCAACACCAGATCACCATTTTCAGAGTTATGTCAAACATCTTCTTTGATCCATTGCCAGGGTTATTTTCATGTAAATGTCCACGTAAAATGCATCTTTGAACACGTGTCAGAATGTGTTTTCTATGCGTGTGTGAATCGACATCCAGGACACCATAGCAAACGAGATGTTCCATCTTTTCAGGTGAATATATTGATAAGAATTATTATAAAAAAATGATGTAATTGAAACCAAGAAAATGTACCCACCTTTGCGCCCTTCTCTCCTTGCTTTCCCTCGGATCCAACTGCTCCTGGTAGCCCCTTAAAACAAAACCAATTACCACAGCTGTCATTGCATTGGAATTACTACGTAACACGAGTTGTCAATAACAAGATGAAGATGTCACCATGGCCAAAGTCATGCACTCACACCTCGCAAACGATTTCTATCCGCCACCAAATATTCCGCAGCTGCTGCATGGTTGACACGCGATCTGCACAATCAGCCATTACGGTCTCCCACTATCTGCCCTTAGGTCTCCTCTTTTCCTTGGTCACTAGCCTTGTAGAGACCCCTCGAATGGCAAGTCTCAGCAATGGGCCTTCCTTTACTCCACGCACACAACCTACTCAGTGCGGCCATTTTTGCCTCATCATGCCTACAACACTCACCTGCCCCACGTTCCCTTTCGGACTTCTGCACTGTTGCTCCTGTCTTGCAAAGAAACTCCCAGCATCCATCTCATACACCTGAGCTCAAATACCAACAACTTCTCTTGGAGCTGCTAGGTAAGGTGCAGATCTCTGATCTACACAGTATTACGGGCAACGTTCCTGTCTCAACTGCCCTTCCCTTTAGACTCAAGACTCATCTGTACGGCTAAGTGGTTTCCATAGCGCATCTATCATACAGCGAGTGGATGCTATGAGAGGGGCCAGCGGTCGAGTGGAGCACCCACCCGCTTGCCAGGAGGCCCCGGGGGACCAGCCTCTCCAGATGGCCCTGGTGGACCCTGAAAGGCAGACACAAGAGTTGGGAAGGGGCACGAAACAACACGTAAAACGTCCTCAAAACACAAGTCCTTCAAATAATGCAGTGCACTAAGGATAGAATGAGTGTCGTTTATTTAAGTCAGTCAAGTATCCTAAATTTAACCACGATTATTGTTTGGGATAGAGCCACCCTCTTTTATGCTGGGGAGTCTCCGAGCACTATACACGTGATACGTGACTTACATCGCATCACATCTCAACACATTTAAAAGGCACCCCCAGTGGCAGTTGTCCCTCTGTGGCACAAGGCGACTCAGCACCTGTCCTGCAACTGGAAATTAGTGCCAGTAGGGGGTGATGATTTTAATACCAATTAAGTGATCTGCAGGTATTCTTTTTTACGTATCAATTGTTGACTATGATGTCAACCCACAAAAGCCTACTGATACTGAATGACGTCATGTGATCTTTAGCGTCTTCAACTTGGAGTATTTCATTGTTAATAAACCTCAAGCAATAACCAGGGGTGCCTGCCCAACTCGAACTGAAAACCACTGCAATAAGCGGTAAACGTGCTGCCATTGGACAAGGTCACCACGCCACAGTGAAATAACCCTCGTTGAGACACGTGGAGCAACACTGCCTCTTTTGCCCAAACGACTTGGGTCACATCCAGACCATTTAAGTGCACAATGTCATACTATATTGTAAAGAAAGTTTGACTGGCTGGCTGACTGGCTGCAGAAGGATGGACGGTCAAATCCAAGGGAAATGTGGGCTACCGGTTAAAAAAATAATGTAACACATGGATGCCACCTACAACAATAATAGTAAAAGTGTGAAAAAAAGCTAATATACCATTAATATAACATACATTCTGTAAAATAAAATTTACTAGATTGGGCAAAGTAAGGAAAATGCGAAAAGTTTAACAATATATAATAAAGTGTCAACATGTTGACTTAAGGCAGCAAGAAAATATGCTGTTTAAACAAAACATTTACAAGGGCTTTCATCACTGTCTCTTCAGCTACTGTCGGGGTTGAATTAAGAGGCAGTGAGGAAGTCACGTGTGATTTCAGAATCAAAGGCGCCAACCTAGGCAGATGCTAATCACGAGCTGACGAGTGGGACAAAAGGAATAAAATAGAGAAATCACAGAGAAGGAAGTGAATGCATGGATGAGGCCTAGTGGGCAGATGTGAGAGAGGCTCATGAACTCACTGCGGCGCCTGGGTCTCCGTTGTCTCCTTTCTCTCCGGGTCCTCCGTCAATACCCTGTAAATTCACCATCACCACAGTTACCATCACCATCATAAGACATTACGAATTTACCAATAAAATTAGGTATTTGCGCCATTCTTATAGCATGAGGCTATCACGATGGCATTATGTTTCGCAGGCACAGTCTGCAATTCCAACGGAGTGATTTGCAGGTAATTTGTAAAATTGGCAAATGTGGACCATGATGCTGGCACACTACTATTTTCAAATGACACAATGGGAACTTGAATGTCCACTGTGAAGTAGATGGTAGCTATTGTTATGGTTAACACACCCGCAGTATTAACTAGGTCGAGCTGTCAGGTTCGAACCAAGAACCTCTGCAATGAGCGCCGAACACACTATTGCTGGGGCATGTCGCCACCCAAGACAATTACCACCACTTTAATTTACATTAAACAATTACTATTTAACCACGTTTAGACTTATCGTGCTTCTTTCGTAAGTCATGTCAGCAACGTGTTCAAAACCATATTCGTTAGTATGAAACGATCCAACTTACAGCCACGCCAGGCTCCCCAGGGGGTCCCGGATCTCCTGGGAATCCAACCGGGCCCTGCAAAGGAAAAAAACACACCACAGTTTTGCGTGTTTCACATGCATGCGCGTGTGTATCATACATGTGTATGTGTATCTACAGGCATTTAGGTATGTCTCTTTAAGGATATACAGGTGATCTTCATATATTTTTATTTAATGCTTTCGTAACTGCAGGAATTCATACTCTTTGGGTCTTTCAGTCAAGTCACGTGAATAGAAAATAATAGATCACGACGTTTCAATCATCACACAAGCAATTGTCTTCAGGTGAGAGAGAAAGAGAGAAAGCTGCTGAGACAAGGTCTTATACAGGCGTGGGCTCACACGATATTGTTTTTTCCGAGACCAAGGCACTCTGCAAACCTTCGGGCTACCATCAAAGATTTGTTCATGAAGCCATCCATATATAGAAACATAGATACAACTTCAACCGAGAAGATGGGTACAAATTGAGCAATCATTGGAAGGACGTGATTAACCAGGTAAACTTTTAACTTGCTATGATGTTTTCATTTTATCTACCGATGTTAACTGACTCTCTGAGTTTCATTACTAGGTTGGATGTCTTTGTATTGACAGGCTGGGTGTCCACTGCCCGAGCCTCTGTGGTTGAACCATCTCTAGCTCCACCCACCTACCTTGATACACCCATCTCAGGACAGGCTAATCTCTCACAATACAAAGGCCACTGCCCGAGCCTCTGTGGTTGGACCATCTCTAGCTCCACCCACCTACCTTGATGCACCCATCTCAGGCCTATATAAGACCTTGTCTCAGCAGCTTTCTCTCTCACTCACCTGAAGACGATTGTTTTTGTACGTATGTGCATGCACACAATTAATTATATTTGTAGTGACACTGGTGAATTTCAGTGAAAACATAAATAGGCTGTGGATGTGTTTGGTACAGTGTGGGATATTAAAATACGTGATAATTTTTTTAAACAGAAAAATAACTTTCATATTCTCGACAGCAACGCAAATATTTATTTTTTGTTCATTGTGTCGGATGAAGGCCCATATATCACAGGGAGGGACCTTGCCTATAAAAATCTGGAAATATTGGTTCAAGTGAGCCTGACTGATTATGTGACGTGGAAAGTCACAACTGGTCCAGAGTATCCGTGTGTTAACACAATGCTTAAAAAACAGGTCTCCAAGAAGGCTATGTGGTTGATGAGATTTGGAAAAAAAGGTGCTCTTGTTTTATTTATGTGAAGAGACCAATATGGGAAGGTGTATCATCTGCTTATTTATTTCGGTACTAATATTCTTGATGAGGAAGTGCGTGATTCTGTTGTCGTAAGTGCCATAACCATTGTTATGGTTACGATCACCAACAATCTATCTTTAGCGCAAGTTTGTCAGCATTTCCTCAACGGCCGCTCGCTCTATACTTGTGCATTTCAGGGTCTGGACGGTAGATGAGGTGAAAGGCTGTGAGGCGAGGACGCGTGCTGGAGAGGTCCTCACCAGGTTGCCCTTGGGCCCGTCATCTCCCGGAGGCCCCTTCAGGCCAGGAGGCCCAGCGACGCCCGGTGACCCGGCTTCGCCCTTTTCCCCTCGTTCGCCTTTGCCGCCCTGGAATCACAGAAATGGCTTCTCAACGGCTGCACGGGAAACAACACATGGTGAGGAGGGACTGGCCGTTTCTACCACGATGAGAATGAAAATAATGCCACTCAACCTAACTAGTGCTGCACAGTCTCCCAGCGGCAGCAGTTGAAACGGCAATGCAAGTTTCTCAAATCCTACCCCGCCTCTGTCCACTCGATAGTGTAAATGGTTTACAACGCAGTCGGTCGAACGGCAGCTGGCGCGTGGCGGGATGAAGTGTGGGTATACATCCACCCCTTCGAACACGTCTTCTCAACGCGGTAGATTCGACAGAATATCCTTCCGCCAGCGGTGGCGTGAGCAAGCAACTGCAGGACCGCCACACCTTTACTGTAACATTGCTTATCACAGTCCAGTATTATTTTCTTGAAACGGAAAAGACCTGACGGGCACACGTACCGTTCCGCCAGGCTCTCCCGGGGTTCCAGGATTACCAGCTTCCCCTGCTTCTCCCTGAAAAACGCAGACACAGGAACAGGAACGTGAAGAACGAGGCAGAGAAAAACAGAGTTGTACGCCTTTTGGCATCATCTGGTCCAACACCAATGGAGACTAGGCTCTAAGAAAATCTGTCTCGGGTGTGGACCAATCAACTTCAAAGACAGTGCATATCATTATCATTATCAGAGTTGTTTCTTTTTGTTTGCATTTTGACTGCTTGTGTTGTGGTTATTGCAAACATGATGCCTTGTATAAAGGTGTCAGTTTTTGTACCAGTTGAAAGGGTAAAAACCTATTGCTATATTTTGCCACTGGTAAAGGAGATGTCTCATAGAGCAGGGACCGTTGTGGTGATGAATTCGTACGGATAATGATGGAATTATCCCATCTCTTCTAGATTCTCAGAAAGTGTTACTGGAGAGCTTAAAAAAAGATAGGAAGGATGTAGCAGAAAATCTAGAAGAGGTGGAATTGTTTCAGCATGTTTAATTAGATATTGTCTTAGCTATGCGGTGTGTATGCAGTTCATATAATTGCATTTGTCTGTTCTGTATACACATAGTAGTGTACACTAGATATACACTCACCAGCATGTCTAAATGGGGACAAATAGTCCTCACGCTCCACACAGGCATATGGAGGCCCTCATCCAGCAATGGATTGACAAAAGGGCTGTGCGTGTTCACGTGAACCTGTGCATTTACGTGTGTGTATGCATGTGAGCGTAAGTGGGAAACCGTGTTGCAGTGGTAACAGTGCTGCGCTACAAACCCTGCAATACGAATTCGATTCCAACTCGTGATCAACATCGGTGATGAATATGTGAAATGATGTTGGGCCTCCCCTAGGTCAACTCATCCTTAACATGGGAACCTAGTGCAGTGTGTAAACATTACCACTGGGAAGACAAAAGCAGCTGGGCATGGTGCTAGCCACACCATCCCCTCGTGTGCCGTATTGCCCTTTATCTGTGCTCACTACCAGCTCTTGCCCCACAGTCTGGTAAGGCTATATGGATGATCTTTGTCTTTGTGCACATTCTATCATTACGACCGCTTACCTTCTCTCCTGTGGCTCCATGAGTTCCCAGGCCACCAAGCGGTCCAGGGGGGCCCTAGGGAAGCAACACACAGATACAAGTGAAGTTGACTGCATCCCTTCAAGAATGGAAAGCCCCACAATAAATTGGTTTATTGTCATTTCATACTGGACCACCACATTCATCATAGCACAGCAGATGAAATACATGTCTGTGAGCAGCATTTTTTTTCCCTTTCACATCTTCGACTGAATTAGGAAGACACCATATTGCATTGAGGGTTGAATTGTGTATGGGAAGCGGGCGGCCTGACTGGAAGTGTGTGTGGATCCATTGCTGCCGAGTCTGCACACAAATCAGTTGAGCCACTCCTTCAGTGCACGGTGTTCAGCAAGTGCTGCTGCTGATGTGATCTGGTGGTGCCGCGAGTTCAATACTGATTCTGAAAGGCAATGACTTAACAGGGGAAGAAAAACCATGCTCATGTATGGCTTGTGCAATGTTCTCCAACATGAATTTGTGTTTTTTATAATGAATGCGTGCTGTTTGCTATTTTGATACATGGATCATACATAAATGTTGGATCATGACAAAGGTCAACACAGCAGGATTTAGGTCAATTTATCTTGGCATGTATAACAATGTCACTCAAGCAAGGTAAGGAATAATATTAATGATAAGACGATCAACTCACATCAGCGCCACTTGGCCCTTGAGGTCCCCTTGGTCCCGGAGGACCAGGTGGGCCCTAATGAAAGCATCGAGACAAAGTGAGACGAAACAAATTAGAACAGAAATAATGGCAAACACTCCATCGAAACATCTCAAAGAAATCTAACTTAACATCGGAGAATGTTACAAAAAAAACAAGCGTGCAAAATAAACCATCGATTTGTGATGATTAAATCATTTCCCAAGCGTCAAGAGATAACCAAAGTACGATATCCCGGGTTAGACTGCGCTTTGGGCATTTTTTGTCCTAAAGCTATCGCCATGCACTACTTTGGGCATCTCTAATTCAACTCCTGAAGATGCCCAACAGGCATTATAATAATAATCACAATTGGCACCAATACTTTACATTTTTTGGACAAAGATTTATGTTTAACAAAAGCAACGCTACACTTCACTTACTTGGCGGCTATTTAACTGGTCATTGCAGAATCAAAGCACACCATGAAATATGTGCCCTACAAGTGGTAAAAAACAACAAACAATGTGACAAATATGTAAACAACTATGACAAAAGAACTAAAATGGCCAAATTTGTTAACTTACCATTGGTCCAACATCTCCAGATTCACCCTTTTCACCCGGCGGCCCTGGGAGACCCTGAGAATAATACACATGTGTGCACACGCACATCATTTCACGTAAGCATGTAGAGAACACATGTATGTACACATGTTACACTCGTTAGCCCAGCCTGTTGTCACACAATGTGACTTCGTGCTTAGCGTTGTGTGACAACCACAAAGAAGTATATGGAGTGCCTTGTGTTTCACTGACAAGACATCAAACACACACGCAAAACATGTACGGGCACACATAAGATACGCAAGCAAGACCCACACACAGGTGAACGTGCGCAAGACACGCAAACGCAGGCAAGACGCACAACACATGGATGGCACACACATGATATGGACGCAAGACACATGCAAACACACGACATGTAAACACAAGTGAACATATACAAAACACACACACACACAAAACACATACGAGACACGTGTATATAGGTATCCCTTGATTTACGAAAGGGATGCATCCTTCAAAAACACATGTAAATTGGAATGTTTTTTTCCCATTCATTCAATTAAAAAAATTTGTGGATATGTTTCGAACAGTCATTCGAACAGTCATTCCAACTCTCCTCTCAATGTAAAAATATACACCTTTATCACTTTTCACAATACAAAAATGAAAACAAAGAACATAAATATTAAAACGATTGAATAATAATTAATATAAAAAATAATGAACCTTTTCACGAAACTCACTAAAAGATCTGCACGTTGGCATGACGGTAAAGGTGATGTGGAGGCGTTACTGTTGTACAGCAGGGACACCGTGAGGCTGTCGTAGGTGGATAACGCAGCTTCCCGGGTGCTTTTTGTTTTATGATCTCATGGTGCGTGCCGCGCAAAATTTTGTTATTGCGGAAATTCGATTTCGTTAATCAAAGTGTCCATAATTCGTCAATTGTGGAAATACAAAATTTCGTAACCCAAACGTTGGTACATCGAGGGATACCTGTATGTGAGCCACGTGTTTGCACCTCCCCCCAGTACCCGCTGGGAGTTGGCTGGCAGCTTGTCGTGAGTCTCGCTAGGTGCGGTCCCTAGTGGCCATGTTCACACATTCCCTTTTCCCCCATAAGTGACAGCCCCCCCATCCTGCACACACCCTACCCAGCGAAGCCACCTCGTCATGTCTGCAACACTTACCTGCCGTGTTCTCTTTCAGACTCCCACATTGCTTAAACTTTCTTGCCAAGAAATGTTTAGCAACCATCCCAGACACCTGAGCTCAAATACCAACTATATATGTTTGAGCTGCGTAGTCTGTCCAGCTCTCTGATCAACACAACGATATAGACAGAGACTCCTATGGAACATTTTATTTTATTTAGACTCATTTTTATTCTCTCCCAACAAACACGCACACACACAAGCGCACATACGCGCACCCACCTGCAAGCCCGTTGGTCCTGGGAGCCCATTGAAGCCTCGATGTCCCTCATCGCCCTTCTGGCCAAACATGCCCTGCTGTCCTCTTGGACCAGCCTCTCCATCCGCTCCCTGCATTTCCACAGACACCAACCCAACTCACTCTCAAATGCACGTACATTTACACAACTAGTCGTGGTATAACGTCCCAAGGCAAACACAAGGCAACCCATTCACGGAACTAAGCCGAGGGGCGATGTTGCCACACCCCCTGGTAGCCTGGGTGGACCCTAGTGGCATGTTCAATTTGCGATTGTTAGGGCCATTTCAGCATTGTAACGGATGGCATGCCCAGCACCGTGCCAGCAGTTTCCTCACTGCTGACACTGACACACTGCGACGAGTATTACTAGGCTGAAGTGACCCTGCAGAGGCCTAGGTAAAGTGAACTAATAATTGGCATAAAATTATTTGCTTAGAGACCAAATCCAGGTCACCAAGATATGAGCATCCACGTATTATTCATATTAGCATTCACGGACAAACACACTCTCTGTAGACTCTGCGTACGGAAAAAAATGCGGGTGGAAATTTGAGTGTGTGTTCTAACAGGTTCGCACAGCTGGACACGGATGTACTTATACAAGTGCATCTGTGTATATGTACAAACGAGGCCATGTAAAATGTACAAGTGCAAAATAATATTACCGCTGGGCCAGGCTGTCCCACCACTCCCTGAGGACCTGCAGGTCCAGGAGGGCCCTGCAAACAGAAGGCCACAACAAAACAGATCAAGTTGTCATCCTGGCTGAGGTCACTAATGTCACGACACCTCGCCAACGCTCTTCTACCCTCCGCCAGAATCCGCAGCTGCTGCACGGCTAACATGTCACCTCCTAGAACTGTTCTGACAGTGTAACAACACCATGCACCCTTAGGTCTTCTCTTCCCTTTGGTAGCCGGGGTCGTGAGAACCACTCCGGTTTTTGTCTCAGCAATCAGCTGTCACCCAATCCAGGACGTGTGTCCCTCCAAGCGCAGCTGTGTTTCTCTAATCGTAGCGACAAAACTGACCTGTTACATTCTCTTCCAGACATCTGCATGACTTCCCAAGTCTTGCAAATAAATTCACAGCAAGTATCTGAGCTCAATTGCCCGCCATTTATCTTTGAGTTGCTACATTAGAATCCAGCTCTCTCTGATCCACACAGCGATACAGACAGCACTCCCACCTCAAGTATGCTTTTCATTACACTCAGACTCATCTCTCTTCTCTCCCAACGATGTTTCCACAGCCCATCCAAAACCTGCTCTGCTATGCCACAGTCAACAATATGTTTTTTTCTTAAGAGGATGTAAAATGAATGCTGATTATAACATCAATCCTCATCACCACACTCATACTGTTATAATACAGTAAATTCAGCTCATACAAACGAAGACAATAGGTGACGTTTTAGGCCATGGCCCCATTCATTTCCTCTGAAGAATGGCCATAGCCAGAAACGTCACCTGCTATGCAAGTTTCCTTTTCAGGCAGCAGTGTTTGTTGAGTTATTTTAGTTAATTATGCTTGAGCACCACTGTCAACGCAGCAGCAGCTTCCCTAAACAAGTTGCAGTGTTGAAAAGATCAACATTACTGGGTGTCAGCTTGTGTATGTCATGCAGGAGCGGAGAAACTGAACAAATATTAACGTATGTAATGTATTAATTTGCAATTATGTCACAGCTATAATAAAACGTGTATATAAAAAACGATTTAGCAAGGCCAAGCAGGCTTTTCCCAGCCAGGGTGATGGCTGCAGAGGGAGGCAAGTGCAAAATGTCAGTGCTTTAGTTGATTGTTGTATGTGTGCAAGTCAAAGATATTTTATGTTCACCTTGAGGTGCGACTGGAATGTCCTCTAGCCCAAACACGAACATCTATCTTTATAAATCGCATAGTCCAAGTTGCTTTCCATTACCGTACCAGAGGAATTTCCATCTGGTAAAGATACAATGGAAGGCTGATCGTTGCCAGAGTGATATTAAACGAATTGCCTCTGATAAATTCACACTGTTGTGCATGCCACATGTTCTGAGAAGTTGAATCTGGGGTGTGCCTTGCGATGCGACACAAAAAACAAAACTGTCGTCTGACCAGTGGTATCTGGTAATAGCGGTGTCAAGATTGGCCTCTATTGTGGAGACTCGTGAAGGAAGCTACTGGGCAGGATCAACACTCACGAGTGGAGCGCTGGGCGGCTAAAGGGTAGCAATCTGGCACAGTGGGAAGCACAACAAATGCATCGGCCAGTCATCTCAGTTTTATGACCTCCTGCCAGCGAGCCTTCAAAACTTAACATGGCTTTAAAGTGCACCTTGCCTGGCACAAGCTCCATGAAGATGTCACCGGCACTTAGAGTGATGAAAGGCAGCCAATGTTCTTGGAGGTCATATGTTGTCTATGTATGTTCAGCTTCTTTCGCACCATACATAGCCAACCATGCTAATCGGAGGTGCGGGGGAAGGACGACAAACTGAACACTTTAAAATCAGTTCTAAAGAAATTCGTTTTCAATCTAGATGATTTAAAAGTGCACAGCTCCAGTGGCTTCCTAATATCGAAAGGAAAAGCGTTCCAGATGGCAGCAGAATTGAATCTGTGTCTTTGTGTCTGCTCGTGTGTGTCCGAGGTCATAATCTTTAAGTCTCCCAGCAGAATAACTCTGACTCCCACTTTGGGTAGGGGCGGGGGGGTTAAGGGGTGAATCTCAAGTTCGTAAAACAAACAGACATGTGTAGTGTCGTTGGTATGAGTACCGTTGTGTAGAGACAGGAGACAGTACCATGTGGGTGCCACTGTATGGGCAGAGCCTCTCCCCGGACACCGGATGGGCATACCAGGGGAGGCTGGGTAAACAGGAAGGGACACGTGACTGGAGGTGGTGTGGACGGGGGGGGGGGTGCCAGGATTGAGGACCACGTGAGGTGGCCCCTGAACCCTCACGAAGGTTCGGGAAAAGAGGAGTGACCAAAGGCGGGGCCTGGCAAAGCCGTAAGGATAAAAGCCAAACCCCGGGGTGGGGGGGGGGGGTCGATGCTGCTAGAAGAAACCTTCGTCGTCGGCGGGTCTTCAGGTCTCTGGCCGTCGCGCATGTGGACCAGACAGTGCATTGGCTGACCTGGTCCGGTTTGTAGTTGCCCATCCAGAATGTAAATAGCCATCTACTCCAAGTGTATATAGCCAAGTGTAGGAACGGTGGGTTATCACCTTATGTTGTTATTCCGTTAAGGGTTATGTTAAGATGAAAGTTCTAGTGTGTGCCTGATTGGACCCACTACAACTGGTGCCAAAAGTGGTTAAAAAAATCCTCACGAAGTAGCATTACCTTGGGTAAGGCTACAACTCACCAAGATAGCTTCGGATGAAGACGACAATGAGGGGACTTCCCCACAGACGACCCCGGGAATGGCAGACCCAGAGAGAGGGGGTGAGGCAACGCTACCTATGGAGCAGCGGGACGACCACCACACTGCCGCTTCGCCGCCTTCAGGGAGACAGCGCCGATCGCTCCTCGGGCCCCTCGCTGAGCTGCTGGATGCGATGGCCTCGCTCGTCACTGAGCTCGACCAGGAGAAGCTGGTCATGGAGGGGGGAGCGCCTGGGTTGCGGGACGTAGAGGCAGTCGCCGCAGTTTCTCGTACGCGGGAAAATTCCACCACGCGGAGCGCGCACGCTGCCGCCATTTTGGCGGTTGCGCGGGAAGGGTTCCTGCCATTTCAGACCTCCTGCCAAAATTGCCAATGGACATCCCATTATCCAAGCATCAGCTCCTGTTCGTAAAGGAATTCACAGCCGCTGGAGGGGTTTGAGAGGCATTTTGGCGGCGCTTCACTGCAAACTGTGAGTTAGCGGGCTGGATGGAAGAGGAAGTGCTGAGGGCGCTCCCCACCGTCCTGGACGATGATGCCTTAGCAGCGTTTTATGCCATGCCGCCTGCTGAGAGGGCCACGCTGAAGCTTGCCTTTGCACAGATGGCAGCGATCTATGATCCTCCATCTAATGTTTGGCAGAAGTTCTCTGCGCGAAGGCGAGGGAAGGCCGAGACGCCTCTCGCCTTCCGCAGCGCACTTTTGTCATTAGCACAAGCGGCTTTTCCCAAGATGGAGCAAGCTAGCTTGGATTCAATGGTGTTGGAGCGTATGCTGGCCTTGGCGAAGGAGCTTAACGTCGCCCTGCCACTGAAGAAGTGGAGCCCGCTCAAGCATGCGCTTCGGTCAACGACGGCGGCTGGCGGAGGGGCGCCTTGGAGCGACAGGGGGAAACCGACTGATGGCAGAAGATCTCTTCTCGCATGAGGAGCGGTTCCGTGCTCTGCTACAATTGCGGTCGGCCGGGACACATCTCGACAGGATGCCGCACTGCTGGATGGAGATCCTCTGGGTCGTCGCTGTCATCCCGCGGACGTCCCCTAGCCCGCTTGGTTCTAAGGTGAGTCGCGGCACACCTCATGCTTGGCCCTCACATCCACCTCATTCATCCCGTTCGGTTGTTGGTTCGCGTTCACGCGGGGCACTTTCTTGGTTGGTTGTGGGGCGGGACAATTCGGTTATACGGGAAAACGGCTGGCCACACCACCCTGGTCAGTGGTCGGAGTTAGCTCACCGTGTATTCGCCGCAGCAGCGGGGTCATCGGAGGTACGGGTGCTCATCGACACCGGAGCATCCGCTACCATTATTTCAGAGTTAATTTTTAACATCCTACCCCACACGGTTCAAGACCTTCGTCCGGTTACAGCTCCGTGCTTTGCCGCGAATGGTGGCTCCCTCGGAATTATTGACCAAATAATGGTGATGGTGTGCATTGGTGACATCCAATTGACAGGAATTGTGTTAGTTTAAACCTCGCTCACTGTACCATGTTTATTGGGCACTGATTTCATGGGGAAAATGCCCATTAAAATTTAAATAGATCAAGGGTGCTAAGGGTTGCTGTCGGGCCGTCGCATGGCCTTTTTGGCGTCCCCGACTAGATTGCGTACCATCTAATAAAGTAGCTCGGGCTCTGACGCTAGTGGGAGCACAAACGCTGGTGTCCAACGACTGCGTACCCTTCATTCAGGTCCTGAATGCGGGGCCGGACGTGTCTGTTGTGCAGACGGGCACTGTGTTGTCCCACGCGTCCGTCGCGGATTTCGCGGGTGATTTTGTTGGGGAAGTAGGGGCTGCGGGGTCCAAGGATGAAGGGTCAGAGGATGATGGGAGTTGGCTCAACGCGCTCTGCTCAGAGAACCCTAATTTATCAGATGGCCAGAGGTCAGAATTGCGCTCACTCTTGGTTGAATTTGCTGACGTTTTCAATAAAAGCAAATACGATATCGGTCGCACCACCCTTTTGAACCACCACATTGACACGGGTGGCGCTGCTCCGATTCCGTCAGAACCCCTACAAGTTAAGCCCCACAGAAAAGGACCACGTGCGTCAGCCGGTTAACGAGATGTTGTCCGCCGACATTATCTCTCCATCGACCAGTCCGTGGGGCGCCCCCTATAGTCCTTGTTAAGGAGCAAGACGGAAGTCTACGGTTCTGCGTCGACTTCTGCAAATTAAATTAAATCTCTGTGGCTGACGCTTATCCTCTGCCGTGAATGGATGACTCGCTAGATGCATTGGCGGGCGTGAGATATTTCTCTACTCTTGACCTGCCCATCCAGAATGTAAATAGCCATCTACTCCAAGTGTATATAACCAAGTGTAGGAATGGTGGGTTACCACCTTATGTTGTTATTCCGTTAAGGGTTATGTAATGTAGTTAATAAACCGTTTTGCCTCCAAGTTCTAGTGTGCGCCTGATTGGACCCACTACACATGTACCGATTCCCCCTTGTAAAACAAACAGATACGTGCTGATTCCCCCTTGTAAAACAGACAGATACATACCGATTCCCCTTTGTAAAACAAACAGATACGTGCTGATTCCCCCTTGTATAACAGACAGATACATACCGATTCCCCTTTGTAAAACAAACAGATATGCACTGATTCCCCCTTTTAAAACAAACAGATACGTACCGATTCCCCCTTGTCTCCTTTGCTCCCTTTTTGTCCCGGTCCCCCAATCTCACCCTAAAGAAAAACAAAGCAACAAAAACACATCATTGAGCATCGTTAAGATATTTTTCATAGTGTTATTATCTTAATATCAATATCTCCAAAGCTCTCTATGGTAACAAGAGAGAGAGAGAGAGACGCAGTAAGAACTTTAGATGGAGAGAAACAAGAAGACAAACTCAGAGAGGCATGGGAAGTGACGTCTTATCGAGTTTCTTGTGGCAAGAGAGACACTTGGCAGATTGTAATGATTGTAAATAGAAATGCTACTGTGTGCTACTGTGCACCATTGTTGTTGTTAAGTATTTAACTTCATGTGAGTATTCGCCAGGCTAAATAAATAATGGGAAATGCCATTCCCAGGTTTAAATATAGACTCTGCTGCACATGACGCCAGGAAACAGCAGCATGTAATGGACCACGCCTGCCAATGAGAAGAAGAATCCAGCCCGGAGTTATTATGTTGTCTAATCAAATGCTGCTGGATACCTCTGGCCCATTAATCCCATTTGTCCATAAATGTTAAGGTTATTGACTCTTGTAATTGCGTTTTTCTGGCATGATATACATGTTCCTATTGGAACAGGACCTTGTCTCCATCCTCTCCCGGGGGTCCAGCAGGTCCCGCTGGGCCTGGTAACCCGACAGGGCCTTGGATGCCATCTCTCCCAGCAGGCCCCATGACGCCCTTCTCACCCTATATGGACACACGCACGCACACACAATGCATATCAGATCAAGATCAAAACATCGTCATGACCACAGCTGTGGATGCTACCTGTGGTGGTTGTAGGGTTACCACCTGTCCAGGTAGTAACTCAGACGGTGTGCTAATTGGCGTCTGTTTTCGGCTCACAGCAATTGATTTATACCGATAATCTGGTGTGGTACAGAGTTGACCGTTATACGTTTTGATAGACCTAGACTAACTGACAAATATTTCCGAGATTGATCTCTGGGAAAGGTGGCAACCTTAGTGGTGGTCAGAGCAATGCACAGAGTGTAGGCAGCTCCTTCCCAGTGTTTGTGGGTGCCTTCAACCTGCTTGAGGCTGATCTGAGGCCAGAGGCGAACCTCAGTATTGAGATTTATTTATCTGGAAAAATTCGTTGTATCAATCCAAGATGAGACCACACCAAGGAAGGGTGTGAGGGTTATCTGAGGTGGGGGTTTGTAGAGGAATGCTCATGTCAAGTTGGGTTTCATCAGCATGAACAGATTCAGATAAGCAGTGAGCTGCAGATGGGGACTTATGGAACTCCATAGCAGAGGGGTTTCTGAGAAGACAACAGTGCTTGTTAAATATAATATACGTGTAAATGTATAGCCCACACGCACAACAAACACACACATGAAACACACACACACCCACGGCCTCATCGTGCGATGACACTGGCAATCCGATAAAGACTTACTGGTGCTCCCTTTTCCCCAGCAGGCCCAGAAGGACCCTGCGGGCCAGGTCGTCCTGGAAGGCCAATCTGTCCGGCCACGCCTGCCGGGCCACGCTCGCCCGGGGAGCCCTAGAATGTGACATCGCACGATCATGCCCTAGCAGTGGACTAGGCCGTGGTATTTTATTGGTTGTAGAATGCGTATGGTTTTATCCTGGGGGCCATTTATGCCATGGCACAGACACAAACACAAACTCTCACAGGGCACCAGAGAGGCAACATCGTGCGCTTCCGTCTGTTGGGAGATAGGACTTAATTTATGCTGTAAGCACTTTACGTTCATCATAAATACATTTCACAAACACAGCACTGCCCATTTGCTCACGCTTAACGTGAATGCCAACCAATTGTATTGCACATGACCAGCTGGGATCCAGAGTCAAGCACATTCAGGTGCTGGTGGCCTTGTGATTTGGGGTAGTGGTGAAAGTGGATCTCTAATTTTTTATCCAGTAACCAAAGCTTAGCATCAAATAACAACAACAATGATGTTGACATAGAATTGTTGATGAATGCATTGCTGGCTGAAGTCCTTCCCCTTGCCATCATGATCATGTGGTTTGTTTAACCATACTTCACCATGCTGGTCAGTGCAAGTTGGTGAAGGGGAGGGGTCAAGACCTGTTTACTCGCCAAATAATGTTAGCCTTGGATGGGAATCCAACTCAGGTCACTTGCAGCCAAGGTCACCCTTGCACCATGAGACTATCTTGGTCTCTGGAGTTCTCACCTGAGTTAAACTAAATAATCTAAATCACGACCTGTGTGTGGCTACAGCTGTTGAAATTGAACAATAGAGTAGATTATCGCTTATCCGGCGGCTTCGGATGAAAGGGATGCCGAATTTTCAAATAATAATCACTATATCATTATTCAAAATAATAATCACTACATCATTATTCAAAATAATAATCACTACATCATTATTCAAAATAATAATCACTACATCATTATTCAAAATAGGTTATTTTGTGCACATCCTGATGCGAACACCGAATTACATGCACTTGTCGCTGGATTGCACTGTATATTTTCTGTTTTTAGTCCTGTAGTTATTAGTCATGAAAAGTGTATATAAGTGCAGTATTTTTATTGTTTAAGTTGTCGTATGTAGTATATAATGTACTGCAAATAATATTTGACACTGAAATCAAGCATAGCTACTTTTTTGGCACGCACATGGTGCCGATCGCTGGACTGGTACAACCTTTGGAGCGGTTCTGTCGGTTTTGCCGGATCGGCCTGGGATCGCCAGATAATCTTGGAAGCTGGATCATAGCACGCTGGATAATCGATGATCAACTGTACAATTAAATATTTGTGCAGTACAAGAAGTCATCGTTGAAGTGAAACCTTCGCAGTTACAAAGATACCGGTTTCAATGGGGAAAGCTGCTCGATTTGCTGCAATGAGCTGCCACTGCTTCAGGCCAATGAACCGTGGAAGTTGGAGCCACGCATCAGAAAGGTCGAGACGCTACATCTCCCCCACCGATAACATGAATCAATGCGCCCAGCTCGAGGTGCGATAGTGGGGGGGTGCAGGAATAAGAGAGGGCTTACCAGAGGTCCTGGTGGTCCCTGAGGGCCTTCATTTCCCTTCAGGCCTGCAGGGCCCTGAAAAATAAAGACAACAAAACTGTTCAATGAATACTCAGGGAAACATCTTCTAAATCTTAGCATTTATCGCAACAGGATGAAGACAGTTAAGGAAGATTAACAGTGCACAATGAGCAGCATGACACAAAACTTATTGGTGCTGCTGCTGCATTCCCAGTTAAAGTGTATGGGTTTTTTGCTATGGGAGGAAAACCGGAGAACCCGGTGAGAACCTGCACAGAATAGGTGGAGAACATACAAATTGTATACACAAAGGCATGGAAGTCGGGAACTGAACACAGGACCTTCTTGCTGTGAGGTCGGGGTGTTCCCACTGTGCCACCCTGCTGCCCAGCTTTAATTGAATCCGTTTGGTGTCCACTGTTTAGTGCTTTTTTGCTGTTAAATTTTGGTTACAAATAACAATTTAGATCTATTTGGTTGCAATATGAAACACTGTAGCTTTCTTATGAGCATATAACAGAATAAATAGATGTACTCATTCGAGAATACTGACCAATTTGCATTGTATTGTTACCTGATATACTAATTCTTGACCAGTGGCAGGAAAGGCTATATATACGTGAAGTTTATTATTATAATTATTAAGATGTATTATATTATTAATGAGAATGAGTAACTCACAGAAGCTCCAGGGATACCCCGATCTCCAGCAAATCCTCGAACGCCAGGTGGCCCAGCCTTTCCAGCAATGCCGACCAACCCAGGGTCTCCCTGCACGCGGAAACATCATCAACGTATATTTAAAATGCACCAATAGCATGACAAATCTCTCAGAGCACAGACACGCGCAGGAGGAGATGGGAGGGCAACTCATCCACTCACTCACCCACTTACCCACTCACTCATCCACTTACATACGCATTCACCCACTCAATTACCCACTCATTTACCGACCAACCCACTCAATCATTCATTAACTTACCCACATAACAACAGCTGCCATTTAACCCTAAGTGGCAGTGATGCAAACACAGCGCTGGTGCCAGGCTAGGTGCACTTTGAGGCCACATGACGTGTCAAAGGCTCATTGGCAGGAGGTCACAAGACAGTTACAGGTACAGTTCGGTGACAGAGAAAACAGATGCACCACTTGTGCTCCCGACTTTGCTAGATTGCTGCATTTTAGCAGCCCAGCACTTCGTTGTTGTGAGCATATCTCCTTTGTCCACCACTGTTCTGGAAGGGTGTCTCTCCAACTGCCCAGTTATATCCTTCATGAGCCTTCTCCATATAGCAAGATTTTGACACCACTGGTACCAGTCATCGACAAATTCAATCAGTTTAACACGTAGGCTTTCGCGACCAATATTGTTCATAATCAACGATTTTTGGGTTTAGATCGCGTTATTTATAAATGTGTCGTAACCCTCAACCACCCGACACGGCCAATCAGTAAAAAAAGTGTCACGTTGACAAAAGACAAATAGTTCACTGCTTTAGCCCACCGGTGTGTTGAAGCGTGGAACCACAACATTTACAATTTGAGTACGACGTTTCGCTGGTAATTGCATCCAGCATCATCGGGCAATTCGCCAGAATGGTGAGGCTCTGCTGTGTCTCAATCAGTTCCATATTCTGTACCACACCAATCCATCTCTTCTCTAGCCTGTGTCATGCCCGTTTAGCTCCCTCTCTCTGTGGCCAAACATAAGCTGCTTGGGCATGTGATGGCTGGGCATGCGGGCTATGTGACCCAGCCAATGCAGCCTCGCCTGCCAGAGGAGTTCACTGATGGGGATGTGTCCAGATCTTTCAAGGATTTGTGAGCTCCTCACACAATCCAGCCTGGTTAAATCCAGGATGGATCATCGGCAGGTCAGTCTGAATGTTTCAAACTGACGTAGATGTTCCTTTGGGGGATCCACGTTTCGCAAGAATAGAGAAAGGAGGGCATGACTGTGTCCGGAAAGACTCAAAACTTCACGTGGAGCGGCGGACCAGATAGCTTCCACACAGTGTTAAGCAGCTAATTAAATTATGTCGCCTGACTCATTCGGAGGGAGACCTCTGCTGCCAAATCGGAGTGGGTCATAAGCACACTACCCAGGTACAGAAACTTCTCCACTCTCTACAAAACTGTGTCATCACTAATGGAGAGTTGAGGGGGTTTTGAATCACACAAAATACCCAGGTAGGTGCTTAGTTTTGGTGAGGCTGATGGTACTGCACCACCTCTTTAGTGACATACCCCAAGGTTCAGCAGCAGAACCCCCCAACTCCTTCTCAGGAGTGATTAGCAATCAGCAGCTCATCAGCATATACAACATAATTAATCAATAGGCAGCCATCCCTTGAAAGCACCTGGGCATTGATCACCCTCCTATTGCATCTGTACCGGATGGAAGTTCCTTTGGTACAGCCATGGAAATCGTCTTGAACTATGTGGTTGAAAAATGTTAAATAACGTTTGAGCCAGAGAACATCCCTGTCACACCCCAAGGTGAACAGAGAATGTCTTTGACTCCCGACCACGCAGCTTTACCAGGGCTTGCCCACCATCAAAATAGTCCTTAATAATTGTGAGCATAGAGTCAAGGACCACAAAAGTACAAATAACAACATACAATCCTGGCCTGTTGATGGTATCACAAGCTTGTACCAGGTAAATAAAGCAAAGATATAGGTCACACCCACCCACAAAGGAAGCCACTCACTCTCCCACTCACTCACTGAAGGGAAGGCGAGAGAGGGAGCAATGCAGGTTAAAGAGGAAGTTGTTCATGAGAGACCAGAAAGCAGAGAAGAGAGGGGGGCGGGGGGTGTAGGCAGGCAACCAGGTGGAGTTGCCTGTGAAGGGAGTTTAAGAGGGGGGTGGGGAGGGTAGTGGCTAAAAGAACACCCGCCAGTGTGTTGGAGCAGCAGCAGCGTGGAGCACACGTGACCCCACACACAATCCCCGGCCTCGTCGCGGAGTAGAATCATCTTGAGAAAGCAATGTCACAAAGAGGTGGCTAGTGAAGTGTTTTGACCTGCAGTGTGGTGAGTTGGTGGGGGGGTGAGTGGATGAGTTGCTGTGTTGTTGTGACCTGCAGTGTGGCGGTTGTTGAACACGGTGTGGAATGAGACCAATCAGTGAGTGTCTGGTAGGCCGAGTTCTCAACCTTGGGTGGAGTAATCAACGATTGAAGTTTATGGGAACAGTGGCCATAGTAGTAGTAGCGATATGAGTGACAAGGAGGTGACTGACCGTCAGTGAGCGAGTGACAGTAGTGACTCAGTGAGTGCCGGGGTCATCAGATGGTACACACACACTCACCTTCGCGCCCTCTTTTCCAGCCGAGCCTGGCAGGCCCTGCTCCCCCGGGGGCCCTGGTGGCCCTGGGTGGCCTCTTTCTCCATTGGGACCCGTTTCACCAGTGGAGCCCTGCACACGCGATCACGCACGATCACGACCATGCACGATCACGCACAGACAATCACGCCACACATGATCACACACGATCACACACACACGCACGGGGCGGTAAAGCCAGCAATCATGAGAATCAAACCCTGGGGGTGGGAATCGACCACATATCTCAAGCAAAATCATCATTTAGAATCGTTGTGCAGAATATAGAAAGTAAATAATCTGACTATTCTCCACAACAACGTTAATTATTAGTTCGTGCTGTGTATTCATTAGCTCTGCGTCAAATAAGAACCCATTGTTAATGGAGGTGGTTCTTGCCGAAAACCACTGGCAGGTCACCAGCATTGGTTCAAGCGAGCCTGACTACTGATCAGACAATGAATATCGAAACTGGTCTACAGATGTTTTGCTTTTAAGCAATGCCCCTTCGAAGGAGGAGGGGTGGCTGATGGGATGTGTACAACTTTTATTATATATTTTTAAAGTGGAGGGACAAATATGTACAGGTGTATCATCTGCTTATTCATTGTATTCCATATCTAAACATAATTTCAGAGTTTCTGCCAAAAGTGGAACACTGAAATACACCAGCAGTCTCAACTGATTTAAATCTTAAAACTCACTCGCACAACACTCGCGCGTTGTACACGAACCGGCACCACTCAGCCACACGTGTGTTTATTTATCTACTTTGACTGGGCGTGATGTTCACTGCATAAACACGGACTGTGTAAGTTGTAGGTTTAACCATGTGTTGTACTACACGTGCAGTCATTATTACGCGTTTGCCGCGTGCACACCTGGAATGACACATCCCCCACCTTAAAAGGCGATGATCCAGGCGGAATATTTCACGAACAAACAATAAAACAGAGTACAATCAAAAAAAACTTAGTCACGCTGCGCACCTGGGGCCCGATGACTCCCGCGGGGCCCGGGGGTCCTGTCTTGCCTTGAAATCCCTGAGCAAACAAACACAGAGGATTGACTCGGATACGGGCATGAATGGGGAGGGGGGGTGCATGTTTCAGGTGTCACTGTGTAAGCTGTTATCGATGTGGACTGCTCTAATTGTAAACAGTGCTCATGTATGCGACGGCATGCACTTTTCATAACGGTTCCTATTCCTATATCACCATGGGAGTGTGTGTAGGTCTGAGTGAGGGTGAGAGTGTGACGATTATCTGAACCGGTATTGGGCCTCCCCTAGGTCGACTTGGCCTCAAATGAGTACCAGGTGCGATGTGTAATCATCACCACTAGGGAGACAAAGGCGGCCGAGCGTGGTGTTGGCCACCCACCCCATCGTGTGCTGCGCCGGCCTTTATAAGTGCTCTCTAACAGCACTTTCCCCAACAGTGTGTTATGTCTATACGGGGGGGTCTTTATCTTTGTGTGTCTGAGTGTATGTGGGAGTGTCTGTGTCGAGTGTGCGTCTCTGTGTCAGTGAATGTGGGCGGCAGGACGAGTAGGTGGCATAACGACGCCTCTACATTAACATTTGGACCACGGATTATAAACACGTGTCATCCTATGGCACAAGTAACGCGTGATGCTCTTATGTTGGTTTACGTAGTGTTGGGAAGAAGTGCGTTACAAGTCACGTGTTACAGTCATCATTCCCAAAAGCAGGCGTTAGTACAACAGTGCAAATCACAGTTTCGTGCTATTACTCCCAAGATTCGATCAGTTATTCGTAAGGAATACATGAGAACGGTACGAGAAAATCACATCACGTTACTTTCAAAATACCAGAAAAGGATTTGCATTACAACTAAAATGTAGGGTCATCAGCAGTTATACTCTGGATACATTTTATTTAAAAAAAACTTACATTCCATTGATCATAATGATAAAGTAATATCTGACAAAAATAAAAAATAAACTAATTTAAAGTCTTCTTGGTTCTTTCGGTAACAGCTGTTGCCTCGACAGACCTGGTTTCACCTGAGGACGGCTGCTTGCGTTGTGGCCGAAACGTTGTGAGAATTATTTTATTATGTTTTATTTTTATTATTTTATTACTTCCCTTCTACGTGACTTTACCGAAAGAACCAAGAAGATGAATCCCTGCAGTCACGAAAGCTTTAAATCGAAATTTAATTTAAAGTCATTTGTCAATCCAGTCCTGGATGAGGTCCTCCCCAGGCTGCTTCGGTCATGGGAGTTGTTTGACCATAATTTGCATGCTCGGTCAGTGTTTGTTCAGGAAGCGTGGCTGGGAATCAAAATCGGGCCCCCATACTTTAAGCACAGTGTGCGCCATCCACTGTGCCACCGCTCCATGCCGATATCTTACAGCGGCGATGTAAATGCCACCAATTAAAATGTTTCCATAAACGTTTCCATACATGTGCATTTAATACACACAGTTCCTTTTTGCCACTTATTAATGGGAACACAGTGGCATGGGAACACTAGCTTAGCTCTGAGTGGAAAACGAGAGAAAGTGCCCTCTACATGGCTCTCTTGAGAACTCCCTCTCGCGGAGATCCTTCCACCAGCAGTGGCACGCGCAAAGCCATTGCAGGATCACACCTTTGCCTATTGCCTAAACGTGTGTGCAGCGAGTTCCCTCCGGGTATTCTGGTTTCCTCCTACAACCAAGCAAAACGCTCCACGTTCTAAATTCAGTCGGGACCAACATTCCAATCGATAAAATAAACAAATTCAGTTGGGCCCAACATTCCAATCGATGAAATAAACAAGTGCATTGGGGAATTCACACCAATCTTTCAGCGCTATGGTTATATCTTGTAGGTGTTACTGAACATCTCTTTCTCGAGCCAATTACTGCAGAACTGATTGAGAGAGACAGATCACGCACAGTCACCAGCGATGAGTTCCACGGAAATGCGCCAGATACCAGGAACATGTGCGAGTGAGCGGGTGAGCGAGCGGGTGAGTGGGTAGGTGAGTAGATGGGGCCAGGCACTGCGGAACTGTGGGGGCTGTATGTATCTCAAAGTCTCGGTGCGTGGGATGGCCAGGTCACCGTGCGCCGCCAGCCAGAGTCGATGGCGACTGGCATAGGCGGAAAGCCGCGACCTTGCTCACGCATATCGGCCAGATCAGATGATGCCGATTGGTGTAAACACTTGTGGATCAACATGCAGAGCTTGTGAGCGATCCTCTGCTGAACGAGCAACAAATGCAGCTCGTTCACGAATAGTCGCTGTCATGTGATCATATTTGTGCTTCCCTGTGGCGGCGTGCAGAACCAAGTGAAGGTGACAAAGGCGAAGAGCAACCACGTGACGAAAGACGACATTACAGTCGTCCACGCGGCTAATGATCAACGCGAGAACAAGTCTCTTGGTCGCTTTAGCAGTGAATACGCAATGTATTGAGGCGCAGCAGCCGGAGATGGTGAATTAATTCGTAAGCCAACTGCCTGATGTTTACTACAAACATCAGTTCCCTGGTGAGGACAACTCCTAGGCACGTGACATCTATTGCCAGCTAAATATCTACGCTGCTTACGGTGATGGTCTGACAGTTAACCTTAGCCAGCTGCTGTCTGTGTCATAGTCTGATAAACTGGGTCTTGTCTGCCTTTTTCTTCAGACAGCTGGTTGATAGCCACCGGTCAATGATATTGATACACAAGCGTGGAAGCCGCGCGACGTATGATGCAGCTCCAGCGTGAAGGATGAGCTGTGTGTTGTCACCGTAGCAACACAAAACCGAGACCATGACAATGAGCGATGCTGATGATGTCGGCAGTGTAGAGGAGAAAGAGCAACCGGCCCAACACATGTCCTTGCGGCAAACCACACCGTACTGTTGACTCGCTGTATGAACGGCTTGACCGACAACAGCGCGGATCCACAGATGCAGAAAGCTTGATGAAGAAAATCGACAAGGATGTTGCGATCGACAGTATCGAGAGCAGCCGACAGATCAAGTAGAGCGAGTGGCCGACATCACCATGGTCAGATGTGAGAAGCATGCCTGAGGCGACTTTGAGAATGGCACTCTCTGTTGAATGGTATCTTCTGAAGGCTGACTGCAGGCTTCGAATAAAGGCCATGTTGCTCCAAGCTGGTGACAGACCAGTATCTGAGCAATCTTTGACATGAAGGCGAGGATGGAAGCTGGTCTGTAGTTCTTCATATCAAAAGGGTTGACATTGACTCAGTGGCAGTTGGCCATGATGAAGTGATGCATTGGAAATGTCCACTCGGTATGGCAGACGTTTCACACATAACTCAGCGTATTTTTGGAAGCAAATCAAGTGCACAGGATTTTAACATAGCATTTGTCATGTCATTTGTCATGATTTTCATGACGTCATTTGCTGATGGGTCTTGAAACTGTGACGTATCGCAGTAGTGGTATCAAAGGATGAGAGAATGTTATTCCCACCCGTAAGACCTTCCAACTGCACTGCCATTCTAAATAACCAAAGATTTGCTGAACAAGTTGACAATTCTTTGCACCACAATTTTATTGGATGAATATCTGGTTGGAGAGTCCAACACGTGCTCACTTTCTAGTGGTAGTTCCAATGTCACTTTCTCTCATGCTCAACTCAAGCTTATTCATCGGTTTGTCACTTGGACCTGCAAAATCTATCACCGGTCAAGCATCCGTAAGCGGTGAATGAGTTTACAACATTCATGGTCCATCCATGGAGCAAAACGCTGACATCAAGTAGTAATCCTCCTCCGCAGAGCAGAATTCGTCTGACAGAGACTGTAGCCACTAGAGTCCAGACGGTGGTCTCTACTGCACCTCGCAGAGTTGAGGAGTGCAGGTCAAAATTTGTCTTAGTCCGGTTTTCCCTGTTCCCTGATTTCTCAATGTAACATCACTGGAGGCTGTTGTTGACAAAGTCGACACCAGGTAACAAGAGATGATGTTTGGTGGCACCGTGGTGACTTTGGTTAAAGTAATGGTCACCTGGCAAAAGTAATGTCATGCCAGCATGAAAAGCTCTGCACGTGTGAAGGTCAGTGTGCGGGTCACTACAAGGACTCAAGAAAATGGAGCAAATTAAATTGCATGAAATATGAAGAGCTTTGAAAATCAAGCAGTGGATAAAACACGATGATCGCACGCCGAACCTTCCACACTGTAGTTCCATGAATAGTTATGAACATAGGTCAAAGGAAGAAGATGTTTAATCCCAGGTGAATGTAGAGAGTAACATAAAAAAAGTACTGACAACAGAATGGAACTGGGTACTTACAGAGCCTCAACCTCCAGGATGACAGGGGGTTTTAGACACCCAGAAGACAAAAGGGTTAGCATTCAGATGAGAACAGTTAGCATAGTGCAGTGTATGAGTGTCGATTTATCAGGACCCTCCTGAAAAATATCTTTGAGACTCAGTGAGGTTTTTCTGGGTAAATATGACAAGGTTTTTTTTCTCCAAAACTTTGGTTTCCTAAACGCTACAGTACAGAACTGTTTAAATATTACATAGATTGTTGACTGTGAAGCTCTATATGTGACAATTCACAAAATCCCGTCCTACCGTTTCTCCACGCTGGCCTGGGTGTCCGGGCAATCCATCTTTTCCAGCTGGACCCTAAGAATATTAAACGTTATCAAGTATTTAATCATCATCGTTATAATCACTTTCATATATATATACACACATCGCGATCACATTTAGGGCAGTATAAATGACCGAGCAGAAGTGTGGTCGCCGCTTGTTGCAGAGGTTCACGGTTCAATTTGGGCAAGCCATCCTGGTTATTACTGCAGCTGTATTAACCTTAACAACACGAGCCATCTGTTTCACAGGAGATGACAAGGATCCCTTGATATTATTGTATATGTGTGCATGCCTAGGTTTTCTATGGGTATACCGGTTTCCTTCCACGTGTATAAACACTCATGGATGGAGTTGGCCAATCATCGCAATATAGGACGACGGAGCTTGGGCAATTATTGGCACTAATTCTGGCTGCCTTACGGCTTGCCTGAGGTTTCAAAAAACCTCCACGCAAAAAATTGCGCTTCACAAATTCTGCAGCATTTTGAGATGCAATTTGCACGAGTGACGCCGTATCAAACAAATAAACAATATTGTGTGTCATATTATTGAGCAGCTTGTGCTCGGGATAAACTTTGAAGACATACTACCGTTTTTTGTTTTTCAATTGAGTATAAAATGTAAAATATGTCCACATGTGACGACACACAAAGAGTGATGGCATCTGAAAGTCGTGATCTCATGTCCCATGCACTACCAAGATCTACCGGCACTGTGTATGAACTCACAGGGGGGCCTTTAGGTCCAGGGGGCCCCAGAGGACCTTGAGCTCCATCAGGACCCTGAAATAACACCATCATAAGCATCGTCACTCTCCCCATTCACCAACATCAGTACCAATGCCCAACCTAGCAGCAACGATACCTTTTTTGCTCCGATTTCCTGAGTGGAAAAATTTCCTTTTTTATTTGTCTCAAGCCTTAACAATCCTTACGCTGCCACATTGACCATGATCAACAGACTCCTGGGCGTGTGATGCAAACATCTATCTAGCATTTACGTATGAGTGAATTTCACGCGCTCCATCTCCGCAGTGGTCTTTCTCTTGTGTTTTCACTCCTTTGGCTGCCACTGGCCATCATCCCTTATGGAGATGTGCACTGCCCAGAGCACGTCCTCTTCTTAACAGTCAAAATAATGTCTCGACCTTGTGAACATTGTCTAATCACGTGCTCCTTGCCCATCAGTGTAACTCAAAGCAAGCATCGACCCACACACACTTCTTTGCGCAATTGTCAGATTATGACGCATTGTGTCAATGTCCATTCATCTGATCCCTATGTCACAGCGGGAAGTATACACGTATACACACACTCTGATGTGAACACGTAGCCTTCTGTGTTGCATCCCTGCTGACAGATTTATCCAATTGTTTAGCGACCTTGTTGTGTGAATGGCTGTTGTTTATGTATGCATGATGCAATCTCAGTCGAACTGTTCAATCTCTGTACATGGTTATGATAATTTACGTAGATTTGCCTCTAAATGGTTTGTGAGCACTTTAATGAATGCATCGTATTACACTAAGACAAATGTCTACATTCCTTATTCATTTCTGCTATTTGATTAAAAGCATTGTATGTGGTCGAAGGGATATAAACCTTTGATGAACCCAGCTTTCTCAGAAGATTGATCTTAAAAAATTACGTTGTTTTACTCCCAACGATCTTCGTGAACAATTTGCACGTGGGTGGTCTTCTTCCACTTCTGTCATATGGCTGCTGATGTATATGCAGAGCAAAAACTACAATTTCACATTCAGGCGGTCAAAAGCCAGCGGAGTGTATCGCTGTGATGTCTCCTTCATATTTGTAGATCGGGCATTGCGTCATTATACGTTGTTGTTCTGGATGACCACAGTCCCATTTGTGCATCAGGTATCCGCATCTGTTGCCATGGTTTGTGCAGTGGATGTGGCTTATGGTGAACCATGAGCTTCATGGAAGTCAAACCCAGGGATCTTCTGCGTTGGGTTTTCACAAGATGTTTGTTTGTGAATTATTTTTTAACTTCATTCAGCTCTCCAAGCTTCATTGGGGTTAAACTCGCATTGTTAAAGGTTAAGCGCGTGGGTCCAACAGGGCTTGGCATGACTTCAAGCTATGACGAGGGAGGTTATTGAGGTCCTGATGAATGGCGATAGAGTGATTGATCTGTAATTTACTTTTATTTATTGAAGTTTCATCACGTTTTTGAAATAAGAATGGGACATTAGGCAATTCAGGTCCTTATTTACGTGACATTTATATAAATAGTTCTGCTGCTTTTGTTGCAACAAATGGTCCCGGATCTTTGATGATGTTCAGTTATACCAGCTGGTCCAGAAGTTTTTTGCCAGAGCTGACTTCTTCAGTGTGACATGTGGAACCCAAATCTTCACATGGAACATGCTTTTATTCCTTGGTTGAAATATGATTTTTTTTCGTAACAGAGACCTGTGTACATGTGAATGTTCTACCCTGTCATGTACTCTGGTCCACATTTCTCTGCAGCGGCTGTCTTTTGTGAGTTATCAATCATAATTTGTGACATCTTTAACAATATTCGAGTTCTCCGATTTCTGTTCTTTGTATTCTCCTCATCCATTTTTCTGAGTTTTGAGTATTCAATCATTTGGTTCACATTGCCATCTCTATGTATACCTCTCCTCTTTCTCAGCATGTCTCACGTAATTTTTTTCTGTTTACTTTCTAACCTCCCCCCCCTCACTTGTATTGTTTATTTCATGAATCTTAACGTAACTACCATTGCTCAAATTATCACCACGAACATGATCACACAACCACCATCAAGTAGCGCAAGCACAAATAAACACAACGAAAGGTGACTCACCCGCTCTCCGAGAGGCCCGGGTGGGCCATCATTTCCAGACGATCCCTGGACACAAACATCACGTGTCAAGTTTTCTTAGATTAGTTAGGCCACCGTTTATATACAGTAGTCCCTCGGTTAACATTTTAAATCAGATCCACAAAAACTACTGTGAACCAAAATAACTGTTAATCGAATATAGGAAATACATGTTACAAGTAAAAATCACCGAGTCTGCAAGTAAAAGCTGTTTCCACTGCCAAAACTGATAATCGAATATAGGAAATACATGTTACAAGTAAAAATCACCGAGTCTGCAAGTAAGCTGTTTCCACTGCCAAAACTGAAAACATAATGTGAACAAAGAGAGTCGCGGTCTAAATGCTCATAAATGGGCGTCGCTGAGTGTCTCAGCGCCACTTACGAGCATTCGGATTGGCCGAAATTGGCGCCACCATGTCCATAACATAAACGTGCTGTAAATAAATGTTTTAACGTTTGTCAAAACCATGGGGGTTCTACGGGAGGCGAAACATTAACCAACAAACCATTAACCAATGTCACTATTAACCGAGGGACTAGTGTACTGCGAATGCTTAGTTTATTTTGTTCCACCAGCTGAGAACTCAAGACACCAGGGCAGAGTGTCACTTGCAAAGATGACCTGCGTCACCAAGATGGCAAAAGCATTAACATAAAAACGAAGCACTACAAATGAACGGATTAGAAATCAAAGCAAACAAAACCAAACAAAAAATCAGGGCCCATGCAACCAAATGTAAATTCCAGCAAAAAACAACTGCTGCCTTACGAACAAAAACTCATAAAAACAATGCACAAACATATATCAACTTTATGTAAAATCACTTTCATATAATGCAACATGGATTGGTCATATTACTTAAAAAAAAAACATTAATCGTGAAAGTTACATAACCATTAAAATGGATTGAGGGTTATAATTGCATAATAGTGTGATAGGACCCTTCTTTAGCTGGCTGGGTTTATAACCCTTAGTAATATAATGAGAGCGATCTCCTGAATTTAACATTTATTTTTTATTTGTCCACAATTTTAGCAAAAGGTAGTTGACTTGGATGTAAAGAGTTGAACGTATAAACGACGTTACCTTGGCTCCTGGCTTGCCTGTGGGTCCTCTTTGTCCCCTTTCCCCACGTGGACCCTGTTGCACATGCGTGGATTTCAATACGCGCTATAACACTTGAACCCGCATTACGGGAAACATCGCGTATAGTATAATCTGGTTCTCACGTTCCCATTTCAAACATTTAGCCGCATCCTTTATCTCATTGTGGCGGCGACATGGCTCAGTGATAGCATGCTCATTGCGGTGGTTTGTGGTTCGAATCCGGCAGTGCACTCCGATTAATAATGTGGATGTATTAGCTATAAAAACAGGTGCCATCTGCTTTACCTAGTCGTTCGAGACAAAGTGACATCACTCAAACCAGCATAGGCCATTGTGTGTTGGCGTCAAATTTTAAAAAATTACTTACAAATTACTTAATTACCTAATTGGATAATGCCCAGCAATCGTCTCCCCATACTCGGACAACTTGATATGACCCTTCTTTAAAAAGAGCACTGAGACTCAGTGAGGCTTTCCTGGCTAAACAATCTTCCTAAATAAAACTAAGTTATTTAGGTCCCGAAAAATCTCCATTGAGACAAAGTTACTCTGCATGCATCTTCCATCTCACTCTCCACATATCTCCAACATCTCACGCTTCACACATCTCCCACTATCTCTGTCGAGGGTCTTTGCTGCCTATAAACATCTTGTAGGTCAGCAACATTGGTTCAAGAAAGCCCCACTCTGCTGATGAGACACTAAATGACAAAACCGGTCTAGAGTTTGATCGTGTTGAACGAATGCTGCTGTTAAGGTGCACTTCCAGAAGGCCGTGTGGATGATCGTATGGATAATACACTGTTAATTGTTACGTGGAGGGACACATTGGAAGGAGACGAACGATCTGATTATTTACTTTGTTGCCAATTTTCTCCACAATGATGATGATGATTATTATTATTTTGTGTCAGTCATAACGGTGTGCAAACATATACGAGGCAATTACCACAATGAGAAAAGTTATTCACCGTGGCATGCATGTGGACACCGCTAAAAGCAAACATTGAAGCAAAGCAACAAATCAAGACTGAATCAATGCATTGGATTACATTCAACTCAACAACTCACAGTGGGCCCCCTTTGTCCCCTGGGTCCAGGTTTTCCATGTGAGCCCTGTGAGGTGAAGGGGGTTGTGGGTAGAGGAGGGGTAAAAACTCATTTAATAACAATATTCATTTAAATATAATGATAACTGTAAAGTAAGGATGCTACTTTTTCCACTCTAGCATCATAGGTCTATCAAAACTATGCAGTTGCCTATGATGAAGTTCGGCGCAAAACCAGCAGATGTCGGTGCAAATTAATTCCTGTCACTTGAACACAGATACCAATTACCGGACTGTCTGAATCAAATGTAAAGAAAATTCACCAAGTAATTCCTATCTCTGATAATTAACTTAAAAAAACATGTATAATTAAATAACCAGTATTACCTGGGCAGCTGCGATTTTAGTACAACTATAAACTGTCATAAGAGAAAAGTTATAAAAATTCAAAGGGAATATGCAAATCCAAGTGAGATCGCAGTGATATGGGTGTGGCAGTGGTTGTTATGGATGACATCCTCCCTCCCTCCGCCCCAATCAGTTTCCAGGAAGCCAACACCCTTGTAATATGGCCACCATGATGTCACCCATGTAACATGATTACCATGGCGTTATCGCTATGTGCACTTCAGCCGGTCTGTGGCTGAGGGAAGGATGTTTATATGATGAATGTTGGTTATTATTGTATGAATGTATTCATTTAACAATATAAATTATACATTTTCACATTATGTTATTCATGATTATAATTGAATTGATTTACTTTGACAATCGACTTTCAAGTGGTCCTGACTACTCCTAACGTCGCTCCTAACACGAGTATGCCACATTGTCTTTCACTCCGTTATTAACCTGGGCCTATGACAAATCATGAACCAAGCTTATGCCATTTCTAGGCTGCATTAATTCATTCCGCGCTCAGGCCTCTGGTTCCTAGAAGGATTGGTCAGAGTCCTGTTCACAAAAGGGTGTTTAGGTTCAAGACATCTCCATATTATATGAAAAAAGAACATGTCCCATTGCTGCATCACTAAAAGCAAACGTGTAGTAGTGTGTGTGTGTGCGGGGAGGCACTGTTTTGCGAAGGCACTCACTCGTGCGCCCTTCTCGCCATTTGCTCCGGCAAAACCTGGGAAACCCGTGGAGCCCTGCAATAAATAAAAGTGTTTTTAAAAAAAACACGGTAAACATTGCTGATGTGGAAAAAACACAAGGTGGCAATGACAACAATTGTGAGGGCAGTTATGGCATGATGTTACGAGGTCATTTTAAATTAAAAGTACACAGACAATATCACAATATTAAATTAATGACAAAGAAGCAATCACAGAAGCACGTAATTACGCCCAAAAGAGGGACACGTGGATGAGAGAACACACCCAGGTGAACGGTTCATGGCATCAACCAAACAGTTAATAAAGGTAAGTGGGCTTGGGCTGGGTACTTCGTGGTCAGAAGGGATAATTGGTAATGCTCAAGAATAATAACGGAGCAGTGGCCAAGGAAGGGAACGGGTCCGAGAGGACGTTAACTGAGGAGATGGGGCGATTAAATCATTTAGCGTGCAGGTGGTGAATGGACCGTCGCATTGCAGGAGATGTGGCAGCGACTTGGGGAGGTCTTCATTCATCAGCAGATTGACCATGGCTGACAATGATGATGGATTTAAATTAATGGACCATATAGAATATAGCAGAGCATTGTTATTATCTGCTTGTGCACCACTGTCGACGAAGTAGCAGCATAAAATAAATAACACATACACGAGCAAGTTGTGTTTCGGAAACCACGTTTCAACCATTGAACACATGCACACAATCAACCAGATTATAGGAAGAGACAGATCAACGTCGAATACCATTGTTCCTGGCATGAATGGACTGAGAAGTCATTTGATTCTGTGGAAATTAATGCACTCATGTGATTCAAAACCCGCTGCTGTTTATGCTCGTTGTCTTTACAGTATTACCACGTAATCTCCTGTATTGACATAGAAGTAACATTAATTACATTACATTTATTGATGAAAGCTATAGAAAAATAACGAGAGTGGCTTGTGTTGTGACTGGATGATGGTTATGATTTAATATTAATTGTGGAATGCTTTGATATCTGCCAGCCAAGTCGCCATTGCAAATAATTTAGTAGCTCAGTGGGCTATACTAAGAAAATAAACTTCTCATTATGATTATCAGTCACAATAACATCGTACAGTATTAATCGTGGTGGGTGTAACATTGGTAAATTCACCTTGGGTCCTTGACGCCCTGGATACCCAGGTAGTCCTGGGACTCCCAGCTTGCCCTGGAAGCAAAATAGATTTCCATAGTGACATCGCATTTGAGGTGGCCAGTCCATAATTAGCATTATCCATCCATGGTCCCCCGATAGCGCATTCACCGCTTGTTGCAGAGGTTTGCGGTTAGAATCTAGTAGACTGTCCTGGTTAATAATGCCGGTGCATAACCATAAAATTTACGGCGTCTACTGTACGGTAGACGTTAAAGATCACGTGACGTCATTTGAAGTCAATCGTTGTGTGGTGGGGATATGTGGCAAGTTTGAAAAGTTACTCGCCAATTACTGTGGAAACCCAGCAGAACATAAAAAAAACTGTCTAAAGACATTTCTGGGCAAACAAGTGTAAAAATTTGAATAAACCATTAATATAGTTAGCAAGCCTCTATTCAACCACAGCAAATGTATTACTTGCAAATTACATACTTGATTGGGAAACATGGCGATAACAGGTTCACTCAACAACTGGAGGTTTGTTTTATCGTTGCAGACAAAACTGATCTGGAGTTTGCTTATTTTGAATCAATTTTGCTGAGAGGAGAAGAATATATTTGTGTTTTTGCCGACTCGCCTCCTTCAGAAAATACCAGGGTTTAGGGCACCGTAGTGGTGACACTCGCGCCTCACAGCAAGAATCACCAGGGATAAATTCCTGACTTAGGCACTTTTCTGCGTAGAGTTTATATGTTCTCTCCCTGTTTAGGGTTCTCCGGTGTAATCTCATAAGCACACAATGTAACTGGTATTGGCCAAACATGTCGAAGGTTTCCTGGATAAACGAAACTTTTTTTCACCCACAATAAAACAGCAAGCCACTGACGCAGCCAAACATTGGGTGAGTGAGTCTGGGGACGTGATTACCCGGTACAAGTTAAACACATCATCGTACCTTTTCTCCTGCCACGCCAGCTGGACCCTGGTCACCAGGAGGGCCTGCGCGCCCCTTGGGCCCCTCTGGTCCATCCTCTCCCCTTACTCCTGCAGGGCCGCCCTCGCCCTGTACATTCACAAACAAGGACAAAGATCCCCCACATAGCATTGACACGCTGTAAGGGCGAATTATGTTAGCGAGCACCTACAAAGGCTGGCACGGCACACGCAGGGTTTGGTGGCCAACACCGCACGTGGCCGCCTTTGTCTCCCCAGTGGCGATGTTAACACACTGCACCTGGTAATAATTTAAGGCTGAGTCGACGTAGGGGAGGCCTAGGACCAGTTCAGATATTCGTCAGTGATTATTGGTTGTTTGTCAGGAATCGAACTTCTTGCCACGAGGTTTGTAATGCAATCCGCAAACTGTCACACTGTCGCTCCCCACATCACACCTGAAACACAGGCACACACCTTTACACCTGAAACACAGGCACACACCTTTACAACTGAAATACAGGCACACACATTCACACCTGAAACACAGGCACACACCTTTACAACTGAAACACAGGCACACACCTTTACACCTGAAACACAAGCACACACCTTTACAACTGAAATACAGGCACACACATTCACACCTGAAACACAGGCACACACATTCACACCTGAAACACAGGCACACACATTCACACCTGAAACACAGGCACACAGATTCACACCTGAAACGCAGGCACACACATTCACACCTGGAACACAGGCACACATATTCACACCTGGAACACAGGCACACACATTAACACCTGAAACACAAGCACACACATTCACACCTGAAACACAGGCACACACATTCACACCTAAAACACAAGCACACACATTCACACCTGAAACACAAGCACACACATTCACACCTGGAACATAGGCACACACATTCACACCTGAAACACAAGCACACACATTCACACCTGGAACGCAGGCACACACATTAACACCTGAAACATAGGCACACACATTCACACCAACAAACGGTCCTGTCATAGCGTAATAAATGAGAGTTGACACATTGTGCGAGGTTATGAGAGCTTGGGAAAAGAGACGTTGGCAGAGGCTTCCAATTTATCAGCCCGATACATTTACCAAGTGGAATGTGTTAGGCGTAACATTCTAAACGAAGTTGTGAAATGCTCAGTGAAGAGTTGCATCATTGACACACCAAACAAAGGGCGATGTCTGATTTTCCATCATATTGGAAGTTCGCTGAAGGGGTATTCGCGTGAGTGATTAATACATTTAGCTTCACGTAAACCACAGCGGTGCTGGCCATCACTGCACGTGGCTTAGTCGTAGAACAAGCGGCTCGAAACCCAAAGGTTGCGAGTTAAAATCCTGGTTGGGGTTAATTGCACCATGTGAGGTTTGTGTTTGACTCAGCATATCATGCCTCTGGGGTCGATAAAACGAGTACCGCTTTGTGGGAAGTCGACAGTGATTGCCCTATATATACTCGCCTACACCATGGAAATTTGTAATTTGTGCATTATGTAAACACGGTATATACATGCAGAATGCACTAAATTTACAAAACTAAAGATATAATACAACAAATTCTCGTAAAAATAATGCAATGCCAAGACAGTGTATCTATCAATAGACATGTGTTTGCGGGCGCCACATATTTGTAAACGTGTTTATGTAAACACGTGCACTTGTTAGGAAGTAAATGTATGTTCATGTCGTGCTTTAAAAATGGAAATGCACTTACCCGGTCACCCTTCACTCCCATATCGCCTTTGAATCCTGGGAAGCCATCTTCACCCTGCACGCAAAAAAAAACAAGGAATTAATGAGCATGAGCAGAAAATAAAGTTGTGTCACGGCAAGATGACCGCCCTAACGAGGCCTCCTCCATATATCACACTGCATGTCGAAACCGGTCCAGAGTTTTTGCTTGCGTTGAACCGGTACTGCTGAACTCACGCAGTTCACGAGGCAGTGTGGCCGATGGCATGGGTAAAGAAAATATTTGCATTGTTTATGCGAAGGGCCATTTACGGGAAGCAGTAATGTTGGAGGCTTATTTATTTTGCTACTTGCATTCTCCACAAGGACGCCTACCGATTGTTTTGTGTGTGTGCCACAAAAGCTGAAAGGCGAGTTAAGGCAGTTAAACAACAATCTTCGACCGGGTTATGGTCCTAGCATCCACAGCGAGCTGACGAGCTGCTAGTTGTGTGTAGATAATGTATCTTAAACACCTGCATTAGAAAACAAAGCGTTTGTTACACGCGGATTAACTGGAACGTATAATTGCTGTACTTATTGGTACGATAAATGTTAAATAAAATAATTTGACAGGTGGCTTGCAGACGATGTTTGTTGGGAAATTACTTGGTGATGCTGTGTTGGCAGTGATGCACACTCCACTTCACCAGCCTTTCTATGCGCTGTAAAGCAGGGTCGTTGCCTAAAACGCCTGCTATTATTTTCTTATCTTGTAAAGGCGTTATTGATGGACGTGCCGAGTTCGTGTGCTGTTTAATTATAGGTTCTGATACCTATACCCGACAGGGTGCGCATTGATACAAATTGTCACGGCGAGTGGTGATTACTGCATGAGTAAATGACGATCTCTTCATGTTAAAGTGGATGTATAATGTAAACATTTTCAAAGCAAAGTGACCACTCACCTTTTCACCTTTATTCCCCTTAAGACCACGAACCCCTTCTGTTCCCTACAAAGGAAAAAAAAACATCCAAATATACACAATTTTCACTGTAGTCTTAACAGCATGGGTAACATATGCAAAAGATGAATAGCACCAAGAGAAGCGTTCACCCGTCCCCTCGCCCGCACACGCATCGTGCGTGAGTTCACGCTGCACCTCTCATCACTGCTGATCGAGCATCGAGATGGTGTCGACCAACACGTGGCCTTCAAACGGAGGGCTCAGCAAACACAGCTCATCAGCGAGCCCACCACCACATCGCACAGCTTTCACCTTCCTCTATGCACAGCTCATCAGTGGGCCTCCATATTCCATGGATACAACAACAGCAGCACTTTATCAAATCGGCACACACCACAGAAGATGCAGATACCAGATGCGTGGGTGGAGAATCGTAGAATCCATCTCCTGTGTGCGACTGCGGCTACGACTGCCAAACCGTGAGGCACGTGACTTCGCAATGCCCCAAACATACACGTCAAGGCAGTGGTCGGTGCATCAGCAAGTCACACACTCGTAGCCAAAGAGATGGACTGGCTAAGTCACTTGCCACTGAATTTGTCATGGTTGCTTTTCACCGGCCATAGAGAAGAAAAAGGCACCGCCAATATTTGAGTGCAAGGAGCCTGCCGAGGGGAGGGGAGGGCAGGGAGGGAGGCCCTGACCCCGCTCCCGCTGTGCTCGTGACTGCTCTCTTGTTGTGCTGTAATCTCACATCGCAGTCATTCATCAAATTGCTGGTAGGAGATGGGGGGGGGGTGAATCAGTCTTTATTTCTGTGTAAACGCCTTTCACGAAAATATAAAGTTTTACGTTTCAAGTTGATTTTGTTAAAGCCGGTGAGAACTCAAGAGACCAGGAACGCACGGTTCAACAGTTCTTCGGCTACGAAATTTTACGGTCATGTTCAGATTTATGCCAGAATCCTTCAGCCCCTCGTATTTATTGAGGTGAGAGCGTCTCTCAGGATAGTAATTTTGAGACAAACATAATGTGCCAACTTTTGGTTGAAGAATAATGGAACTGAATCAACTATCAACTCAGCGGTTAATATTCTACTCGTATAATTATCCATTGAGATATCGATGTAATTTTCCATACATTACCTTGACGCCACGTGGTCCTGGGTAGCCCACGGGACCCTGAGCACCTGCAGGTCCCTGAAAGGAACAATGTAAGTTGCGGCCAACGTGAATATTAATTTGACTAAACACATGATTACAGCACCACAGTGGAGGAAAACCACAATCAGATTTGAGAAGTCTCACACATGGCACAACGTAATTACGGATATTCCCTAAAATACCAAATCATTACTGCTGCCTAGCATGACAAGTTTCAGCTGTAAAGTGTAACACACAACTGATGCAAACTTCTCAGGGATTCCTCGGATTCTGTCATGACAATGTAATTGCATTGGTGTCCGGCCAGGTGGTTCAGCGGGTGAGCGAACGCTTCGCAATCAAAAGGTCGCCAGTTGGGAGGATTGAGTCAGGTCATCATCCCTCTGGGGTTCGACAAAAAGAGGAAACCACTTTGTGGGAATGGCAACAGTGGTGGCCTATGAATACTCTCCCTGCCATAGGAATGTGAAATTTAAACCCCAGGCTCAGGGCTGTAAATACGAAATGTGTAGAGCTGTAAATAGGTGAACTCATACACAAAAATGCTACATCTATAACTTATACAGTTTAGCATTTATATAATGCACATCACACTCAGTCAAACATATGCACGTACATGAAATCCCAGCTTCCTGAGCCACAGGGTAATAATCTCGATTTATAAAAAGGGGACTGTACTAAAAAAGAGCGATTGCTTTAGGACCACGGGAAAGGTGAGTGTTGTTTAACTGTGGATGAAAATGTGTCCTGTACCGTTTTGCCAGGTTTTTTTGGACATGAATGGAAATAATGCGGATGTCACTGCACATTGCCCATCACTTTCTATCCCTACAGCTGTTGTAGTTTTCCGAGTAAACTGACACTGCCGATCATATAAAATGCACACCGATGGCCAGGGGTAATTGAACCATGTCCACCTGCTTAATTTGGTAAGTGGTCATTGATGCAACAACAACAAAATCTGCACATTCACACAATAACAACAGCAGACCCCATTTATTACTAAGTGGCGGTGATGCCACCATCGCGCCCGTACCAGTATATGTGCATTTTGAGGCTGTGACGTGAAGTGTGGAAGGCTCACTGTTGGCAGGAGTTGATCGGACAGACCCAGGTGTCATGGGTTAGCCGAGTGAGATGACTGGCAGATGCTGCTCGCTGTGCCACCCCACTAAGTTTTGGCTCTGAGACGTTGGCACGTTGGTAGGACCTCCATATGAATAAAAAACAAAGGTTCCCCGTATAGCCTGAACAGACTGTTGGGGTAAGTTATGTTAGCAAGTACCTATGAAGGCTGGCAAGGCACACGAAGGGGATGGGTAGTCAACACCACACCCGCCTTTGTCACCGCAGTGGCAATTTTTAGACACCAAACCAGGTATTCACTTGAGGCTGAGTCAACCTCGGGGAGGTCCATGAACAGTTTAGATAATGGTCACTAATGTTGGCCTTGAGCGGGAATTGATCTTGGGTTGCCGGATTCGTAAAACAGCGCTTTAACCACGACACTCCCGCTCCCCACATATATACACACATGCACACACATACACAAACCATCCCACAAATACACAGGAGTGTAGCACCCACGTGGATATCGACTCGCATTCGACGTACCTGTGCCCCTTTCTCCCCTGGTGGGCCTTCTTTCCCAGGATGTCCCTGCAGATAATCACAAACACATTCCGTTTAATCACAATCCAGGCAAGTGGAACATCAAAGGGATACCACCAGCTATAACTTCTATCAGTAATAATTAACATAACCGTCTTTTAGTAGCAGAGGTAAAGATACAGCCCTGCAATTGCTAATGATGGTGGATGGGCCTCCATTCGCGGGACCTCTAGAGAGCCACCCTCTCTATGATACTTGGTCTACTCTTCCACATTGACCAGAAAAGGTTAAAAAAATACGGAACTGGTACTGGCCAAACATCACAATGAAAAGCAAGCCTTGCAATTACTAAATTGGGATCACACGCAGCAGCAATATCGCCCCCCTACTGTTGAAACTTGGCAGGACCCTCCTAAAAAAAGAGTCTTGAGGCTCAGTGAGGCTTTCCTGGGTAAACAATAAGGGTAGTAATAACAACAAAAACAATAATGTTGGAGGAGGTGGACATGTCCACATTATAACCTGGCGAGCGCCTGACAATCATCAGGTTAAAAACACGTGAGCTGGAAGAATTCCTCTGGAAAGAGCAGTGGTTGTCACCGACACACTCGGCGGCATGGAGAATCACAGACGTGGGCACAGCAGGAATGTGCTTACCAGTAGTTTCACTGTGTTACTGCCCCCGGATACCGTACGTGACACTGTCAGATAATGTGGTATTCTGTCGAATTGTTCAATATCCGTTGAAAAATATGGGCAACGGAAGCAACACATGGCGTTGGGATATCGCTGTGTGAATGTGTATTTATAGAATGTGAACATTAGGGGCGAAGAACCATCAAGCGTGCATTCATTTACATAGCAAGACGTTACATGTGCAACGCCACAGCTGGCCAGCAGAAGAATGCACAAGTAGCATACTTCTTAGTTCACTACCACTCTTCCTTTTGAACACTTTGACAATGTTAACAACAATATTAGTTCTGTGCATGTTCATCATATAGTTGTGGTAATGTGCTGTGTTCTTGATTGTTTTTGTTGCTGTCGTTGGTAAGAGGCTCTATGAATGGTGGTGACAGCGGAGAGGAGTGTGTTTTCATACCGGGGGTCCGTCAGATCCAGAAAGGCCCTGAATGCCAACCTTTCCTGCTGGACCCTGCAATGATTCATCATTCAGTTATGATAGCACCACACATGCAGGCCTTGAACGTCACTATCGCCTTGCCACTATCACAGCCACTCACACAGCATAGCAAACCTGGCCGAGAAGAGCATTCAATCTGTGACACACGCATTGCACCACACGCTGTGGTACATCAAAGGACCAATGTGTTCTTTCCCAGGAATCAATTCCCCCAGTAATTATAACTTTACCAACATGGCCCAGGATTAGCGCGTTCTCTTGTTGCAGAGATTTGCGGTTTTACTTGGCCAGGCCGCCCTGGTAACTCTTTGTAGGTGTATTCACTAAAAGAACACACTCTGTCTGCTGCACTGTGAATGTAACATCCCATGACATAAATGAAAAAAAGTAGGTAGGCCATTGTGTGCCAGCGACATGGTAAAAATGCCCCAAGTTTTAAAATAGTACCCGCATATGACTCAACTGGTCAATACACAGTGACGCTGCCCCTACCGAGAAACTACTGCCGACTCGGTGAAATACAACACATCCATACATAACGGCTTGCACTCTTAGAATGACGCTAACAGCAAATGTACCAATTATTTGGTTAGATTTGAAAATGTATTCGTCAATATCATCAACTTTACAATCAACAGCATTCACCTCTGTAACATTACCATAATTCAGGCACATTAACACAGTACTGCAATACATGTAAACTGCAATGAGAAACAATCAGATTAACATCACACATGATCTCCTATCACCATCATTACTGCTTGTGAAATACACGTTTCCTTGTGGAATAAAGCACTTGTTCAGCATATACTGTAAATATCATGAGTTAAACTTTCATCATAATATCCTCATTATATCATTGTCCTTACCTTTTCACCAGGTGGACCTATGGGCCCTTGAGGCCCAGGTAAACCCTGCAAGTAAAAACAATGGACACAAATGTATTGACTCATACATTTGCAATCATAATTTACAAAACTGTTCAATAGTTGCTAAAGGAAGGCCTCCCCATGCTGTGCAGTTTGGCAAAGTGGCGGCCCAGGAGTGGTTCAGATATCACCTGCCACTGATGTTAGTCGTGGCTGGGAACCAAATTGAGGTTGCCAGGTTCAATGTGCAGTGCACGAGCCAATGCACCAACACTATGCCGCTTGTGTTGATATGACATATGCTTCAATGGCAGTTTTATTCGTATGGTCTGCACAATACAGCCGATTGCATGAAGCAAGGATAGGGAGGATAAGGTCAGGTTAAAAGAACAAACACAAAAGGGAGAGCAAGGCTGAGGATTAGGGCTGATTATTGGCAAAAGCGCAGATAGGAAATGGGAGATCTAAACAAAGAGAGGAATGATTCGAGATCGTTCTTGCTGAGGTGTTTATTGGCACTACCGCACACCTGTAATCCAGTTATTTAGGAGGCAAGGTTGTTGGTTCACCAAAAGACAGGGGGATGGTGGTTTGGGTGCTGGTGGATCATCATCAGTTGCAGCAGTCACGTTATTATTATCATCCTTGACGTCGTCGCAGCATTATTATCAGCTTTATCATCATTGCTATCATCTATATCTTCATCATCATTGTTTTAGGCCATGCCATGCTAAGCTAAGGATTGGGAACCTTTGCTGAGAGCAGAGGAGCATGTGAGTGTGTGTGCACGTGTGTGCATGTGAGACGCAGGGCCAGGAACTTGCGCGTGAACTTGGCAAATCACGTTTGCAGAATTTCCACTGGTCGGCGGAATTTCGCCGATAGGTGGGAATTTCCGCAAAAGCACGAAATAAAGTTGTGCATATGAATTGGGCCCTTGTAGCGTATGGATGATGTACGTTTGTTAACGAGGATCTCGACTGGGGAATTGCAGTGTTTATCAGCAATAATGGCTGATCTTCGACACTGAAGTCTTTGTAATTATTACACATGCCCCACTGAGTCTCAAGACTCTTTTTTAGGAGGGTAATGCCAAGTTTTCACAATATGGGGCAATTTTGCTGTGTGTGATCCCAAGTGAGCAGGTAATCGCTCAACATTGGGATTTGTGACCAACGCCAGTTAAATTGCGTTTTCTTTTTAGCTATGGGAAGAAACTGGAGAACCCAGAGGAAACCCATGCAGAACAGAGGACATACAAACTTCACGCGGAAAGACGTCCTAATTGGGAATCGAACCCAGGCCCTTCTTTCTGAGGCGCGAGTGTCACCACCATGCCACCACCCTGCTACCCTTAATGTGAGGTTTCCGAAAATACAGTTTTGCGGCAGTGGTTAGAGATGGGTCCCAACCACCGTTGTCGGTTAGAATGTGGACATAGAAAAAAGGGGGCTTATTAAGGTTGAAACGAACAAAGCAAATACAAAAGACACATCTATTGTTTGAATACAGCTGTCACTACAGAGGCTAGGAGTTTTACGGAAGCACTGTTATCCGATAAAAGGAGGTTGTGATGGATGGGACATGTGCAGGCAGGTTATCGATACAGATACCCAAAGGTTCACAAACAATGAGAAGACCTAAAGCCAGATGGTATGGATACTGCCATAGTAGACTTTGAGGGTCTGCATGTCAGCATTATGGCTAGGGGATCTCTTGGTGAGGTTTAGTGGCATCATTGCCATTGTTCAAGGTGGCCGCTTGTCCCTGACGTTCACCTTAAAACCATAAACTAAAACACTGTGATCGGGCCAGCGCATTGTCTCAATAAAATTAAAAAAATACCATGATGCCAATTTGAAATTGGTATTTAAATACAGGTTCATTTACGCCACGTGCAAAAGTTTGCGACTGAAAAACACAAGAGAGAACGTCTGAACCTGTAACCGCTGTTGAAGGGGAAAAATGAATAAAAGTGATGACAAAGTTAAGGGTAGGAGTTGGTATGCTCTTGAAAAGCTGAACTTGAAATTGCAAAATAGCAGAGCAATGTGCAAAAGAACGCTCCCTCCCAGCTATGACACCTGAATCAGAAACGAAGTCATTGTCCAAGCAGAACTAAACTGGGAAGTGCGCACAGTAGCACAGACAGATGCAAGCTTGGAATTATAGAGGAGATAGACAAATTAACACATGGATCAGAGAACACACTCAGGTTAAGTACATATTTTAAACTTAAAAAAATATAAAGTAGATGGACTTGGGCAGGACGCATCAAGGCCAGAAGGGATAATGACAGAGTGACAGCCGAGGAATGGAAAACATCCAGGAAGACGTCCACCGAGAAGACAGAGCAATGGAATATGCACGTGTGCAGGTGCTGCGTGGATTTGTGCATTGCAGTTTTGTGAATGACAGAGGCGGTTTTGGAAGGCCTTCATTCAGCAGTGGATTGACCAATGCAGAAGATGATGACTAGTGGTGGAAGACCTAGAAGTCAAACTTCCAAGGCAGGAATAACCGATACCAGGCCATCATCCAGCAGTGGACTGGCCATTGCTGATGATGATGGACACATACCTGGGAGCCAGGATTGCCTTGCTGGCCTGAAGGACCGGACTCTCCTTGTGGGCCCTGCAAAGCAAACGCGCTCAGTAGCAGCAAGAACATGCCAATGCAAGGACCACCATTCACTCAACGTGCGGTTTCTTGACTAAGGTGCTGCTGTGCCAGGCTGCGTACCACGTTGCCACAGCAGGCCCTTGGGCATTACGGACCAATACATTCCATAAGAAGTTGCTTAAGCAGAGAAACTCTGGTTGGTTTTGACTTCGTCAGCAGATGGACTTCCTGTCTGTTCACTAATTATTCATTACCCAGAACCCTCCACCACAGTACATACTGACTTTTACTAATTTGTCTAGCAATACCATCTGTAAATAATAAACGTTTTTGGGTTAGATTGCATTATTTATGTATGTGTAATAACCCTCCACCACCCGACACGGCCAATCAGCAAAAGCCTACGTGTTAAACCATCTGTAAACGCAGCGAGATTTATTTAGCGGGCCTGACTCTGCTCATGACATTGTTGAAAGCTAGTCCAGAGTTTGCATGAATAACAATCAGTGCATATCATTATCAGAGTTGTCTTTTTTTTTGCATTTTGACTGCTTGTGTTGTGGTTATTGCAAACATGATCCCTTGTATAAAGGTGTCAGTTTTGGTGCCAAATGAAAGGGTAAAAACCTATTACTACTACTAAATCCTGCAGGGGAATAATAGCTCAGAAGGCCGTAGGCCGATGGGTGTTCTGTTGATTCATTATTTATTCTTGACTTAAAGCTTTCGTGACTGCAGGAATTCATACTCTTTGGGTCTTTCGGTAAAGTAACTTAGATAGAAAAATAAAATCAAGACGTTTCGATTTCAACACAAGCTGTATTTTTTCACCTGAGGACGATTGCTTGTGTTGTGATCGAAACGTGATTTTTAAAAATTATTTTTCTATCTATGTGACTTTACCGAAAGACCCAAAGAGTATCATTATTTATTCTTTCTCCACAGAAATTTTACAACAAAGTATATCAGTGTTAAGTTCAGTCAGGAAAAGTCCTAAGCAACCAGTGAGGAGCTTTTTGGGTGACAATTTGATGCCTACATCGGCACATATAGAATGCATTCTTTGGAAATGTGGCAATCTTGTCAGGTAGCGGAGGGTTATAGATGCAAATATTAACATTCATCACGATCTATATCACACTGGTCAGGTCACGTAACATAACATTATTGGCAATAGTTCTGTAATAAAGTGATGTCATTGCTGCTGCTGTTTCAACAGCTCCTTACCATGTTGCCCTTAGGTCCAGATGGTCCATCTAAACCCCTGGCACCCTGTTCCCAAGACACACACATACACCGCAAACAATATGTTAACTCAAATCTCCAATGATGTGGAAATACATTTGCCTTTTGGGCAAGCAAATGGTTCCCATTGGGTAAAGGCACAAGCCCTCTCCACATGGGAGGCTCCCCAGGCATGTGGCAGCAGAGAACACTGACGGCTGTGCTATACTGATGAGTCCTAAGCAGGACAAAATCTATTGGCGAGCTACACTTTCTCAACTCTTTTGAGTTTGTGGTCTAAAATTACAAAATGACGACAAGTGCAGTTCTATTGATCTGGTCGTCTGGATAAGGCTGATAGCTTTGTGTGTTGTGTGTGTTGTTAGATAAATGTTACATCATTATATGTATGTGAAACGTTAACCAGTTGTGGAAATAAAATGTATAGACGTTCATACACGATCATGTCTAACTAAAAAAATATATATATCCACAGTTAAATAAGTGTTAACTTGACTTACAATGATACATGTGTTGGTTCAAATTCTAGTTGGGTGGTTGAATGAGCCAATCATCCCGCCAGGGTCCATATCATTTGTAACGCTCTCTGGTAAACCAACAGCAGTTGTCTTTTGTAAACAATGGTCTCTGACACAGGAAATTGAAAAGCACAAAAGCTCTACTAGAGTTGCCACAGAAGCTGCCTCCTTGAGCCTTCTTCTGAAGTTCTCTGCTCCTCAATGGCAGCTCAAACTCCCTCCATCCGATCACATTGTGAACTTTCTTCCTCACGTCTCTTAATTCCTTCTTGATTCCTTCCTTCCTTCAAGTCATCAAGTAGATTTTTCTCTCTGCCTCTTGGCCTTTTCACCACATCCTTCTCTCCAGAACTTTCTCACCTCTGCGAACTCGACCAATGTGTTTTGCTTTTGTGAGATCGTTCCAATCAGACTCTATGCCAGGGATTCTGCAATGTAAAAGTAACCATGCCCGACAGATAACACTGATCCAAAGACAGTTTCTCTAATTGGAAAATGTACACCTTCTGACTCTCCAAATTGACTTTCGTCCAATCAGGCTCAGCCACCTAAAAAGCCTGGAATATGCGTTGCCCAATTACATTCAATGTGTTCTCCTAAATGGGTTTAAAACATTAGGATCAAGAGAAAATGTGCTCATTACGTTTTGTGAAAGGATATGTTATTGATTTTTGGATTAATCCAAACAATACAAAAGTCAGAGCTTGATACGAAATTTCACATTATACGAAAATAATAGTTGTGGCTCCATCTGCGGGCACGATGCCACGAGGAACTACGTTGCTGACATTACTTGGCTTTTGTGCTTTTCCCGCAGACGTGTCACGTGACATGAAGGGAATAAACTTTTGTTTGCGCAAAGTGATGTTCAATCTTTTTTCTTTATCTGCTCTTTAAATTATTTCATTAAGTGATATTCAGAAGATAAAAGCAAGATTGAACCGCCTCTAAGGAGAGGGTTTCCACACAACTGTTAGATCTCTTAACAGACTGCGAGACAAGAAGGCTCACCTGATCGAGTCCCTCACCTTTCTGAAGAGATGCCGCGACAACAAGGTAATACCGATTGCCGCTGTCACTTCCCCTAACGCAAAACGGATCTTGTTCAGGGCTAGCCTAGCTCTAATCTCAGAGAGAATGAGACTGCTCCGATTTGAAATTGATAATTTAGACAAGACTCTCTTACAATCACACTAAGCATTAACAGATCAAATGTCCACATCTGATTGGGACCATGCAGATCACATGACTGTTTCTTCAGCCACTAGAATGTCAACCAAATTTAAAGTTAACCTGATTGCTAAATTCAACATCCTGTCCAAAAAGAAGCCAGATCCACACGTTAAAAAGTAGATGTTAACAAGACTGTTATCAATCAGAGTAACAGCCCAATTTCCGACAGCCTAAAATCGGTACTAGTTAAAGGGTTGAATTTCGCAGTCACCCCTAAACACATCACAGTGGATGATGATACCATTGCCCAGGTCGATGTAGTCCTCAAAGGTTTGGGACACATCCTGTTAGACGTGGCAAGATCTGAAATCGCTGCTATCCTCAAAAACGCTAAGAAACCCATTACTAACATCAGCAAGGACGAGCGTTTTGAACTCGCTCAATTGAAAAAGAGAGATGATATTGTCATCCTCTCTACCGACAAGGGCAATGCCACTGTCATCATGGATAAAACCACATACAACAACAACATTCAGGACCTTCTTAATGATGACAGTTATACCAAAATCAACAGAGACCCTACCAACCGCCTGGCCACGAAAACCAACAATATAATCACTAATTCCACATCTCTAATCGAACCGACCAAGCAGCTCTCTCTAAAACCTTCGGCTGCTAAACCATCCAGATTTTATGGCCTTCCAAAAATTCATAAAGAAGGTACTCCACTCCATCCTATCGTATTCACCATTAACTCACCCACCTACAAACTGGCCCGATTTCTGTCTGAGACCCTGTTGCCATTCACAGGCAAGACCACCTCATCTGTACTCAACTCAGCTCACTTGGTTTCTCTAATCAAGGACATCTCACTATCTCCAGATGATTTGCTTGTCAGTTTCGATGTCGTCTCTCTGTTCACCAATGTACCTGTGCCTGACGCCATTGCGATAATTGAAGACTTGGTCCAACAGGGACTGGATCCTGATGTACCAACTTTGGTGAGGCACTGCCTTACCAACACTTACTTCATCTGGAATGGTACATTCTACAAACAAAATGAAGGTACCCCTATGGGTTCTCCCTTATCACCAGTAGTAGCGAATGTCTTCATGGAGAAATTTGAAACAGATGCCATCCTGACATCCACCCTACGTCCTTCCTTGTGAAAGAAATATGTAGATGACACGTTGATCATCTGGCCACATGGCCTGCCAGCACTGAACCAATTTTTCAACCACATCAATTCCATACACCCATCCATCAAATTCACAATGGAAGTGGAAAATGATGGCAAGCTACCAGTCCTGGATGTTTTGATTGAGAAGCGACCTGATGTCCACCCACACGGATTTCTATCTAAAGCCTGATTCCCACCACCATCCAGTCTAGAAGAATTCCCTCATAAAAAAACACTACACCATAGGGCCCGTTGCATCTCTGACCAGCACAACCTAGCCAGTGAGCTTGAGCACGGACACCAAGCACTCAAGATGAATGGATATTCAGACTGCACAATCCGCAAAGCTGTATCCCCAACCATGGGGAGACAACCATCTTAGGACCCAATCAAAACCATCACCTTGCCATACATAGCAGGTGTTGCCAAAAATATTTCTAATATCTTGAACAAACACAAGATCTAGGTTTGATTCAACACAGTACACAAAATCCGTGATTTGATCCCATCTGTGAAGGATGTGATTCCTGACATGCAATACCCTGGTGTCTACAAACTAAGTTGTGTCTGAGGCAGCAGTTACATTGGGGAAACGAAACGACATGTCTCGGACCGTGTTCGCGAACACAAGGCAGATTTGAAACACGGCAGAACCAACACCACTGCCGTAGCTGATCACTATTTTAACGCGGTGGGCTCACGTGATATTGTTTTTTGGACCAATCAGTTTCAAAGACAATGCATATATTATCAGAGTATGTTTTTTGTTTGCATTCTGACCACAAGTATTTTGGTTAATGCAGACATGATTCCCTGTAAAAGGTTTCAGTTTGGTGTTTTAACATCTCAACACCTGTTTTGTTGCCAGAAAAAAGGGGAAAACCTATTCTCATATTTTGGTACTGGCAAAGGAGGTCCCATGAAGTTGACTCTGACGATTTATGAAATGTAATTTGTCTGAGTAAATATTTGTGACTGGAAATGTAGGGATTTAATTTGAAGCTATGTTTGTGCATTGTTTTTGGCTTCTTCTGTCATGCAGTAGTTTTTGCTCTGATTACTATTTTATTAATTGTTGTACTGAGTGTTTATGTTATTGCTTTTGTCATTTTAATGACCCTGGTCACTCTTACAAATGAGACTATTGTGGTCTATTAAGTTCTCACCTGGTTAAACAAAATAAACTTAAAATTTGAATGTGCCAATCTCACAGTTTGAGGAATCTGAGCATATGAAACTATTTTGAAACTACATTTTATTTACCAGGTGAGGCCCACTGAGCTTTTTCAGAAGTGACCTTGCCACAAATGACAGCTTAACGAAGTGGCTTAGCATGTGGAAATGTATTGCATCCAAATACTCTAAGTGTGGAGGGAGAAATGGGAGGGACACCAGAGAAATATCCACCACCAAGGGGAGAACATGCAAACTCCAAATACATAGGCATCAGAGTCAGGATCGAACCCACAACCTCCTCCATACCAGACGAGGTATTTAACATCTCGCCACCGTGGTGCCCCTTGCAATGCTTGTCTCAGTCGTCTGCCCTCTCCCACACAGTGTGCAAGTCCAACCTATTGCAACCTCCTCTCTCTGATTTACATCTGCAAAATGTACCTGTTACGTGCCACTATTTTGCTGAATTCTTTTTTCAGAAATTCACATCAACCTAAGTATGCGCCACAACCCAAAGGCCACATGCATCGTGTTTTGCATTCGTTAAAGCTCAGCATTTGTTTTTACTTCTGTAGTACCTCTTGTCTCAAACACCTATCTCAACAATGGCCATCTGCTGTTCCAAAGTGATTCACATAGTCCATCAAAAAGCCACGCTTTCAACACATTTCGGTTCTGCTCAACAGCTTTCCCCGACAGTCATATCCAAGCACCAGCTCACAGCACACGCATCACCCACATGCACCATTTCTCTGAGATGTAACTGACGCATTCGGATTCCTGATTCTTGACTATAACTGTCAATGGGTGTTTTCTCAAAACATGGATGGTTGAAGATGACTTTGAATTAAACTCTGATAAACACCTTGTCGTGGGATCCTCAACACGAAATGTACACCTATGGATGTGTCCCACCTGTTTGCAGCCTTTGTTTAAAGTTTATTTCTTAAACCAGGCAAGATTTCGCTGACACAGCGGCATGTAGGAACAGCCTTTTCTCGGTGTCTTGCTGAACTCTCTCCGACTGCATCCAGCTGTGACTATCTTGTGCAGTCCCTTTACCATCTGTCAGCCCCCCAACGTTTAACACCTTGGCTGTAACGCCACAACAGCATTCCTGCAGTCCTGGGTCCAGATTTAAATCTGTTTTACTGCTTCAGCCACTTACAAGGTCGATTATACCCCTAACTCTTCAATACAAAGAAAATACACTCGGGACATTCCTCAATTATATTTGGTCTTAAAAGGAAACAAAACTATATACAATAAGCGATGTTCATCATTAATGCTGTTGAGAAGGCCCATTGCCTAAAATGTCACCTACCCATTGATGTGTTTCCTTCTAAGGCCACAGAGTTATTGACGAACCTGCTGAGTTGTCGTTGTATATGATGGATTTTGATGGCTTTTCTCGTCAGTCAAATATCCTAATTGCTGCTGCTATTAGGCAAGCTTATCTGGCCCCATAGATATAAGTGCGGTCTCTATATGTATGAGGCAGACTTGGCAGCAGTGAGCATTCGTGACGGTACTGTACTGATGAGTCCGAATAAGAATGAAACCGGTCTACAGTTGTATTTTGTCTGACAGCTGGCTGTTGGTCACACTTGTTCAAGCAACTGAAGGTGCCTTAAAACCAATGCAGTTCTTCAGGAACTGGTGGTTTTGCAGACTGCATGCGCCTTTTGTACACAGTGCACGTGTTTGGTTGCTGTTGAAAAATGTGTGCTTGTGCATCACTGTCAAAGCTATGTCGCCGAGCAACTCTTCAATTATCTGTTTCTGATAATAGATGCCACCACAACTGCTCTGCGAAACGCATGGTATTGGTGTGACAGCTGACGAGAGAGCCTTTTGGCAACTTTACCGGTGATCCTGGTAGCCCAGGAGGTCCCCGAGGGCCCAGCAACCCACGCTCACCCTGTCAGCACAACAGACACCGCACATAGTATTATTATCGCATCGTATCATTACTGTTATTGCTAATCTTGTTTACACAGGAGAGCCTCACTGAGTCTCAAGACAATTTTTTTCAGGATGGTCCTGCAAAGTGTTTGCAGTAGAGGGCGACGTTGCTAGGCGTTATCCAAAATATGTAATTTGACGGTATTCAGTAGGTCAGCAATGGAGTATTTTTTTAAGCTATGGGAATAACCAGAGAGCGCGGAGGAATGCTGTGCAGAGCAGAGGAATAACTGAGACACACAGAAAGGCGACAGAGTCGGGAATCGATCCCAGGAACTTCTTGCTGTGAAGCAGGGGCTTTAGCACTGCGCTGCTGCCACCACCCTGCCACCCAGCAAGGGCTTACAGCAGCTACCGGCAAACGAAGGCACGCACAGGTAAAGTGAGTGCAGCTGTCTTTAACGATCCCTCTGCAGATCCCACGTTGCATTTTCCCACTCGGCTCGAATCACCTTTTGAAATGTGCTCTTCGGTTAAGTAATATCTTCTTGGCTTTTCTTTTGCATTCATGGATAACTTTAGTCACGCACACTAATGTGCCGAACACGTGATGCACAAGTACTAAAACTGTTTTCCTGGCATACTAAATGGTTATCAAAAAAATAAATTGTGAATAACAGTTGTCAAATAGCGTTTTCAATGAATTGGTTGCAGTCGTTCACTTTCAAGAAAAAGTTCCATGATTACAATTATATTTAATGTGTAAATAACATCATCAACTGTGCAAATTAATGAGCCTTAAGCTATATATATATAATTTAATGGTAATTGCCTCTCGCCCTGGGGCAATTACCATGATTATAACTGCCGTCATCATGAGATCGGTGAGTGGACCCCATGTCAACTCCACCCCCGTGCCTAATACTTCATGCAGATTTGTCCGTATTACCTCATGACCATAACTTGCGTCTCCCTTTGTAACGAAGTGTTTTGATTTCTACATGAGCCGTGTCAAAGTTGGCGGCTCAAATTCATTGCCGGAGGATCCCATGACATGCAATGCGCTGGGGACAATGGGGAGGAGAAAGACTGAGGTTTAGACGGTGTAAAACGTTGCAAAGAGGGAGAGAGCATCGGTTGTTACCGGGTCTCCTGCCAGTCCTCGGGGACCAATCTCGCCATCTTTCCCCTGAAAAGCAAATCGGGAGCTTTGGCAACAATACAGGCAACACATTGTAACAACGTGAAAAGATAAAAGTTACAAGATATATTACTAATCAAAGCACAGTAATCATATTACCAATAAAAAATATATTAGGGATGATATGCATTCATTGTACATATATAGGCTCAGAAAACGTTAGTTTACAGTGTTATAATATATATTGTTTAAACAGCAATATATTCAATGAGTAACCACTTTTTTTTGAAGATTTCTATAAGGAAGAATGCTTTCATGGATAATGTCTGTCTGTCTCTCCGTCTGTAATGCAGAGTCATAACAACTGTCATAACGATGACCCGATGTGAACTCAACCTTACGGTGCAGTTGCATCGCTCTTAGGGACTCACCCTGGAAAAAAATCGGCGAAATGGATCAAAGGCTGCCACTAGCTCTATCATCGCTCATCCACCCTCGCCACAGGATGAAGTACGATGGAGGAATGTGTGACGGATGCCACTGGGCACTGGTAGTGGTTGGCTTCCAGCAGAACAAAACGGAGAGAGCGAGCGGTGTGCCCACGATGAGCCTGCTGTGTGGGTTACGCCACGACTGACTTCGAGAAAGTTGGCACACAGGGGAACGTGATTTGCACAATGCTTGTGTATTTTCAGAGATATAATTTATTGTTATTTTTTCATACAGAGCATGTTTGTTTGCATGTTTTTCCACAAGTATGTGTGGTTAATACAGACTTGATGCCTTGAAACATGATCTTTGATATAGTAAAAAACAGAGGTGTGGACTCGAGTCATGTGACTTGGACTCGAGTCAGACTCGAGTCATGAATTTGATGACTTGCGACTCGACTTGGACTTGCATAACAATGACTTTGTCCCACCTCTGGTAAAAAATGTCCCATATATATAACGGCTAAACCCAAACTCTACGTCTTCTGATACTTGCATTATCTTTGTATTGTTCGCCTTTTGGTGTTCTCTAGTCTAACACTGGTGAGACGAGGCCATGAAGAAGACTGTCTCTGGTGTAGGTCAATCAGTTTAAAAGATAATGCTTATATTATCACAGAATGTTGGATTGCATGTTTTTGCCACAAGTATGTGTGGTTAACACAGACTTGATGCCTCCTTGCAAAGTTATCTATGTGGTGGTTGAACATCTTAATACCTCCTGCTTTATTGCCAGAAAAGGTTAAAACCTATTCTTATTTTTCATCACATCTGATCTGTTTACTCTAAAATCAGGGTCTGCACAGTAACCTCCTTTTAGAAGATATTCAAGATCTATCAGAGGGCATAAGTGCCCACCTATGCTGGCAAGCACACGGTGGTGAAATCACCACAAAGCGAAGAATGGCAGCTGTTGTCGTGTGCGTGTACGTGTGTATAAACGGTGCCAAGAACGGGTTCTGTAGAGGAGGCTAGCGAAAGACTCTACTGGGCAGTTGGAGAGGGTCGCCCTCCAACAACAATGGAGAACGGACGAGCGATGCGCACAACGAATGGAGCGATCGGGTGACTAAAACGCAGCAAGTTTGCAGTGGCAGGCACATCTGCCAGTCATCTCAGTTAATTAACCCATAACACCAGAATGTCCAATATTATTCCGTCGTATGGAGATATTAACATTTTCGAGGGTAGATCGAGTTTTGATTTCCAGTTAAGAACATCATCAGATGCGGAATAACATTAATACAAGGAGCGACTGTTCATGATACATTCTGTTGCTTGAAGTTCGCCACAGGTGTATCGCCACTCGTGCATCAGGTACGATTCACAACGGTCATGTGAATTCCTGGAGTAGTTTACGAGTGCCCACTGGCACAGGGCTAGCGTGAAGCCAGGAGGTTTATCCGTGGCATCTTCAATCAGGCTCCAATTTTTGAAGTCTGCGCTGCCCCCTCATTTGTCCCGGCACCTTTCCTCTGGAGCGACGCTCCATTCCAGAATGGCCTCTGCTGTTTGTCCAGAACGTTCGGCGTAATTTTAGCCTCAGTGGTGGCGAGCGGTCGACATCTTCGGGAGTGGGCAAGGGTCGCAATGCAGTGTTCGTTCTCATGCCAAATTTCTGGTGGCGGCCACGGGTCTCATCCCGTCACTTGCTGAGCCTTCCACGCATCATGCGCCGTGGTGACCTCACGGCCACTTAGTTGCCTACGAGAGTGTATGTAAGTGTTCATCACTGACCCTCTCGCCGGTCTCCCCAGCAGCTCCGGCAGGTCCCTGGGGTCCTGGATCGCCCTAAGAAAGAAAGGTAGATAGCACGAAGAGCAGTCGTGATACTGTATCTTTGTTTTTCGCTTTTTTGTTGAATGCTTGACTTCAATTACCAAAAAATACTACGTTATTTCAGGCTTGGACAATATAGTAGTTTAGTGCTGTTAAAAATCATACATGGAACTATGAACGATACACTTTACCACAATTTGGCAGAGTTCAAATAAAATAATCATTTTTTAACAAACATGACCTTCCCTATAACATGTCACACGTTTATGATGGAGCTATTTACGATGTTAACTTTTTTCGCTTAACATAACAAAGCTACACCAATCTGGATCTGGATGCAGATCTGAGCCTCAAGTCATTCAATTTATTATAATGCCACTGTAGTTAGTGGCACAGCAAATATCTGTCTCTTTTCTATTTTCAACAGAAATTGAGCAAAAATATAGTTTCAGATATCTTGGCAGGCATCTTGTCAGCTTCTGTGCATTAGCTGTGCATACCCCATCACTTCAAAGTATGATTCTTGGAGTCGTCGAAACTTGTGTATGCATGTACCCCTCTTTGTCTCTCATTATCCGTAAAGACGCCTTTATGCAGTGGTACATTGCATTACACCTTGTGTTCTCGTACCGTAGTTCCAAATGCCACTGCGTGTGTTACTTACTCGGTTTCCTTTCTCACCCGACAGACCCGGCAATCCGTCAAACCCTCGGTCCCCCTAGCGGAAACAACAAGAGCATCATCACTCACCGTCACTTTCACTTCCGTGTGAGCAGTGAGAGGTTGGAATTGTTCGAGATGTGGATATGGAGAAGGATGCAGAGAGTTATCTGGGCAGGGATCACGACCGATGGCTAAATCTTGAGTGGCATCAACCAAAGAAAGAATGATAACGGAAGTTACCAGAAGAAGAGGGGAGAATTGGACCAGGTGCATGCTCCAAGAGCACGGGTTGACGAATACAGACATCACGGGAGGAAGGATGGAAGAGAAAATAACGAGAGGAATGTCGTAGGAGCTGGAGGAAGATTGGGCGTTTGTGGAAATGAAGAGGGCAGAGGAGAAGTGAAGGAGAGGAGAAGATGGCAGTCAGGAGCTGCCATCTAGGCCGAGCGCTGACGCTGACAATACTCACTCACAACGAGCGCATTGAGGTGGGTACACAAGACCTTAATACTTGGAATCTCGTGAGAAACACCAACGTCAAAATACTCAACCGGAGTAGAAAGTGGTTCAACTTTAAGTGCAATAGTGGTTTTCAAATCGTACTGCTATCGCCGTGTTTTCTAAGTAATCTTCCTTTTAACAATTTCATCACCATTACTCTTTTTCTCTTCTTAACATAATCTATCTAAAATGGTCCTTCAGAGTAGAACTCGTACATAATATTGTACAGAACACACGCTGAACGTATTGGTTATTTTTTGTTGCTTTCCAAATAAAGTTTAAAGCGCTCATGCTTGAGTTCTGTCCATTGATCTGTGCATTACAATGAAACATGATACATCTTGTAAAAACTGATCCAATATGAATCAAACTTTAGTGTTGAGGTGTGGTCATATAAAGGATTGACCCTGTTTAAAACCAGCAGACTTGATCAAATTGGAAACTCAACCAGTGCCAAAAGTACCTGCCACAAAATCACAATCCAGCAATGGCCATTATTCTGTATTATGCTTATCAGTTATATTCCTAATAGTCTTATAGCAGGAATAAAAGTACAACACCACTGCATTCAACATACCTCGTGGGTAACATTTAATCAAATATACCGTGAACACCATTGATAATGAATACACAGTTTACTTGCAGAACTGGACCATAGCCAGAGTAAATTGAAATATATTGATATTGTAGCATCATAAAAAAAAATGTACAAGTTAATCTCATTTCACCTTGGAGCCAAGTTCTCCTGGCAATCCTCTACCTCCATCAGCACCTGACCGGCCCTGAAAAGACAAATGAGCATGTAAATCCCAAGACATCAAAAGCCAGGACACACCAGAACAGGAGAGCAAAATTCATGACACGGCAGAAGAGAGTAAAAGTCATAACACAGCAGAACAAGACATCAAAAATTACGACCCGGCAGAATAAGACAGCAACAGTTATGATACAGCAAAACAAGACAACAAAAGTCACGATACAGCAGAGCAAGAGAGCAGGATGAGTCTCATATGCGAGAGTAACCTGGGTCACCAAATTAACAACATCATTGGCATCAAAACTAAGTGCAACAATGAAACAAAAATAAATAATGGATAAAAAAACAACCATATGTAATACAAATAATAATATTTCCCTGTCTGTTTTAATACGAGTGCAATAATCACCCTAGATCCATTGTGATGTTTCTGGAAATTAATTATACTATTAATTGTTTTTAAGATAATTAGTTTAATTAATGCTACAGAAAATTGTATTTATTTAATACTGATTTATGTTGCGCACTCTTTTCAATGTCTTCTGTAATGCAGTTACTTTTGCTCCAATTTATATTTGCTATATTGTTGTTGTTAGATTTATCATGGTTGGCTATGCCTTTTCACAAACTCAATCCCCACGAAGATGGATCAGATGGAGAATAATTAACTTGGTGTCCTGCCATCTTCTGGCAAGCCAGGGTATGGCCCATTCACGCCCATGGGAAGGCAATTTCACGACATCTATGTGGTGATCCACCAACCCTCACTGGCTCCACAGTGCTGTATTACAGGCCACGTGCAGCAGAGCCACCACTGCCCGGTCAGACAATTTTACTCTTCTTTCAAACAATTTAGCTCTCACATCTCCGATTAGCATGGTTGGCAACGTATGGTGCGAAATATGTTCAACATACACATATGAACCACGACAAAAACGGCAGAAAGTACATACATAATAAAGAGAATGAAGATGATGTATGTTAATTAACTGTGAATAACCCCACCAATAATAGGTATCCATTGTAATTTACATGACTACATTAACCCCTCTGGTGTTGACACATGATTGGTTCACAGTAATGACATCACATTTACCCCCCTATTTAAGATCGAAACAGAAGGAGGATTTCTCCACAATTCTGGATGTTGTAATTACTGGCGAAACGTCGTACTCGAATTGTAAATGTTGTGGGATTACTCTCCAAAGCACCGGTTTCCTGAACTAGTAAGTAATTAGCACATTTTGTTAACGTGACAACCCTTCCAAATTGGCTGTGTCGGGTGGTGGCATGTTTAACGACATTTATATTATGCAATTTAACCACAAAAACCTCTTATAGATCTACTCTATTTAACATTATATTAATTAAACGCAGCTCTAGTTCTCCCAGACTTACACAAATCTTACCGACCTAATATTAACAAGCATTTCACATGTATCCTCGTCTGTTTAGAAGTTCGTACTATAGCCACTTTTAATATGTTAATGTTTCTGTATATTTGTTTTGAAAATTGTTCTGGGTTCAACCTGGAGGTCATCTGCCCAAGCTAATTTTCACAGCAAGGAATTACTTTTGCAATATTTTTAATTCATTAGTTTTTTCGTTTTTGGGCATATTTTCATTTGTTTTGATCTTGTAATTTTTGAGGCCCATGTTGCTTGCAAAATGAGACTATCCTTGTCTTGTCTCTTGAGTTCTGGTTAAGCAAAATACACTTAATCGAATGGCAGTCTGGGAAGATGTCCTATTGTGAGCTCAGCACTCTTGGCTCCCCAGAAAGTTGCCATGGGAACATGGCCTGAACTGGCAAGCCCTGGTTAAGAACCAAGCCATCATGCTTCCCAGTGGTTGTGGAACATCAACATCAATCTTTATTTACCCTTGCAGAGACCGAGTACAGGTCGCGGCGTCCTTTATCGGATCCCACCACGAAGCCACCCGGTTCCCAAAAAACAACTAAGCTCAATCAAATTTCCGCGACCCCACGATGGCGGATCCGGTCACCAGCTTCACAAGTGGAAAATGAAAGGAAGCCTGGAATGCTACCGCAGAGACTCTGACCAACCCCTGAGAGTGCAGTGTAACCAGAGAGAGTCTAGCACTGCCAAATTCACAAATTCAATAGAAGCAGCAGCAGCGGCAGTGTTTTATTGAGCGCCACCTGGAATCGTTGCGAGGATCTCACACTTGGACATCGATCGTTAAAGTGCCACACGAAGCCTCGCACAAGGAGAAGAGTCCTTTGAGTGTTGGTATAAGGGGCTGATTAGGCGAGAGTTACAATGGACTGCATAAGCTCGCATGCAGACATAACACTAATTGGCAAGGCTGTATGCATTTCAGCATATTTATACAACTTACCCGCTTTCCTGACTTTCCTGGAGGACCCATTGGTCCCTGAATGCCCCTTGGACCCTGTGTATGTGAGAGGGGTAGAGACAAAGCCACAGAGATAATAATTAAAACAAAAAATGTACATGCAATATCATACGGTGCCATCAAATAAATTAACTGCGACTGATGTGTGAGGCAGTAAACTTGCATCGGTGTGTGCACTATAGTCATTACGGTGTACAGTACTGTGCTATTTACGAGGTCATACATTACAGAATGTCGTGCATTGTTATATTATACGAACACGATCTGTATAGGTAATAGATTTAGAAATGTCTGTACACCTATCAATGGGTGTTTGCTTTGTGTGCATCAGCTGACACCCTGAACACCATACTCTTTGGTTTTTTCGGTAAAGTCACGTAGGTTAAAAAATAACACGCAAGCTTGTGTTGCCTCTGAAACGTCGTGATTTAATTTATTTGTTTTATTTTTTTACCTACGTGACTTTACCAAAAAACAAAGAGTATGGATCCCTGCAGTCACGAAAACTTCAAATCTAGAACCCTGAACACCCTTGTAATGGGGTGTCTCCTGGCCCAGTTGCACTTGAACAAGAGCTGTATTGCTAAACGGGCTAGACTCAGGAGCTTCTGAAGATGTTCCACCTCAAGGGACTTTCCGGGTGAAATGTGAACACGTGTTCTCCACTCGGGTAAAATCTTGTCAGATATTACCTGAGGCCCCATATCTCCTCCGTCTCCTTTCATCCCAGAGTTGCCAGGTAATCCCTAAGAAAGGGAAGACACACAAACACACATACGCACACTTCAGCATATGTACATTATTTGGTGCTGCTGTGTTGGTAGTGGTACGCAAGCACAATTAAAATGAAAAAAATATATAAGTGGTGACGTTTCGAGAAAATGCCCTTCTTCATAGCACATACATCCAAACCATTGCTGTGTTTTGGAGACATCTCCCAAAATTTTACCGATTATATATTTTTTTTATTTTAAATCAACAGTGTTGTTGATGAATGTGTTGCGTTTTTTTAATTTGTAGAGGTCTGCACACTTTCAGATCTATATTTCACGCCTATGCACATATTTACAAAAACAAAAGGAGAGATCCCCCGTGTAGCCTTAACAGCCTTTTGGGGCAAGTGCTGTTTAGGAGCACCTATGAAGGCCGGGCACGAGGGGGTGGGTGGCTAGCACCACGTCCTGCCACCTTTGTCTCCCTATTGGCGATGTTTACACACCGCACCAGATACTCATTTTGAGGCCGAGTCGACCTAGGGGAGGCCCAAGATCAGTTCAGATAATCGTCACTGGTGTTGGCCGTGAGCAGGAATTGAACCCAGGGGGCCGGGTTCGTAGCGTAGCGTACTAACCACTACACCACCGCCCCCAACATATTTACACACAGGCAACCACACACACAAACACATAAAGAGACACAATTGCAATATCAATCTTAGTACAATAGTGAAGTTATTCATGTATTCCTGCTAACCCTACTACACTGTAAAGACGCTCGCAGTTTTACCTTTCATATGTTCTCACATCTCCGATTTAACAATTTTTGTAATTGTCCTCAAATGAGTAGATCGCTCAGAAGCTTACAGAGCAGCTCAACAATTTATTTCCGAGCTGTACTGCGTGTTATTTGGAACGATGTCGGACGTTTCGCTCCACGTGCTGAACTGAATTCAACAGAATTCTACATAATTCAGTTCGTGACAAAACGATGGCTTTCCACCATCAAGCGAGTTATGGAAATGTGCATGGCTGATGAGGCTTTCCCATCACCCAGTATGCACCGCATGTTCACTGTGTAATGAAGACACGGTGTATATATTGTACCAGTAGTTCCCGTTCTTTCTGGGCCAATGGTCCACTGTCAGAGTGCTTTAACAGCTGCCTTGTATATACTACCAGATCAGAATAACTGCACACATGGCCATATTGTTGTTTACTACATCAACTCAAAGAGTTGAGAAAAATGTGGCCATCACAACAGGTTGCGGTGAAACAGACAACCGTAGACTAGTTTTGTCCTCATTAGGACTCATCAGTACAACACAGTCATCAATGTTTGCTGCTGCAAAATGCCTCTGGGAGCCCTGTTGATGGAGAGGTGCTGCACTCAAGTCTCTTTCGTTATGGGTTTTCTCATTGTTTACGGGCAAATTCAACCCTAAAAAAGTACTATAATTTGCAGCAGTTCCACGGACTGATTCCCAAACGGTCCTGCAGTCAATCATGCCCATCCTAGATCGTACACACTTCTTCATATAGCGATTGCAGCATCAAACTGAGATCATGACTATCACTAACTAGCAGGTACTGCTTCAGAAAATCATATCGCTTTCAATGTTTTTTAATATTCAGGCCAAAATGCAAACTTGGCAACAACTAAATGTCGTCTTTTAAAACACTCTTTAGATGGTGTCAAGCAATGACTTTGTGTGAAGGCTTACCACAGGACCAGGCCGTCCCGTTAATCCCAGAGGCCCCGGCGGGCCCCTCATAGCGAGCTGAAACAAAAGCATCGGTCATCGCACATTCGACGCACAATGACTCACTCTGTTGGAAAGTGTAATGCCAAACGAAACAGTCTTCTCATTCTACACGGGATGTAACATTTCGAGCTGGCAGCTAATACTGCGTTGGTCTGTTCGCTCAATGAGGCTCGATTAAACCCCTTGTAAATGTTTGGATTAGACCACGTTCGTTTGAATGTTTTCTGGTTATGATGACAATTTACTACTATAATGAGCCAAGAATGTCTGTGTGTCCCGGGCGTGATGTCACCCTACGTCGGCCAGCCCCCCTCATTAATACTCATGAACAAGTGACGTCCTCCAAATGGACCCCCCCTCATTAATAATCATGAGTGGGTGACGTGACTCCACATGTAGCACCCCCCCTCATGAATAATCATGAGCAGGTGACGTCACTCCACATCGAAAAGCCCCCCACATTAATAATCATGAAGAGGTGACGTCTTCCAAATGGACCCCTCCACCATTAATATTAATTAGCAGGTGACGTCACTCCACATGGGGGGGCGAGGGGCCTCCTCCCCCTCCTCAGCATCAACTTACAACCCTCACTACAAAGGCAGAACCCTCATGTCACGCGATATCCGTAATGCTTTTGAGACGTCATGATGAACAAGGGATTATAACCTTTAAATGAAATAAGTCTGTGTCATGGCGGCCTTACAAAATGCACACGCATTAATGCAATGAATATCACGTCGCGGGTTCAGATTAACTCAATACACTAATTTCTTAACAAAACTTTTACAATCTTTTGCTGTGGCAGAGTCATGAATGCTGCCATCATAATTCAAAGACAAAAAAGTGTCCAATGGCCGTGCTACCGTCTCTCAGCTCTTACTTCAACATGGAATGGAAAGCCTAAAGAAGGGCCAACAAAAATTGACGGCCTAAAGGCTTTATTAGCCTATGCATTAATTTGGCCTTGAATGTAATACTTGCAGGACTGGGGCCCGGGAATATTTGGCTAAGCTAATGCTGCCCTGAGCAGCATTAGCTGATTCGACAACAAAGGAAAGTCTGTCAGACGCAGGGTCACATACTCTGGCCTGCTGCAAGATGGCTTGAGCTTGAGTCTCTTGTGGCGATGAGACAGGTCCCTTCTCCTGGTCTCCTCCAAATCGGAACTACAAGACAAAAAGCAGCAATGTGTATATAATACAATGAACATTCTGGCAATATACAGATATGCATCATAATTCATGTAAAATGTATTTCATTACTGAGCCTACATGGACAACGCTTTAGCAGTTCGCCAGCATTGGTGTAAGCAAGCCTGACTGCTGATGAGACAACGCATGTTGAAACTGCTCCAGAGTTTTGATTGTATTAAATAAATCGCTCCCTGTAGGCCACGTGGCCCATGGGAAGTACTTATATTTTTTACATGCAGAGACAGATATGGGAAGGATGTGTTTGATCTGCTTATTTACTTTGGAAGAACCGGTTTGTGGATTTGTGAAACTGCCGAAACACCTGGTCTACAAGGTAACTAGGAGGTGACATTACAGAAAGTGGTGAAGTAAACCCATTTACGTGGGTAGGCTCGTTCCCTCTGATTCACAAAACATATTCAAGCAAAATGGAGCAAAACATCCCAATGCAGGATCCTTTTGAAACATAGTTTTGAGAATCGCTAAAGCTTTATTTAAAATAAATTAAATTCATTAATATAATGTAATTGTACCACTAAATTGCCCAGAGAGCGATGACATCCATCAAAAAGCAAGTGGCAATAAAAGGAAAATGAGGAAACGCCACAAGTACGAAAGGGCCATTGCCCAAAACGTCATCGATGCGTTCCCTTTAAAGGCTCCAGTGTTATTAACGACCATGTTGAATAGTTTCCAATGATCAAATTGAAATACTGCAGCAGGTGCATCGAAACACAAACATTTGTTGCAACACGATGTCGTAGCCATTTTGAAACCGTGTCCGAATCCAAAACGTTATTTCATTATCAAAAAAACATGTAATTTTTATAATTAAAAAATATACATGATAAAAAAAAATTACGTTGATTTGTACTCGTGCCTTTACGATCCTATATTTATGATAAAGATGTACAAACTTAATTTCCCTATCACGTGGCAATAGACACGATAGATTTATAAATGGCGCTGGTAATTTCAGAATATTTGTTATGAATGCCTTGATCTGTGAGAGAAGCGGTTGCTTCAGACCTGCCCCCCCCCTCCTTCCCAAACTGTGAAGATTTTATTTTCGTGCAATTGCTTTTTGCCTAATTTCCGGTTTTCGCTGGATTCAACAAAAGGCGTGAATAACGTGTTCACAAACATTATCGCGACCGGGAATCGTTACAGTTCATTAATTTGCAATTCAAGTATCAGACTCATGAATAGAGTTGACCAAACATCCAAATATAGGACCACAGAGCTCGAGCAATCGTTGGCCCGGGTTCTGTCTGCCTTCCTCCATACCTCTGAATCTATGGAAACAGTGCGAATAAGTCCATGTGAAGCAGCAGGGGTCAGGGTAGAGTGTAGGTGTGTGCCCTAGGAAAGGGAGTTGAGTTAAATATCGAGGGAGCCAGACTAGTTGGAGAAGGGGCCTTTCTGGTTATGGGGACATCACCATCATCAGCCATGGTCTATCCACTGCTGGATGAAAGACTTGAAAAGTCACCACCACCCCTCACCAGGACATTTATGCGGGCACGTTTATGTTGAGATTTAAATGAGGAGACATGAGAGCTAATATGTTTGAAGTGAGTCAAGTTGTTCTGGAGTCGGCGGGGGTTGGTGTATCACACACGTGCTCCGAAACTATCTTCCCATGGGCGCCAAGGTGATCACTAATGGAGTTCACCAAACTTTCCAAATTATGGCTAGAGAGAGCGTGGCCAATTGTTAATGCCGGCTGCATGTGGTTTCCCGCGTGCCCTGTGCAAAAAACTACATGCATTAGAACTCCTGTGGCGTTTTGAGATGCAATTTGCATGAATGATGCCCCTGTATAGCAACACACTGATCTTCTTATTTCTTAAAATGCAATTGCTTGGGAGGCGAATCGTTACAGGCCTCCTGTGAACTGCGATTAAATTAATCTTGCACGTAGCAAGCATCTCTGCAGCATTACTCCAGTTAGAAGGACAGGGCATAAGCAGAAGTGCCTTGGCCATGAGTGATGTCCTACCGGCAACATGAGCATGGTTCCAGGCGGCCCAGGCAGGCCGTCAGCACCAGGGAGGCCCGGACGCCCTGAGGGGCCCTGGAAAGGAGAGAATATTTATACATAACGCAAATGAATAATTCGTGTCGTTGTGCACAATATCGCTGATAATATATATACAGAGACATTCAGACTCTGTCTACTCGACAGACCTGCTCTCCACCTGAGGACGGCTGCTTGCGTTGTGGCCGAAACGTCGTGAGAATTATTTTATCATGTTTTATTTTTATTATTTTATTATTTCCATTTTACGTGACTTTACTGAAAGAACCAAGAAGATGAATCCCTGCAGTCACAAAAGCTTTAAATCGAAATATAAATAAAGTAGACAATTAGCCTCCTTTCACATATCTGTGTCTCCATATAAACTGTAAAAAAAATTCACACATCCCATCACCAACGCGGCTTTCTGATATAAGTAAACTCACATCTAATATAAAGGGTCCCTTGCCTACGAACATCTGGCAGTTCACCGCCATTGGTTCACCCAAGCCTGACTGCTGATGAGACACTGAATGTCAAAACCTGTCCAGAGTTTGTAGTATTAAGCCAATTTTTGCTGCAAATAAATAGCATCCAAAAGGCCATGTGGCTCATGGGATGTGTAAATATACTTGTTTTTTTAGAGAGAGACATACACGCGAATTCTGGAAAATGCCTCTTGATGTTGGTTCTAACTACGAGCAAAACGCCAGAATACCTAATTGTTGAATGTTGTTGATTTCTCTTCAACACGACCAGTTGTGGTGCTGAAGCAGTAATAAATTGGCACGTATGTTCACGTGACAACTTTATTAATCAGCTGTGTCAGGTGGAGAAGGGTTTAGAACACACATTTGACTTATGTGATCTGACCGAAAAATCTTTAATTAATGTGTACAGCCTATATCATTATGCATAAACCACCAGTCACTGAAGAACTGCATTGTGGTCATCTTGTCTTATGTCACCATCAAATAAAAAGGCCAGTAACTGCATCGTGCATTTTCAGATGCACTTCTACGGTCGATTTTAATGCTCTCCCTTCCGATATTAGGAAGCCGCTTGAGCTATCCACTTTCAAATCAAGCTTGAAAACTAATTTCTTTAAAACTGCTTTTGTGTTTAGTTTGTTGTCCCCGGCACCTCCGATGAGCATAGTTGGCTACGTATGGTGTGAAAGAAGTTCAACATACATACATACAATCAATTGAGAAATGTGGCAACTGACAGGCAGAAGTGAGACAAAGAAAAAACTATAGACCAGTTATATTTATAGAGCGCCTTCACTCAAAGCGCTTGACATAGTTTTTTTAAAAAACGGCGACAGAATAGAATGAGTTAGATGGCAGGAATTTGCAAGGATAGATTAATGAGTAACAGCGATATAGGGCCGCTTAGGGATCACGAAAGGGTAGGGGAGGGACGGGAAGGTGTGGAAGGGAAGTTGATTCCAGAGGAGAGGTGTAAAGAGGGAGAAGGACTGAAAACGAAATTGGGCAAGGAAGAAGGAGGGAGAGAGAGAGGCAGAGAGGAGATTGAGAATGAAGAGGACGAGAGGGGACATAAAAGGAGATAAGAGACGCCATGGAGAGATTTGAAGGCAAGAGTGACAAATGTTAATGGACAGGGAGCAAGTGTACGGTAGGTGGGAAAGGAGAGTATACGTGTGGGGAGTGTGGGGGAAGTTAAACATTATCCCAGCTGCGGCATGTTGCATCTGTTGGAGAGGAGTGAAGGTATAAGGCAGACCCTGAATGTGAAAGCCGGTCCAGAGGTGTTGCTTACATTAAAATTTTAAAAGGCAGCGGTCACAAAGGGAAAGCCAGTGGCATTGAAGGAGGATAAGTGAAGTGTGATAATTAAATGGGAGATTGAAAATAACACATATGGAAGCATTTTGATTTTGTTGAAGTTAAGTAAGAGCAGAGGCTGGGAGACCAATAAAAAGACAATTACAGTAGTGAAGATGGATAAAAATCAGACCATGAACCAGGGGTTTGGTAGCAGAGATTTAAATGAGGGAAATTTTCTTGATGTTAGAGGATAGCGGCAGATGTGCAATGAAGTGCCAATGTGGGCGGAACACGTGTGGGAAGAGTCACAGGGCACACAACAAGGTCGAGGGCAGAGAAAACTGGAGTGAGACAGAAAGGAGGGAAGGAGATGGTGGGAACACAAGCAAAGAGCAAGAGGCCGAAATAAAGAAAATGATTGGCGTTTGGAAGGATTGAGAGAAAGTGAAATGCCATCCAGAATTGAATGGCAGGAGGAGATATGAGAGGAACACTGAGGGGTAAATGAGGGTAAGGAGAAGAAAATTTGGGTGTCGTTGGCAAAGAGTACAATTGTAATGTTCCACATTGAGAAATTGTCGGTTCGAGCATGCGCCAGCTCACCGGTAGAGTGCACCATGTGGACTGCCACCAATAGGGGCAGTACTGAGAATGGCACTGAGGATGACCCGAGTCTCATCTCGATCAGCAGCTGATCTCATTCCACCCGTTGCGTTTGATGTTTTGCCAAGCCATGGTGCTCAGCTCTAATCAACTATTTGAACGCTTTCCAGAGCGGCGGCTCAGTCAGTATGACGTCTTAGTGGTGACAGTAGCTTAGTAATAACAATATCTTAGTAGTGACAATAGCTCTATGTTGAGGGAGAGCCCAGCTCAGCTGGAGAGTAAAACCCGGGTTACATGACCAGGGTGGAAACCCGTGTACTTGGTGGTGTTGGTTGTTAGAGGTTGTGCTGGACTTGGAATCGGCAGAGATTGTGTTAAAGTTAGCAACGTCAGTGTTTGTGTGGCTGGACAATTTCTCCTTTCAACAAGCTTTGGGTTGCCTACCTAATTATTGTTCTCATTAAATACACCCCTAATTAAACCAGTACAAAAATGTAAGGGTACGTCTATTTTAATACTCTATTTAAGATTAAACAGTGGAGAGAGATCTCACCCGATCACCATTGTCTCCTGAAGGTCCTGCAGGCCCAACAGGTCCAGGAGGGCCTGGATATCCCTGAGGACACACGAATCACCACCTCGTCAGCACGTGGACACATCATACAGGAATATTTTTCTACTTCTCTAGACCGCTTGTTTGCCCACTGAGTCTCAATACTTTATCAGAAGGGTCCTCCAAAGTTATCCCAGTAGGGGGCGATGCTGCTGTTGTGTGCAATCCCAATTGAGTCATTTTCAGGTAAGTGTTTAGCATTGGGTTGTTTGCCAAAAAACAGTTACATTGTATGTGTGTTTTTTTTAGCTGTGGGAGAAAACCAGAGAACACAGAGGAAACTGATGCAGGGGGAGAACATACAACTTCACACAAAAAGGCACCCAAGTTAGGAATCGAACCCAGAACTGTTCTTGCTGTGAGGTAAATGTGTTACCATTGATGTGCAATTACGTACGAACACCACAATCTCTGCTTATCACCGACACTCCCAAGACACACACGTGCATATTAATCTGTAAACACAACGTATAAACATGTATGTGTGGGAAGCAGTGGCATAGTGGTTAATGCGCTAGGCTACGCAATTGGCCATTGGAGTTCAATTCCCGCTCGTGGCCAGAAAACGGTGAGGAATATTTGAACCGATCCTGGGCCTCCGCTTGATTGACTCAGCCTTAAATGAGAACCTGGCACGGTGTGTAAACATCATCACTGGGGAGAAACAAGCGGCCGGGCGTGGTGCTGACTATCCACCCCCTCCCTCGTAGTGATAACTGTCCACCCCCTCGTTTAAAGTGCCGGCCTTAATAGGTGCTCACTCACAACACTTGCCCCAACAGTCTGTGAATCAATGATATGGAAATTCGAATTAATCACTTACTGGGGGGCCATCAAACCCTGGTGGTCCTTCAATGAGCATCCCCTGAGAAAGAAAAATATCACAAAAGTACAATTGTGAGAAGCCAAGCAAATTTACATGAAATCAAAACAAAAACCATGCATTAAGTCATCATCGTCATCATCAGCCATGAGTTATCTAATGTTGAATGAATGCCTCCCCAATCCATCCTGCACCTATACACAAAATTATCTCATCGTTCCATCTCCTAGGCGTACGGGTTCTCCAATGTATTCCTTTCCTTGACTGACATAGTCCCTTCTGGCCTTGTCGTACGTCTCTACGCTAAACTTCTTTTGCCCTGTACGTAGCCAACCGTGATACTCGGAGGTTCCGTGGTCCTGCCTAAGCCCCCTTTTATGAACTGTGGATGTCATAAACTGGCGTGCGCTCTCTAATCAATGTGCTCCTCTTACTCTCTCAACGTCATTCCAAGCATGCATCTGTCCATGCAACTTTGTGAACGTTTTTAGTTTTTCTATACTTTAATAAAATATGTTGAATATATTGTATTTTACTCTTTGGTTCTTTCGGTCAAGTCACGTAAAAATAAAATAAATTAAATAATAGAATACGACGTTTCGATTGCAACACAAGCAACTGCCATCAGGTAGAACTAAATTTGAGACTTTATCGAAAGAACCAAAGAGTAATTCCTGCAGTCACGAAAGCTTCAAATCAAGTGAGAGTATTTTAGTTTTGCTCAACACTCAAGTAGTTAGATTAGCATGGTTGGCTACGTACAGTGTGCAAGAAGTTCAACATATATTAGTAATAGTTAAATTACTATTGTCATGCTAATTGACCCAGAATATCCTCCCCGAGTCTCGTCATTTTTTTTAGGAGGCTCGTGACACTTTTCACAGTCAGGGGCGATAGTTTCCATGTGTCATCCCAACAGTCATTTGTGGTGTAACTTTACAAACTTAGGATGCTGACACCAGCACACAACGGCTTACTCACGTGAATGACCCCTGTTTAGCAGATGAGTGAATAATATTATTATTATGATGGTTAAAACAAACCCCAGCATTAATCCGGGCGGCCGCTGTATTTAAGCTGTGAACCTCCGTGACAAGTGGCGAATGTGCTACCACTGGGCCATGCCAGCACTCATGGTTGAGTGTGGGTGCGAGTGACACAACAAAAACTCCCTGCCAGTTTGCCTTTGAAAATGAGGCGCTTTGATTATTTACATTCTGCACAGTGTGTTATGCATCGTAAGAGTTTTTTTCATTGAACCAGGACCCAGAATCCTACAGAGAGTCCTTTTGACTTATACGCATCTTGCAGTTCACCAGAAATGGTTTAAGCAAGCCTGGCTGCTGATGAGACACTGCATATTGAAACTGGTTCAGAGTTTGCTGCTATTGAACACAATCTGCTGAAAAAAAATCACTCCCAGAAGGCCGTGTGGCCGATGGGATGTGAAAAAAAATGCTTTTACGTCAATACAATAATATAGTAAGTGAATTGTCTGCTTATTTATTGTCCTTAAAGTGATCGGGAACTAATGATTTACCATTCTCTCCCATTGCTGTGCCTGCATCACTACCTAGTGGTCTTGGACTGCATGTGCAGTGTATGAAAATATTCACTGGGAGATTCCATAATAAGCGCCTTCGCCATTCATCAATTGCAGGCAACTTGAGAATGGTCTCTTTGGTGATGCCACTTTAATTTGTCAAAACGACACTCGTTTCACGTTTAAATCTGAGTTGAGGCAAGGCACACCCAGATTCGTACAGCGCAAGGGTGGTAGAAAATGAAGGCACAGAGCTGAGGCATCTCTCAGTAGCACGATTTCGGCGTGTCGTGCACAATACACATCATTAAGCAACAGTCTCCCTGAACTGAGGTCAACATATAAATATAGAATACGATTTACCCAGTTAACGCCTTACAAAGTCTCATGATTCTACTGGGATAATAGACTAGACGAAAGTTAAGTTAAATTGGACCTTTTTTTAATTGAAGCAGGCAAACTCTGGATGGGTTTTGACCTGAACCTCATCAGCGGGGCCTGCTAAACAAACGATGCTGAGTTGCCTGATGTAATGTACAGGCTAGGGCAATGAATAAACACTGTGGCCACCATTCAGCATAGCGCAAAACTTGCCGTGTCCCCACTTAGGAAACATCAAATCTCCGCTTTCCGTGCTCAATGGGACCTGCCTAGTTTAGTGTTTCCCAAGAGCATTCTTTGAAGCTGCTAAAGTCTGCTTCAATTAATGTCACGACCTTCGTGACAACATCACCCCCGTGGTCTACACCAACAATGTCACGATCTTCATGACAACATCACCCCGTCACCACGTGTTACACTCACGGGCTCCACGACTGCCGGCTCTCCCTTCTGTCCCTTCTCTCCGAAATCTCCCGATACCTGCACACTCGAAAATGTACATACATAGGCACATACACTTAAACACAGAGACATAGATTACGCTTATATACGGGCACTCGCATGTACAGGCATGCGCACACACGTAGGCACAATCTCATCGTACGCTGCACATGTGAAATATCCTATGCACCGGTGCATCGCATGCACACACACATACGAAGGAAACCCATTTCATAGACACATTGGATACCATACTCTTTGGTTCTTTCTGACGTAGGAGAAAGGTTGCAGCAGCTCTTTCTCCTACATCAGCAGTCCTCCTGCTGTTTGTTTCACACATGATGACGGTTGCTTGTGTTGCGATCGAAACGTCGTGATCTATTATTTTTTATACTTACTTGACTTTACCGAAAGAACCAAAGAGTATGGATTCCTGCAGTCCCGAAATCTTCAAATCAACATTGGATACCCACTAACATGCAAACGCAACGAAAAATGCACACAAGACCCAATGCAACATCCATGCACACGACCGCAGCTCATATTACATAACTCACATAGCACTGGGGATATTTATCCACATGGGGAAGGAGCTAGAGATGGCTGAATCAAAGCGTTTGGGGGGCAGGCGTGCGTTAATGACGTGGCAGTGGGGAGGGTGGCGCGAGGTGATGGAGTCCTAGGCCACATCAATTGCACTGACAACGAAGTGGACAATTCACCTGCTTCCATTGCCTGTCACTCCGCATACAATATTAACGATATTTTTCTCACATCCTATCAGCCACACGGCCCCTCCTCCTTGAAGTTAATCATTTCAGCGCTATTGGTTCAACGCCAGCAAACCCTGGACTGATTTGCACATTCAGTGTCTGCCCATGCCTTCACTCCTCTCCAACAGACACAACATGCCTCAGCCCAGATAATGTTTTACTTCCCCCATACTCCCCACACTTCTACTCTCCTTTCCCAACCACTGTACTCCCTGTCTACCCTCGATGTCTGTTAACATATGTCACTCTTTCTGGTTTATAAATCCCTCCAAGGCCTTGCCCCACCTTATCTTGCTTCTCGAATATCTTACTACTCTGTCCCATCGTACCCTCTACGCTCCCAGTCTCTACTGATCCTCTGTGCCTCCCTCGCCCTGCGCGCTCTGGCTCCCTTGTTCCCTTTTCCTTGTTGCTTCCCCATCGTTGGAACGAACTCCCACTGCGTATAAAACAATCATCTTCACTATAACCGGCGTTCGGTCCTCCCTTAAAACACCCGCCATCTCTTCTCCCCTAGTCCGTTCTGCGACTGCTACTCCATGGACCCGCCCGCCATCTAGGACCTACCCCAACCACAATAACTACTCCTGTAACTAATCATATCCTTATCACTACCCCTGTTACTACCCCAACCCCTATCACCACCCCTACCACTACCCCATTACTCCCCCTACACCAACCCCTCCTTAACCTCTCCCACGTGTTCTCTGGTCACCATGACTCCACCCCGACTTCGAATAACTCCACTCGTCACCTCGACCACTACCATCTTATGTTAACGTTTATAATTGCTGTAAAGTACATTGGAATAATATAAGATCGGCAGTCAGGCTTGCTTCAACAGTGCAGCACGGTCACCCTCATGCCACAATGTACACAGGGTTGTGACTGTACGCGTTTAAGATACATCAGACATATGTGCCTGCGACCTGTATATGCCATAACTTTGGCTTCCCATAATGCCACGCATTACATTTGTGTTCATATTTTTCCTCATCCTACACACACGTTTAGTGTATGGGGGGTCCAAATCATCTGGGGGGAATTTTTGGCCTGGCTACCACAGGCCACCATTCACTATGACATAAACATGTGTTCTAGGACACAATAATATAATGCTTTCATTTTATATATACCAACATTCACACTAATGTGAAACCCATATGCTCGTCTCCCTATGGAGACTCACAACAAACCTCAAGCCACTCGTATTATCCCGATTCTTTATCCAGGAAAGCCTCACTGAGTCGACCGACTCGTTTTCAGAAGAGTCTCGCCATGTTAGGATGCACTGTCATGTGCAATCCCAATTGAGTAGTGTGCAGGTCATTCCGCAGCATTGGAACGTTTGGCTGACACCCTCAGCAATGTGTGGTTTATTGTTTTAGCTACAGGAGGAATCCGGAAGCTACCCCGTGCAGTACTGGGGGAGGACATAGAAACTCCACACAGAAAGGTACCGGAATCGGTAATCGACCCCGGGTGCTTCCTGCTCCGAGGCTCGACTGTTACCACTGCACGGTCGCCCTAAGGGGCCGTCCATAAATGACGTCACGCGATTTTGGACGATTTTTTACCCCCCCCCCTCGTCACACGGCGTCACAAAAAGTTAGACCCCCCCTCAAATATGACGTCACAAAGCTCTGCCCCCCCCCCAAAAAAAACATGCTTCAAATCGCTTTAAACTATTGTCATTGTAGTGCGCATTTAATGTGGCGCTGTACTCTGATGTTGTAGGAGAAAACATTTATTAAAAAGTCTATTTAATTAAGTAGAACGTGTTGTCTATATTTATTTAAAGTTGCGCATTTTGATGTGACGTCACAGTTCTCAACCCCCCCTCGTCACACATCGTCACAAATGTCTGACCCCCCTCCTAGGTGCGTGACGTCATGTATGGACGCCCCCTAAGGTGTAAATTGTTCATGAATTGAGGAAGCCACCCACATTGCTGCGCAAATACAACGAGCACATGGTGTGACTGCTCTGCGGATATACTCTGTTCGAGTGTTTAGGTTTACACGTAGACGCGGCATTAAGTGCGATGTTAATAATGCAATTAATAACACCGTCATGAATGAGAGCCAAACAGGCATTATAATTAACAATCCATTAAAGTATTATTTCGAAACACGCAGATTTATCAAAATACCCGTACATTTAGAAATAAAGCAGAGCCGTCACAGCATCTGGCAAAGGTGTCGCACAACATTCCAGACGACTTGCTCAACTCTCAGTGGAGTTAGATGTACACTATTGCCTGTGCAATGACCATTACACATCTACCTACCAGGCAAAAAAATACACAGATTGACACACACACAAGCATGCACAGACTATCAACATGACATCTCCACGCAAGCAATACACTGCAAAGTGCAAGGACAAAGATACCCCTATAGCCATAACAGACTGTTGGGGAAAGTCCTGTTATCGAGCACGGCACACGAGAGGGTGGGTGACCGCCTTTGTCTCCCCAGTGGCGATGTTTACACACCGCACTAGGTACTCATTTGATTCTGAGTTGACCGAGGGCAGGCCCAGGACTGGTTCAAATAATCGTCACTGTTGTTGGCCGTGAGCGTGAATTTAACTCAGGTTGCCAGGTTCGAAGCACAGCGCGCTAACGGCGACACCACCGCTCCCCACAGACTCCACTCTCCACACACACAACGGGCATCCCACGACACACGCGGGCTGCACAGCGCAGAGAATAACAGAGAGCCCTCCTGCACTCACACGCGCCGCTGCCTCCCAGCTGTTTTTAGCGGCCTGCGGACCTTCACTGGGGATGGCCTCGCCGAGGCCATAGTCATAGTCATAATCCTGGTTTGGAGGTGACGTCTTGTGCTTCCCATAATCGGTGCCATCGAGATCATCGTCGCCGTGATCAGCCCTGTCGTTCTTCCTTGTGGTGCCATAGTCGGCATCTCGATCGCCTTCGAGCGTTTTCTCCCAATCGGTGCCAGTGTACTCCTCGGAAAATGAGTCCTCCTCTTCAGGCTAGTCCGCGATGAGCGTGGGGATGGAGGCACGGGGAGGCAGGAACGAAGCATGTTAGTCTCTTACGTTTATATGATCCAATGGTTTTTTTTGCATCGTGGCAAAATAAAAATCAACGGATAATATAAAACGACAAAGCTTTAGTATGTACGCAAGCGCCTTCATGAGATAATATACATATCAATATATCTATGCAACTTTATTCATGAAGTTTTCTATAAATCTAGTGATTATACAATTAATTTCACAAAACTAGTCGCATAAACCAACAGTGTTATTACCCAGCGGGTACCAAAAAAGCAACTTGTACTGAAGCACTGCATGGTTATGATCCACTTACACAATCAGAGCGGTTAATGTGTTTGTTGGTTCTTACGGATACTACTTGTTGAGACATTCGTTTCACATTTACACACATAATGCACATGTTCACCGTTACACATTGTATTCTCGTTTTCAATTGTATATTGATTCACTTGGTGACAACTCCAGACCAGGATGATCTCATTTGCACGAGCGACCTGGATCATGAGTGGGGAAGTCAAATAGTGGTTGTCCCATGGATAGACTCATCGCCCACCATAGGAATGTGGAATATCCACAATTGGCCTCGGGCTATGACAGGCGATGAGTAGGACATAACTTTGACTTTTACTATTACTGTATAGTACACAGCGCTGCTTGGAATACTGCATCAAAGTGATCAAATCGATCAATGACGAGAGAAGCCCGTCCACATAACAGAAAAAGTAGTGCATTCCGGAAAACCATACCTTCCAAACAACACGGAACAACGTGTACACAGCACTCAGCCTTTGTGCATAATGCAAGACCCATGATCAGTCCCTCAAGTGCATTGGTGGCCGAAGGTAAGAGAACCGCAGTGCACTTCTTTAGGAGCTGCCGATGGTGTGAGCATAGTGCACAAAGACTGAGTGCTTCACGCGTTGTTTGAAGCGTATCCATCACAGTGTCGGACCGCACGAGGCTATGGCCATGAGGTTAAACAACAGCATCCAGCAGTGGCTACGGCGCTGATCATGTACAGTTCGTGCATCTGGTTCACACTGTTACACATTATGATGTGCACCACAGATTTCATATCGGTGAACTCGTGTTAATGCAAATTTTAAGGATTAAGGAACAATATTTATATGAAAACAATTATGTTGTAATTCAGATTGGCAAGTTCATTCGCCTACATTTCCTGATATTTGTCAATCTTTTGTTACAAAATTAGTTTTCGTATGTTTTTGTAAAAAGCAGCAGTGGTAGTATTGTTGGTAGTAGGAGGGACGGGGCCCTTAGTGAGGGTCACATCAAGCGAGAGACAGATACAGGTAGAGACACAAACACAAAACCCTGTACTGAAGCACAAGCAGAAACATACGCAGAGGGATGTAGACACACATAAAGATAATATTTAAAAGGCAACATGGGAATATACAATGATGTGCAGATATTCAGTGGCATAAATGCCAAGACACAAAAAGATAGTAAAAAGATGCAGTGACGTGGAGGGAGAGATAGACTTTGAGCTTCAAACAGCACGGAAATGTGTCAAAGCACACAGCCTCTGTGCATGTGCAAAAACCACATCCTGAAGAAGTGCATTGTGGCCAAAGTTGTCGATCTCTGCATCACTGCTGCTGCTCCTGCTGCTCCTGTCACTTGGTTACATTTGCTCACATTTATTGTGACGGTGACCTTAGACAAAATAATAATTCACGTCTTCGGGAAATGCTGACAGGAATTTTGCCCATGCATGGAGGCGTGTACGCATTATTGTGTCTTGTTTGATACTCATGATGGGTTTTTCTCATCATTTACAGATTTGATTAGAGACTGACTTGGAAACACAAAGGTACAAAGGAACATGGGAGCAGAGGGAGATGGAGAATGCGAAGCTGCGTAATTACAGAGAAAGACTGAGAAATGCACATACATGTACAACGAAACAGAGGCGTGAATAGAGAGATAGATAAAAATAGACTAAATCTATCTGACAGAGATAAACAAACTGAGAAGCAAAGACAAACACCACAAACACAGAGAATTGAGACGCAGATGGTGACGAATAGAAGCACATGGAGGGTATGCCGGTCGTCTTCCTGGGGTGTCTTCTCTCCTTTGGCTGCCTGTGCTCCGACGGCAGTCTCCGTCCATCGGCCACCATTCCTTGTAGCCACATTTGTTTCCAGCCCATGCACTATTTTTAAGTCAACGTTATTATGTCTCCAACCTGCATTTGTTTACTATCCCACGTGTTCCCCGGTCTCTCTCCCAGCGTAGTCGCTACCACGCATCTCTCCACAATTCTTTTCGCACACTTTCAATTTGTCGTTCCATTTTCTCCTTTAGTGTCCGTGTTTCCAATCCGCAATGAAATAGCCAGTAGTCATAACGTGCGCCGATTGGAAGCATTCTTCGGTAGACACACAGGAACGTTGCTTTCATTACAAAATTGCGTTTCCCGAAAACACCCCAACTCAGCCATCACTTGCCTCTTTACTTCCTCGTTTTTGGGGAACGGTCCATTTCGATCTCAGCAGGGTCCCTTGAACAAATATTTGAATGTTTCGCAAATATTTTGAACTAAACTCTTGTTTAGCCTGTTTATCTTGAGCCCAACTTTCAGTTTTTCGTTGTATATTGCTTCAGTAATTGCATGCAGTTCAATGCCACTGGCCGTCAGAATGACGTCTTATATCTAAGTATGTGAATCATGTTTTACTTAGTTTTACACCTATTATTTCTCCAATCGAATTTTCAGGAAACAACTCGAGAGTACGGCTCATTGCCTCTCATGGCTCAGGAAGTACAGTATTTCAAATACAGTAAGTCTCTAAGAAGGCCAAACTATGTGGGTGTGTTGATCTAGCACACATTCGTTCCCTATATTATATGGTGACTGCTGTTAGGGTTACTTTAGGAAGGTAATCGATCGCCATGTAATTTGTACCCGAAGTTTCACAATAAACATTACGTAATCTCTTGTTATTATTATCACCGTAGCTTCATCTGATTACTTGTTTACATTCTACAACTTAACACGTGGTATGCTGCCCTGGCCCTAGAAACAACCCCACTATGCAACAGTACGCGTCTCCACACAAAATCGAAACATATTTGAGTCCATCAGCCTGTCGGCTTTCCAGACCAATACCATCCAGCAGCATTTGTTTAAGCAAGCAAGCTCCGGACCGGCTTCAACGTTCTGGGTTTCATCAGCAGAGTCAGGCTTGTTAAACAATTACTGCTGGGTTGCCAGATATTGCTGACAAGAGCACTCGAGATAAAATACAAAGCCATGTTCAACGCAAAAAGCAATGCCGTACACACGCTCATTCTGCATAGCCACGGAGTATTATGGGAAAAGAGAATATACTGTATATATATAACCCCGTTCTGTCTCCACATGAAATACATGTATTTACATGTTTTCTTTACCCACAATGCTTCACGGTAATGCGTAATGATGTGGCTCAGCCTAGTCCCACTGACTCACCCTGGCGTCGTCTGAGTGTGTGATGTCATTGCTCTGTGGAGAGAGAAGCAGCAGCGGCAGGAGAGCAAGGGGACATGCGACCAATAACAACAAGGGGGGTCAGAGAGGGAGCGGAGAGGGGCAAAGACGTTCAAGATTCAGCCACACAGAAAATATCAGATTCAATCGAAATGGAGGAAAAAAAGACCAACAAAACATGACATGCATTGATAGAAACAACACGTAATACACAGCTTGAAATATATGAATATATAATCATTGCATAGCTAAGAGAATTCAAAACACAATTGGTGAAGTAAATGATAATATATATTTTTAAAGTTATGAATAGATGTGTGAAAAAGTTGAAACAAGGTTTGACTTGGCAGGTTGGGTTGTTGCATAATTGTGAGTAGATCCTAAATTGGGGTGTGCATTTCGCATCGCTTTATTATGAATAGGTAAGCACCCAGTTCCAATCTCACTGCACTGGATAGGATATAATTCAATGTAGAGCAGTCCTTTTCAACGTTCTATCACTACTACCATGGTCACTATTCTCATGAAGCTACTTGTTGATGCCTCAACCAATATTGATGGCTCGGTCTTCCCGACTGACAGCTTCGTCTCATCCACACGGAGTTTAACAATCGCCGCACTGGAGGTCACCTCACTTCTCCTTTCTCTTCTTTCCTCACAATGCTCCACTTCCGAATTCCCTCCCATCATCTAGTTTCCCCAAGCCCTGATAATAATAATAACCTTGCTCAATTCAAGAACAATGTTCCGCTCTTATCTGTTACAACCTTGAGAAGTACTATTTGTAGCTGACTGCGTATGCCGTTGTGCTCAGGAAGTGTGTTTGAAACAATTATCTCATTATGTGAACTTTAGTTGGAATAGGCAGAGCCTGGAATTTAACCTGAACAAACACGACTGGAATGATATGGGCTTTTATATTACATAAACAGTGTCTACACTGTCCTCGTTAAAATAGAAGGTGAATGCTGACACATTTCCACGAGTGATAACTTCATTTGAAGTTGCATCTGACATGTAAGAGACAGCGAGCATAGTGCTTACCACCAAAGGGCCAGACGAGGACTTAGTGATGCTGGAGATGCGAGGGAACTCAGGGGACCGGGCTGAGAGCCCTGACTGGTCACTCCAATAACCACTCCAGGAAACTCAGGGGATGAGTAAACAGCCTGGGAATTGGCCAGGGAATTTGAAATGAAAAGAGTGGGAAATAACAGTAAAATGGAGGCGATTAGAGGTGGAGAGAAAGAGGATTGGTAAAAGAGGGAACTTGGGCAGAGGCTAAGGGAGAGTCAAGAAGGTTTGCGGTGAGGCGCGAGGGCATGTGATGTGAGCACGACGCTCTTGCGGGGACAATCATGGGGAGAGGAGCGGTGGAACGGAGTGTGGGATTGTGTACGCGTGGGGTCAACACTGCTGTGGACCTCCTTTACGCAGGTTTACTCAATACTGGAATACTCACTCCAAGTCCATTTTGATATTTCTCTAATTTACTTTTACCGTGAACAGTTTTTTTTATCCTTTATCCTTTACCGAAAGAACCAAAGAGTAATTCCTGCAGTCACGAAAGCTCCAAATTAAGTTTTTTTTTCGTTTAAATAATTTGTCCGAGTCAACTTTCGTGGCAGGAAAATTATACAATTTCATATTGGTTTGTGTTTGTTGTACTCTTTTTGATCTCTCCTGCAATGCTGTTCAATTCAACGCCTGAAGATGCCAGCAGCAGTAGTATTGCGTGGTGTTGTGCACATATGCGGGCTTGATACTCTTATGCGGCGACGGAAGCTCATTTCATGCTAATCTCCCTCCCTAATCCCTCTCTCCCTAATCTCCCCCATTAACACAACTGACGTGCTTGGGTCTGTGGATGGAATTCCTTTCCAGCTCAGACCCCGCTTGCTTGCCCATCGCCACATATATAATCTTGTTGTAACTGCTCTCTCGTTGGTTCAGCAGTTCCACTGCTGTCTTATATTTTTCCGCCTGAGGACGACTGCTTGTGTTGCGATCAAAACGTCGTGATTTATTTTATTTTATACCTACGTGACTTTACCGAAAGAACCAAAAAGTATGCATTCCTGCAGTCACAAAAGCTTCAAATCAAGAGGAAACATAGGTCCATTTGTCATCGGAGGTCAAAAAACCTCTTCATACAACCTCACCAGCTTCCACCTCGTGTATGAAACCCTCGATCCTGGCAAAGGGATACCACAATTCTTTTATCACTAAACTGACAATGTAAACCAGCCCATTATCAAACCCCTGTTCCCTCAATCCCTTACTCAGCTCCACATCACCATTTCAGAAGTTGAGATAATAATTTCCCTTATATCATCGCCAATGAACCCCTTCTCTATCTATTTTCAAGACATGCTCTCTAAGAACATTAATATTGATTGGCCACCTCGCCAATTCACCTTTGAATTGTGGCAAATCCCCTGTATCACAAAGGGCAGACAAGTTACTCTGCTCATAAAGAAGCCGATCCCTGACACTCTGTGTTTTGAATAACACCAACCTATTACAAACATCTCCCTATCCAACATCCTTGAAAGGGTTGCTTTGGTTGGGTTAACAATTAATATTCTCCATTCTCCCAACTTGTTCTCTGCAGTTTGCTTATCAACCTGCACCCTTGACTAAAACTGCCTCATTCAAGGTAATCAACAACATCCTGGCCATAATTCACTGCTGCCATGATCGCCAGTCTTGACATTTCGGCAGCCATTCCGGATCTTACTCACTGGCCTCTCTAACATTGGATATGTAAAGAAAAAAACGTATTCCTGTTGAATCCGTAACAATCTGAGGCCATGATCATAAACAAACAACGGATAATTTCCCATATGCCCTCTAACATTGACCTGGTAATCGTTTATTTATTTTCCCGCACCTCTGAAATGTGTGCGCACTACAGATCGTATGAATTAATCACTCAATGTGTAGCTCAACCCAGAACACCGCACTTGGACTATAAGCAGCTGTGGAAATTCACTTTTAAAATGTCTTATTGGAAACAGTAAAACTTCCTGATAAATAACCTCTTGGAAAAATATTATTGAGTCTCCGTCATATTTGCTTGATTCATCAATTGCATTACTGCAATGTTAGAAAGATACTTACATCAAGTGACTGGTTGTGTGATGGCTTGGCGATGACTCTGGTAACATCAAGATCATCTTCTCCGTCAACTGAGTACGGTGCCTGGAATTGCACACGCACATTTATACTCATGTATACAAGCATACACACAATTACAGCAGCCACCGTTCACCACGAAGTAGTGATGTCACCATGCCCCCTGTGTCAAGCATAAATGCATGTAAACATATGTAGGTTCACATGCATATTTTAAATGCACATCTACCACATGTACACTGAACCAGTGAGTTGTATTTAACATGATCAAACTTATACACACGTGCGTTCATTCATTATTTTTGTTTGAACACAATCCTCTACATCTATGTCCTATCGTGTAGAAGACGCCATCTGCGACTATGTGGGAGGTGGCTAATACAGGAAATGAAACAAGCAAATTAGACAGTTCCTTCATCGGATCATAATACATTATTTTCAACACATTAATGCTCTCAACCTAAATTGGAGAGCTTCATCCAGATGCAAGAATCAAGAACAAGCACATTTATCCAATCGTCACGTCCCTATAAAATTCGTAACATCTATAAACCGAATGCCAGCGAGCTCAGAGTGCTCATGTGACCACCACTGTTCTCTGCCAGGGGCGACTCCTCCGCTGCTGTCCCTGACATCTGGAATGTCATCCCACTGGAAGTTCGCTCCACACACCGTCTGTTTCTGCTGCTGCTACTCAAGCAGAACTCCCATTCTGTCCTCCATCTCCTCTGGTCTTTCCATTGGGGCGGGGTGATGTGGGATGTGGCCCAGCGGCAGCGCATTGGCTGCTTGTCGCAGAGGTTCGTGGCTGGAATCCAGCAGCCACCCTGGTTAGAATTTATTGTGAAATAATACACGCCGTCTGACTCATAGTGGACGTTAAAGATATCGTGACATCATTTGGAAATAGTTGGTCAACGCGAGTCAGAGTCATTGTCCGCAGTTGCCAAATTTGAAAATTACCCACAGATGACTGAATTGGGACTACACATAGCAACATCGCCCACTACTGGCAAACTCAACTCAACTATTTTTTTTATTTTACCAGGTAAGGCCCACTGAGCTATATAGCTTTGTTTTCAGAAGCGACCTGGCCATCACAAATGATATCTCAACGAAGTGGCTTATTATGTGGACATTAATAGCGGCCAAATACTCTAAATGCATGATGTTGATTTTAAATGAAAGTGGGGGTGGGGGGGTACCGGAGGACCCGAAGAAAAATCCACGCGACCATGGGGAGAGAGACATGCAAACTCCAAATACACAGGGGTCATGGTCGGGATGGAACTCACAACCTCCTGTATTCCAGGCAAGGGAGCTAACATCTCCTCGCCAAAGCGGCTCCCTTAACTGACTGAGGAGTCCCGTCTTGCAGCATAACGACAGCTCCCACTGGGGGTCCCTTCCCAATGATCGGGGTTGAGTTCTGACTAAGGCACTTTGATTTGCCTGGCAAGCACCTTAATATTATTATAAGATTATTATTTGACGTATGCATAGAGGAATATAAGTTGAACAGTTTAGTGCTCGCATACCTCTGAGCACTGCATTTGCACTTCCTCACTTGCGGCATATCAATACCAATACCCGCCATTCGCCACTAAGTGATGGTGATGTCACCACGGCGCCTGTGCCAGGCCAAGTACACTTTGAAACCACGTGAAGTGTCGAAGGCCCGCTGACAGGAGGTCACGGGACAAACTCAGGTGCCATGGGTTGACTGACTGAGATGACTGGCAGATGCACCAGCTGTACCCCCTACTGTGCCAACTTGCGGCATGAGCACACATACACACACGTGTCCACACGTTACCTCGGGCTCCCCATCCATCCTCCCTGCCGTGTTTGTGTTGCTTGTCGAAGCTGCATCCACCTGGTTTGAAGCATCCACCTCGTCTTCAGTACCAAGTCCCCCTTCGCCGTACTGGCCCTCGGTGTCTAGATCTATCTGGTCGCCGCTGTCGGTTTGAGCCGTTGGCCTTGCTGCGTCTGTAGGGGTGTCAGTCTCGGGGTTGTAGTCATAGTCTTCGTAAGCGAATTCCTCTGCAGAGTACTGAAGGCATAGTGAGAGATGGGTAGCGGGGGTTAGTAAGGGGAAAAAGCATTTTTGGAAATGAATATGGGGGAATAAATAAATGACTTAGAGAGATGAGGTTTGCATGGAAGTAGGAGGCGGTGTTTAGTGTGTATAATGCAGAAAGGTATTTGCCTACGATCAGGGAGACTAGTTGGTAAGAAAATATTACGTCCGAGGATGTCTTTACAGGATGTGTTTTGTGGTTGTGGTGTATGGTGTGGGAGGATATGCTGCATTTGCTTTCGCGAGACACTTTTAACGAGGTCTGTTCCTGTCGGTTTAAACCAATGCTGAAATAATACCAGGTGTTTGTAAGCAAGGACCATCTCTACTGGATAAGGGTCCTAGTTTGACGAAACATTCCAATACACAACGCAGAATAACGATTCGCGTTATTGTGGGGAATATAAGAAGACTCAATTAATACGTAGACAAGCCTGGCACTGAATGTCAAACCCAGTCCAGAATTTGCTTGTGTTGAACTAACGCTGTTAAAATGTCACTCTCAGAATGTATAAAAAATAGATATCTGTGGAGGAACACATTTGGGAAGGAGGCAAATTTTATGCATTTTTGTTTCGATATCAGCCGACACTCGCCATGTGCATTTGCACTTGCTTTCATTTATTCCTGACATGTTCAGACTTGAGCTGATATCAGCTTCGAATGCAGTGGCTCAATCTCAGCGTGCAGTTGCTCAGACTCGGCGGCCGAGTGTAGATGTGGAACTACCTCCTCGTGACCTCTTTGTGCTGAGGCAGTGGAAGGAGGGTTTGGCTCAGTGGAGAGTGTTCATGTTGGCACGAATGAATGTCCTCGTGTTGACAGAGAGCTCAGTCAAGGACAGAGGCCTCGTGTCTTTGTGGGAAGACATTTGAGAATTATTCGCTGTTTATTTGGAAATGCAGTCCTTTTGTTTACACAGGGGGGACTGAAAAGTGTTTGTGGGTAACGAATGATGTTGGTGAGGGGAAACAACTGTTCGCAATTGCCGTCTGTGCAGGATGAGCGAGTGAACATGCATCCAAACGAAGCTGCGATCACGTTCCTGTGGACGGATGGGGTCTGGGGATGTGAAGCGTTCAGCTTTGCCCCCTTGAATTCAGCACCGCCTCAAAATGGAGTCGGCCGGAGCTGCCCTCTAAATTCCGCCGCTTGCCAGCGTGGCCCAAGTTGCCCTTCCACGATGCCCATTGCCTCGGTCGAAACAGCTGCACCCCGGTAGCTAGGTGACTCAAGGTGGACTTGTGGGGTAAGGTAGGTAAACATTCGCTTTAGAAATGATGAGGTGAGGTAGCGAGTCAACAAGGTAGCAGCATCGATAGAGGAGAAGTGTGAACAGACTGAGATGATTCACATATTTGGCCAGGTCATAATATGACATGTTCGAAATAACGTTCAGAGAAGGATAGTTGAGGGAATGAGGAGGGGGAGAGCAAGGGGGTGTGGTGATATGCTTTGAACAATGACATGAGGGCACATGACCTAAATTTGGGGATGGCGAAGGATCATAGACTTTGGAGAGAGAAAGAGAGGACTCAGAGAGCAGACTCCATTGAGTGGGACAAGCGATGGGAAGAATACGATATACAGGAATAACTAGGTTGGAACTCGAGTTCGATTGCCCACCACGACTAAAATCAGTAACGAGTGACATCTACGTTGGTCGTGGGTTGCCCTTCACTAACCCCAGCATGGTAAAGTGGTGAAGTACGATCAAACAAGTTGCATGACCATACTTAAGACGGTAGGAAGTGTGGACCCAAAAGACCCATGACGGATATTTATTTACCAGGTAAGGCCCCCACTGAGCTTTGCAGCTCTTTTTTAAAGCGACCTGGCCATAAATAATAGCTCAACAAAGTGGCTCATCGTGTGAAAAGTTATAGCAGCCACATACTCTATAAATGGGATGGGGAAGCCTTCAGCTGGTGCATTAACGAAGAAATGCAGACAGTGAAAGTGAACTCACATTCGCGCAGCCTAATCCTCAACACTGACCTTTAACTAGTGAGCAAAACGAGTGACGAGGTGGAGCATGGCGAGTCAATGGAGGGAGCATAGAGCGTGAGGCATGGAAGCGTGGAGATTGAGATGTGGAAGAATGAAAAGTGAGGCATGGAAGCGTGGAGAGTCAGGTGTGGGAGAATGGAGCTCCATGATAGGGAGCCTGGAGAGTGCCGCGAGGCAGCATTGAAATGAGGATAGGGGACATGGAGAGTGAGGAGAGGGAGGAAAATTTGCCTTCTGTAAGAGTACAATTTAGCACAAACAAACTCTAGACCGGTTGCTATATTCATCATCACATCCGCAGAGTCAGGCTTGCTTCATCCAATGCTGGTGATCTGCCAGAGATGTTTATAGACTGCAAGAACCCTCTCCAATTATCATGTTGTTTCACCTGGCCTTGCGGTTTGATACCGAGTGTCTTTCATTACAGCGGTGATGAGAGGTTATACACTGCTAATAGAAGGGCACGGACTAATTTGTAGGAGGAGAGAGCTGTGTGCAGTGCTCGGGCAATGAAAAGTCTACGGTGCAATGCAGTGCGCTGCTTTGTTGTGGTGGGTGCGGGGGGGTCGTGAACGCAGCAGTGAGGAGCAGTGAAGATTGTGGCGGGAAGCGAAAGAGGCTGGGGGTAGCACATTGCACGGGCACACGAGCGAGTCACATCCAATTGCACGATCGGTAAACATCCACCTCACATGGAGATTGTGCCAATGGCAAAGCACGGTGGGACGGTGACACGGCAGCAGCAGCAATCTCACATGTCAAGATATTCACATCATGGAATTAGAGCACTAGGCATGAAGCTCACATGCACGTGTGCACGCATAAAGCTGTTGGCTTGTCGGAGTGGTTTCAGCGAGCACCGATGACACGGATGTTATCATTGACATAAAACGGTGCATGTCATCACATCGATGGCATTGATGTCACAATGATATCATCGACATGTGCATCACAAGGTTGTAAGACCAGAGGGGTATACTCTTAGTTCTTTCGGTAAAGTCATGTCGGTAAAAACTGAAATAAAAATTAATAAAAATAAAGCAATAAAATCACGACGTTTCGTAGGCAACACAAGCTTCCGTCTTCGGGTGAAATAAAACATATCTGTATACAGATATTTAGCTGTGACCGTTTCACCTGAAGACGGAAGCTTGTGTTGCCTACGAAACGTCGTGATTTTATTGTTTTATTTTTATTAATTTTAACTTCAGTTTTTACAGATATTTTGCTGTGACGGTTTCACCTGAAGACGGAAGCTTGTGTTGCCTCCGAAACGTCGTGATTTTATTGTTTTATTTTTATTAATTTTAACTTCAGTTTTTACCTACGTGACTTTACCGAAAGAACTAAGAGTATGAATCCTTGCAGTCACGAAAGCTTCAAATCTAGAACCAGAGGGGTATTTTCCGGAGCATTAGTAAATGGCCCGGATGTAAATCACCGTCATCTCTGAGGTCGTGTCCCTTGCACCTTCTTACAACGTCCGTCGTGCCACGTGTCCGAATATTGGATCCTTTTCATTTAAATAAACTGTCTACCTCCCTCGACAGAATGACATGTTATCTTGTCCTGAAATTATATTTGTGCACTATCATGTCTTTTTTAACTGAATCATGTAAAAATTTCAGTCTTCACACCTCTTACTTTCGTATGTCAGGAAGGAAAATAAACAGTTTTTGAAGCGTGTTATAACTTGAATCCTAAGTGTTATTTAAACCAAGCCATGTGGGACAGTGGACACGGTATAGATTGCAGGTCCACCGCCAGAAAGTTGCATGGATCACACATTCGTTGGTGATGTGTTTGATGGTTTGAACTTCACCATCGTCACAGTTAGGCGATGTTTTTGATCTTCCATTTGCGGAAAGGTGCACGTACATCTCCCATGTTGGAGTTGAGCATGGTTTCGAGAGGTCCTTGATTGTCGGAAGAGAGAGAATCCCGGTATTTCCACAGTCGGGCCCTCAATGAGGCTTTTGTTTGCCATGTCTAAAGCTACCCACGGTTCCATCCAGCGAGTGCTTATGTGTTTATTTATTTACAGCTGCTGAAATGGAGGCGCATATCCAGAAAGGTTTACTGGATGTCAGCCTATGGCGTGGGTTTTTTTAGGTCTTTTTGGAGCAGCAGAACAATGTTGTCCTTAATCTTATGGTACTCCCAGGTGGTTGTGGCATCGCGTTGCACGTTGGCTGAGATGATATTCGCCAGCACGGGAAGCCACTAGAGTAGAGTGGACTTCAAGGCACTGCTGCTGACACCAAGTGCGGATGTTGATTTCGGTATTTTGTGAGAGGTGGCACTCCACACTGGGGCACAGTAGTATGCAGTGGAGTATGAGGGCTTGCATCAATGTCGCCAACGTGTGAGCATCGCTTCCTCACGTTGTTCCTGCAAGTTTTTGAAAAATGTTCCGTAGTTTTTTGTTGTTGTTTTCCTTTTGGCTTGTTCGAGAAGGTATGTGAGCATTCGTTCGAGAGTAACTACTGGGAACCAGAGGCCTGGTTGTTGCTCAGGTGGACGACGATACTCTCTTAGGTGTTTTACTTAAGATGCCAATTCTCGAAGGATGCTTCCAGGGTCTTTAGACCCTTTTGACGACGTTTAGTGTCCTCTATTGTGCGGGCTTGGGTTGTTAGTGCACTGTTCTTGTAATTGGACTTGCAGGAAGATGTCACCAGATGGTCACTGGTAAAGGGATAGAACAGCACTAGGGCAAGAACAGATCCCTGTGGGAGTCTGTTGTTGTTCATTCTTTGTTTGGATGCTTACAGCTTCACCAAGGCAGATGACGAATCAGCGGTTGCTCAGAATGTATGAGATGAGTCTCATTGTCAGACGGCAAGACACTGCTACTATAAGCTTTAGCACCATACTGTGTGATATCTTGAGGAGAGGTCGATGAACACTTGTTGCAGTTTTTGAGGTAACGTTCGTAGACCATCTCAATGTACTTGATCGCAGCAAGTTCGGCCCGCTTCTTAACTTGGCTAGTTCCTTTTGGACTATATCTTCAAGCATAGGCTTCAGCCTTTGAATCAGCAGTCACTCCAATTGCCTGTAGCAAATTCTGAGGGAAATCGGGCAGTAGTCTTTAGCATCCAATGCGTTCTTGGCGGGTTTAAGAATGGCTGTAATCTTCGACTCATTTGGTACCACACCTAAGACATGGATGTCAGTGAGGAAAGTGCCTGCCCATTTTCTTGCTCATGCTGCCAAGTTGTTGACGAATTCCAGATAAATCCTATTGAAGCCTGCGGCTTTCCCGGATCTCATCTGGGCAATATGAGCATCTACTTCCTCCATTAAGAAAGGGCCAGATAATGCAGAGGTTTGTTCACAACGGTTGGGAGTGCAATATAGTTTTTTATAAGCTTGCCATCTTGTGTTTTTGTTGATCGGCTCTCGTGAATTGCCGTTTAGCTGTCCGGAAATGTTGTCAGGGCTGACTTGGGGAGATTTGTAGGCCAGTGTCACTGCTGCTCCTAAAAGTCTTCGGAGGTGCCAGGATTTTTTGGCTGTTTTTTTAAAGTAAAGTGCCTCTACTCTTTCACGTCACCTTTGTCTTCTTTTTTGTTTATTTCAGTGACTCGAGCAATGCGTTTGTGGTCTGCTTCTGATTGACAAAAGTCTCCCGATATTTTCTGGAGACCAACGAGGAGTTGAAGCCTTTTAAAACGTTGACCTTAGCAGCTGCCTTCATGAGGCCAGCAGAGCGGTGTTGGTTGGCCGTGCACATGGGATAATCATTCTAACAGATTTCTCTGTGGCCGTGGCATACTTAGGCCATACAGCCAGGGTCAGGTTCCAACGCAGTTTTCGGTGCAATGCGAATCAGCAGAATATGAATGCCAATATGGAGCACTGCAGGCCTTTGTTAGATATTTAGAATATAGTGAAGGATGGTTCTCCTTGATGAAATAGGATTACCGCTCTTATCTCACGATCCAAAATTTAAATCGGGCGTGTAACATTTTACAATGCGCTGACTTTAAAATTCCGTGCTCTTTCGATGGCATTCATTTCCTGCCGCTGCCCATGATGGCAGCTGGCATTGTAGTCCCACATGGTGTGGCAGCCATTGAAGTTGCGAACATGAATGGTCGGGTGGCTTGGCATTGGTAGCACTAGACACGGCCATTTTATACATTAGAGACTTGTAGATGTTGACCGTTATACATCCATATGCAAATCACTCCATGTGTTAACAGCGTACCTCGTCTCGCTCTTCATGTAGGAAATGCCTTACATTTAAAATACCAGTCTGACAACGTCCCAGGCATAGGCACTGTGATGAGTTGCACACGTTACTTGCAATTTATTTACATCTCTAATTAAAACTCATTTGCAAAACATCGGCAACTGTTACAGCTACAGCACATTCGACATAAACTGGTGATGTACACAAGTTAATTATTTCTGTCTTGATTCTTTCATTTGGCTGGGCGTGATTTTCACTGTATAAGCCCGTACTATATGAGTTATAGATTTATAGGCGTATACACGTGTCACCACGTGTTGCTGTGTGTCGGTTGATGTCCTGGTCACTCTTGCAAATTAAATGTTTAATTTGGAGTATTTTCCCAGGTGAGATTTGATAGCAAACAAAACTATTCTATTGCGAGGTTTCATGACCTGGCAAAGAACCAACCTTTGCCAACCATTGCCTCCTATTATACACCTTGGTTCTGCCCTCCTTGCATTCCTTACCTTCTTATTAAAAGATCCCAACTAAACTTTAATAGGACCATAATGCACCGTGCACTCTACTCCTCATCCACACTGGGCCATGCGTGATCCTCTCCATAGCCGACATTAATGGAGCACAGTTTGCGCGGCAAAAGGAGGCGATGGAGAGACGTGGATTTCTGGCCATCGTCACGACATCACCGTATAAAGGCAGCCTCCATAAGGGGCCTTCGTTAACTGCAAACAATGGCCACTTATACGCGGATCTCAAGTTCAGCAAAAGTTGTAATCCTGTTGACATATCAAGTTCCTATCTCACTGCATTTGATGGAATTCAATGTGCAGCAGTCTGGTTGATTGATGATCCAGTACTCATTGATTCGATCCAACAACAACAACTGCCATTCACCACTAAGTGGCATTGACATCACCTAAGCACTTGTGCCAGGCTACGTGCACTTTAAGGCCACGTGAATTGTCGAACGGTCATGTGACAGATCCAGGTGCTATAGGTTAACTGACAGATGACTGGCAGATGCGTCACTGTGCCCCCTACTGCGCCAACTTGCTGTGTTATAGCCACCTGACGCTCCGCACCTTTTTGTGAACATCGCTCCTCTGCCCTCCGTTGTTGCTCAAGGACGACTGCCTCCAACTGCCCAGTAGCGTCCTTCACGAGCCTTCTCCACAGAGGCCGATCTTGACACCGCTGGTACCAGTCAGTAGCTCACCAGTGCTCAGGCACATCCTTATCACTCTTATAGCTCTACTAGCACGCTCACTTCATTAATTGATTCTTCCTCCCATGTTGAGAACTCGATCTAACAGACATGACTGTGCTGTCTCATTCAAAATGTGCAACCACCACAAGGTAGGTCACAACAACACACTACCCTCACACACTCACTCATTTCACACTCAACCACCACACTCCAGGTCACCTCAGTTATCTCTCTGCTTCGTCCCTGGCATTGCTCCACTTTTTGCAAGTCATCACCCATTCTCTCTTTGCCGAAGCTGCTTCATCATATTTCCCTTGCAATCATGAGAAGTGAATGCTTTGTTTTTCTCGAGAATAATTTATGCTAAGTCTGACAATGATGTGTATGTCACAGACTTGGATAAGATGTGAGCTGTCACAGGTGTGCAGAGTCGGGAATTTAAGTCAGGCTCCCAGAATTCCTTTGTAGTGCATTAAAGAGTACACCACAACCACCCTCGTGTGCAAACGGGTCACACATTAGTGTTACCACCATTCAGAGTTTGAGCCAGACAGTCCTGGAATTGACATCTGTGTTTGGGTTGCAGACGTTAATTTATGCCGGGATCTTGCGCCAGTCAGGTGTTTAACTATATTACAGTGTACTCAATGTCCTGATTTAGTCTGTGGGAAAGGTGGAAACCAAAGTCACACAAACACTTCCAAACCTGTGTTTGCAAAGAGCATGTCCACACAGCACATTGTCCTGTACAGTACTTGCAAACGTATCCACGCGAACAAATTTCAGAAACCATGTATCCTGCAAAAGAAACCAGGAACGATGAAAACAAATGAAAGCACACGTCGCTAGTGGCACCGTGGCCCACACGAACCTCTGGCTCCTGCGCCTGCAGCGAGTGTGGCTTGGAATTGGGTTGCGTCGAGGGGCACAGCGGAGAGAAGTGCGTGCATTGGTCCTTCGCGGCCATTGGGTCTGACACAATCAGCAACTGTTGGATGTCTCCCTGCACATGCAAAGGACACACACAGGCACGTAGTGGAAACGCACACGGCACACACGCACACATTAATATCGTAAAGCTCTCGGCAACAAACCAACAGTACAAATCAAATTGGTTGTGGTCAGATGGACCAACACTGCTGGGCCACTAACGACAATAAACATAGTAGAGTCATAACATCGCTTCTAGATTTGAAGCTTTCGTGACTGCAAGGATTCATATTCTTAGGTTTTTTCGGTAAAGTCACGTAGGTAAAACATTAAAATTAATGAAAGTAAAATAAAATAAAAATCACGACGTTTCGGAGGCAACACAATCATCAATCACTTGATGCAGCAAATCTGGCTGTGACGGTCCCACCTGATGACGGAGACTTGTGTTGCCTCCGAAACGTCGTGATTTTTATTTTATTTTACTTTCATTAATTTTTATGTTTTACCTACGTGACTTTACCGAAAAAAACCTAAGAATATCATAACATCGCTCTTCACCAACTATCTACGTAAAAGATTAGAACAATATTTTAGAGTAAACTCGTGTCATAAACAGCCAGAGTCAAAAACAATTGCTACTGGATGCATATTTATGCTATATCTTTTACGTGAACACAATAATCTATCATTCAGTGCATTCCTTAGCATTGACATTTGCTGACGTTATTACATTCACTCCCATTATTGTATTCTTATTTATATATATATAACTCATATAATTAATGTTTGTAAAATTGTTTCTATTATATGTGTTGCTCTACAATTTTTTTTATATATATTCCGGATTGTGGTATCAGTGCCTTGTCACGAGACGAATAATCCATTGGCAAATCTCTAAGACCGGTGCCATCCTTCGCGTTGTTAGAGAAGGTCCCACGGAAACGGTTATCACAGAGCTACCTCTGAAATCCTTCTTCAAGTGACCTCGGGTCCACACAATGTAGCAGTGGGCAGCACTTTCCACTCACTCTGCATATGAGAGTGATGTTCGTCACATTGCAGTCAAATCGATGTGGGTTTTTTATTCCCAGAACTGGAATTTACACAAGTGCAGAAGCAAATGTAAAGTGATTTTTTTTTTGATGCTCGGGTTGAGACCACCATCAACTCTATACTTGGGGACTCGGTAGCCAGCGTTTGAACCTATGACCTCAGTGGTGCCAGCTCAGCGCTCTGACCGTTTGCCTACATAGTAACTCTTACATGTATACTCGGGAGTCAGTGCAGCCTCCCTCATCTCACATGCCCCTGAAGTGACCACAACCCAGCCCCTGCATGGGCTTACTAAGACCACAGTGCGAATGTGCCAGCACACTCCACCTCACCATATGGGTGCCAAATGTAATGCTTTCCTTCTGCAAGACCTTTCGCAACTTCTACTGATCATGTAAACAGTTGCCTATGATCAGGCTTTGCACCTTCCTCTGGGTTACCGACATGTGGTAGATGTCTTTCCGATGTCTGTCTCAGTAATCTGCCCTCCTTCATTCGTGTGCGTCTGATCCACCACAACTTCTTCCGCATGATCGCATTATAGATGCGATTATGCGGAAGTTGTTGTCCTTCCCCCTGCACCTCCGATTAGCACAGTTGGCTACATATAGCGCGAAAGAAGTTCAACATGAATACATACAATTATTGCGTTCTTGTCACATGTTATTCCATACTTACAGATCTTTATCTCTCCCTGTGTTTCCATGAAACACATATTATACTTTATGTGTAGCTGTGTTCAGAAGCAACGCTATTTTCCAGTTGATTGACTAAAGTTCAGCTCTGACTAAGAATCGTTATTCTTGCCTTAAACCCATGCCTTTCAAAAATAACGTTTCCATTCCAAAATGTTTTGTGTCGTGAAAAAACATTTCCAATTATCGTTTTTATCCTTGATTGGCCACACATGAATTGCAAAATTCGGCATGGGGCGCTTAGTTGTATGCATGTGGGATGGGTGCATAATGCATTCAAAATAAGTCTTCTACCACTACGAACATAGTTTCTGTTCCCGTGAACATCGCGAATTGAGTCCTCCACCTGCGCTCACTGTTTCCCTGTTTACTCTCATTCATGCTGCAGGTCAGAACACTGTTTATTCCCTCGCACGGCTCCACTTTAGAATTCCCTCCCATCATTGTCTCTTTCCCAAGGCTCTCATCATCTTGCTCAATTCCAAAAAGGCGTTATCAATTACAACATTGGCAGTGCTGTTTGATGCTGGCCACTTGATGTGTTTGTCCTTTGGGTCTGTGCTCAACAATTGTGATATTGTATAGTATATGGGTAATATTGTGTGTGTAGGTGTTTGAACACGTGCACATGCTCCTGCACCTCGTAAACATCATCGTCGAGTATGCGTGTTCCGAACACCATGATACCACGCGTGTCCAGTCGGGGGGAAGAGCCACGGCCCAATCTCTGGGTTGCCACGAGTTTGCAGTCCACGTAGAGAGACACGCGTTTCCCCTCCACGGAGAATGCCACCCTGTGCCACCTGAATGGCAAACAAGGCGGCGTACCAGCGGGCAGGGTGAACACTTGGGACGGTGTGGTGGGGAGCGAACATTCGAACCTGACTGCATTTCCGAAAGAATCGGACACCAGTGTTGCCAACTTCGCGAGTTTGTCAACGTCACTATATCGATTCATTATGGGGGGGGGGGGTGCCCATAATGAATTACTGTGATGCTGAGGGGCGACTGAAATTAGATTCAACCCCATCCTATGGATACACATGAGTTGCCACGCGACTTTGCTGATCGCCGAGGTGGAAAGACACTTGCACGCGGAGTTGTGAGTCACGAGCAAGCAAAGTTGTGAGTCGTGCCCCTGTATACTTGCAAGTCATGTCCACGAGGAGTTGCAAGTCACGTGCGATCAGAGTTGTGCGGGCTCTATGGGCGCGGCACAGGCTAGAGAAGAGATGGACTGATATGGTACAGAAGGATGTAGAGCCGAGCATCGGCCTCTGTGAAGGTGACTCGTGGACACTACTGGGCATTTGGAGGGAGCCGCCCTCCAACTACAATGGAGAGCAGAGGAGCGAGCGACACTCACAACAATGAACAGAGCGCCGGGTGGATAAGCATGTTGCAAACCATTAACTTGCCTCGTGTGCTGTGCCAGTTTTAAAGTATGCTCCCCCAGGAACGCTTCTCTGAGTCTCAAGACTCTTTTTTTATTGCTACACTTAATCCCAATTCAGTAATTTGCGCATGACTTTTCAAATTCGGTAAGTTTGGACCATGACGCCGGTACATGAAGGCCTAATCTAGCAAATGACACCCAGATGATCTTTAACGTCCACTCTGTGGTAACAAATTACCGCCACTGGGCCGTGTCACCGCCACCCTGGCAGTAGGCCTCGGCAAGGTAAGGTAAAAGTTAAAAGGTAAAAACAACGAGCCTACCTTTACCCTACCTTTTACCTTACCACAATACAATCACTCTACCCTTACATTTTACCCTTTAGCAGGTAAGGTAAAGGGTAAAATTTAAAAAGCAACGAGCCTACCTTTACCCTACCTTTTACCCTTACCCCATACAAATTACCCGATTACAGGGTAATTACTGGGTACTACACATGAAAAAGATTTATAACGGTAAATAACGGTAAATGCTAGGTAGAGCGCTTTATTAAAATAGAATACTCTCGATGATTCCAATTTTACACGCTTTCTTTTAACTCACTCTGTCTGTTGTTGTCGTTGTTGTTGTTGTCGTTGCTGTATCCTCAAATCTTGTAACTAAATTTTAACCCACTTCGCAATGTGGTATCGACTGCAAACTTGGTATACTTATGTGATACTGATGACAACACTATGTTCTATCATAAAAAATAGAAAACATATTTTAAAATATTACTTGTTTATATGTTATGTTTCAGCTTGGATCTAATTGTCCACAGTCAACTGACGTTGGCTGTAATTGGCCACGGTCCCTTACGTTGTGGCAAGCTTCGGGGCCACTTCCTGGAGTCGTGAAGTTCTTCCATTACTAGTACATTTCATAAAAGCGTGTTTTTAAAAAAGTTAAAAAAAAATATTACTTATTAAATGGAGGCCACGGACTGCGCCACGGAGCTTCAAGCGGTAAACAAGGTACCGTATTTACCGGGTAATACTTCGTGCTACCTTTACCCTACCGGGTAATTCTTCCGAGCTACCTTTACCCGACCCTTTACCTTACCCCTTGGCATGTCGACAACTTTACCCTTTACCCTTTTACCCGGTAAAAAGGGTAATTACCTTACCTTGCCGAGGCCTACCTGGCAGGGAGGCCTCTATATGTGCGTGCGTCTTCGTGTCATGCACGATCTATTAATGAGCACGCATCCCAAAGTTACGTCCATAGTCACTCGGGAGAGCGCGTTGCACTTTGATGTTGCAATATTGGTGTGCATTTTCCACAGCGATTTGACAAGGTGCATTGATGATGATGACGATAAAAGTCTGAGTGAGCTCGCGTATGTGTATGTGCGTAACACTGCATATGCAGTAAGCATATGTGCCACTGAGTGATTAACAAGGATGAAATGTGTTTTCAGCCGAGTGTTTACATATGTGGGAGGAAACCACAGGGCCCAGAGAGAAGCCACGCGTGTGAGACGGGGTGGGGGAGGCAACACTATCCCACATAGATGGAACAGATGGATATTAACTCTCACACCTGTTGTACCACATTATCCTGGCAAGCCAGGCAATGTCACTTATTCGACGCCGACGGGGGGAAGTGAGTTTCGCGACATTTGTGTGACCCACCAACACCTCGTTGCCTCCCTAGTGCTGGACTACAGGTGCGCGCCACCACCACCACTTGTCTTCCATGCAGTTTGAATGGATGCACCATAGTTGGCAGGTCACGTGTGGTGGGGTAAAGTATGGGTACTCCCACCTTTTCCAAAAGTGTCTGGCTCGTGTGGAAGAGTAGGCCAAATTCCTTCTAGAAGATCTGTCCATAGTTCCTTCTCGAGGATGCCCCATCCACTACCAGTGACTTGAGGAAGTTATTGCAGGGCTGCACCTTTGCCAGGAACGTTCCAAGCCGCACACGGAGATGATGTCATTGGGCACATGGTTTCTCGTGAATTTTTTGTTGTTGCGGTGAATATAAATACATCATTATTATTGAGCTGAATCGCGACCCAAATCGTGAGGAGAGGAAATCGTATGAGGCCTAATCAAATTAGGTAAAAAAATTAAATGTGAAACGCACAAAATTGTGTAACAAGCGCAGACGATTTACATTTGCACATAGGCTGAGTGTTTATTCCACATTTATACGTGTTGTTTGACAATCATGGTTTTCCAGGCCTGCACTATTATTCTACTATGACATTACAATGGAAGGACCTCGAAAACATGGCTTCTCTCGATGCAAGGCCTGTTCGATATCACTTAATTCGGTGGCCCTCTTGCTCCACTGGGAATTCACGTGTTCGTCGCTGCTAACAAATGATTAACATTGTTTTCAGAACTGTCAAACAACAACTCCCCATTTGGGTGCTTCATCTGTCTGGGCCAATTGGTTCCGAGACCTGGTAGCGGTATTGTGTTAAACCTCCTTACGGTATATCGCACAGTGTTGATATACCTGATGCTGACTGAGAAATGTGGCCGTTTTTGGTGTACAGTGGAACATGTGGGCAGCTCTCCTCTCCACGCCACGTGGGGCATGTGATCATTTAACGATACCGCACGACACCTGTCAGGCCGGGAATTGAAAGCAGGTCCACTGGGTTTGTAGCGCAGTTTGCTAACCAAAGTGGAACCACTCCCCCAATTTCCATGCTTTACACTTAGAGAAATGCACTTTATGATAGAAATGCACTTTATGATAGGAATGTAACAATGAGTTAACGAAAGTACATTCTGACATGTAGCATACAATTGCTGAATAATATGCAATGATTATTTTCGTGTTACGAATTTGATGGTTTTGCGTCAAACTTGGACTCATACCCAACTGAGAGGTGGGTTTTTGCCTCTAAACATCTGAAAGTTAACCAGCATTGGTTCACGGGAGCCTGATTCACATGAGACGCTGAATGTCAAAACTGGCCCAGAGTTTGTGTTGAACCAATGCTCCTAAAATGATGCAATCTGAGAAGGCTATGTGGCCGATGGGATAAGTAACCAAAAACACTTGTATTTTTTTTCACGCGAAGTGATCAACTTGTGAAGGAGGGCGTCTCGTCTGGTTATTTATTCTGTTAAGTAATCATTTATCATTTACAACGTATGCAAATTATATGGAAATGTTCCCACTCGGCTGATGGACCAAATTAGAGAGTTGAAATATAAAATTCAACTCAATCGTGACCCCAATCGTCACGATTCCTCAAATGCCAGCAAGCGAGCTGTAGTCTCGAAACTCATACTGAGACATTGAAGATTGTTTTCAGGTTCCCATTGGAACGTATTAAAAGGGGCTGTTATTTACACCTCTACTCATAGCTTGTGCTGCCTACAATGGAATGATGGTGTTGTTGATGTTACAAAAAGGTGAATGGCACACGCAGGTATATGACAAAGAGAGTGAGATTGGGCAGGACACGTCACTAGAAGGGATGACGGACGATGGCCACGAATAACGATGGCATGGCAGCCAGGTGCTGGGCGGCTTATTGCATCATAGCTTCGTGGGAGGTGGTAGTGGCTTGAGGAGACCTTCATCCAGCAGTGTATTATTCGTGGTTGAGGATTGACTATGTCAAGAAATATCAAAGTACAGAATAATTTCATTTGGATTCCCCTCCCGTGGCAAGAATACTCACTTTCCATCATTGATAAGGGGTCCTTCCTGGAAAGTGGGCTGATCTTCAGGAGGAGGCCTCCCAGATTGATCCTCATAGAGGAGGGCAGGAGAGGGCCCCACTTCCAGGCCCAGCTGCTGAACCGAGCTGGAGCTGTACATCGCCAGCAGGAAGGCCCGCAGGCTCGGACGCGTGCGCAGCGTTGTCAGAATTGAGAAGTCGCGCGGAAACTTTCCACCTGCAACGCATGGACAACATCACCGCTGGAAGTTTGTATCAGTTTTATTTTACACTGATTAAAAATTTTCAACTCGTGAAAAGCACTCCGTCCATCCTTCCTCCGGGGTTAATGAAATGAGTACCACTTTGTAGGAAAGTCAACAGTTGGTTTCCTGTGGGGAGACTCACCCCTGCCATATGAATATGGAATTTACATCACTGGCTCAGGGCTGTAAACGGGAGATAAGCACCAATGTCCCAATGCTCTTTTGTGCAGCAAATAACTTTGACTGCTGGGATTGTTGAACTATAGCTGAATATAAGATAATATTAAACTTTAAAACTACACGTTGACAATGATCGTACCTGGGTATAGTTGTGAGGTGGGCACGCTCAGCTGGGCCTCCCTGCTCACGTGGAACGCTGGTGTGTCGCCCGCCGAGCCACCGCAAGCTCCCGCTGACTTGGTGACTCCAGACGGGAGGGAGGACATTCCAAGAACTTCAAGGATGTTAACGGTTTCAGCTGCAGAAAAAACGACACAGACATCCCATATTTACCCTCACCGAAGGTTAAAAGAGCAGTGCTTCATCATCATCATTAGAGCAATCATCGAAATTCAATCATGAGCTGTGTTAGATAGACCGCCCATCTCAAAGCGATTTATATTCTAACACATTGAAAAGGCCACTCCCAGTGGCAGCTGTCCCTTTGGGCACTTAAGTGACTCAGCACCTGGCCTGCAAAGATGATTTAGTCTGCCAATATGGAGCAATGATTGCTATTTGTAATCCCAATTGAGTTTACTATTGCTTCCCAGCATTGTAGTTATGGCAGTCCACAATCAAGACATTCTTTGACGGGGTAACTCATAAAACATGTGCCCATTTTATCAGCTGCCACACAAGGAGATGGAATCGAACTGGCGACCTGTAGATTATAAGTCCAGTGTGCTAACCAATACAGCACTGTGGCAGCTCCCACCGTGTCTCAGTTAAATATGTAAACATGTTGAGTGTGTTGCTAGACACGTCTACGTGCGGGGAACTTACTTTCCTCATGCAGTTATGCAAACAAAATCGATGTATACTATTCGACCCTCATAAATAAACACAGAAAATGCAGCACACCACGCAGTTTGCAAGTCCCTTGCTTTTCGAGCCCATAAAAATACTCAGGGCTACCAAAGGTCCCTGTGGGTTAGTAGAAGTAGTAATTGTTGCTAAGCCAGGTGTCACCATGATCCATCGAAGAAAGCCAGGCCTCCTGGGTAGGCGTAGTCCGCATCATCGATAGCAATGATCCGTGAGCAGCATCAGGTTAAGCGTGGACATTTTCGCGGGCCGCGCGCCCACTTGTGGTCGAGTTCCGAATGTGATTTTGACACGACTGCAGAGCAAGGCAAGCCATAACGTCTGGTTGAAGACGAGCTACGTGCACTAATACACCTAGACAACCTTGCTGAGGTCCTCTAAATTGAGGAGACAAGTGCGGGATGTCACAGTAACATTTTTGTAACGAAGTCAGACCGTTGACAGCGCATATGAAAAGCCTCCCAGGCACTTAATGTCGAATGCGAGCAGTGTGTGTCGAATGCGAGCAGGTCTCTTGAGCAAAATAGCGTAACTGATAGGAAGCAAGTGTTGTATATGCGTGCGTTTATAATGGTCATTACATTCCCACGGTGAAGCTTTTTTTAAATCCAGATTGTATTCCAAATAAACGGCAAAGGGGCGGGACTACTCGAGTAATGGGCGGGCTGGCAACTGAGTGGGTGTGGCTAAGTAAAAGTAGGTGAGCCCAACACCAAAATATCCCCGAGGCCACCCATGGTGTTGGTGGACACAGTTGCTTAGGGGGTGGGGGCTATGTTAAAGTGGGAGGGGCCAGTACCTGAATGGGTGGGGCAGTGTAAGAGTAGGCAGGCGAGTGGCTGAATGGGAGGGGCTGTGCAAGAATGGGCGGAGTTAGTGACTGCGTGGGCGGGGCTAGTTTCTCAGTCGGTGGGGTTAAACAAGAGAAGGCAAGCCAATTGGTAGAGCTAATGGCTAAGTGGGCGGGATAGTTGAGTGGACGGGGCTAGTGGTTGAATGGGTGGGGCTATGTGAGGTTGGGCATGGCTAGTGAGTGATTGGGCGCTAGTTGTTGGGTGGGTGGGGTAAGAATCGGCCGAATGGGCGGCGACTCGTGGCATAATGGCGGGCCTATGCAATGCAAGTTGGGTGGGGAAACCTTTCGAGTCTCAATTCCACTCCACAATTTCCCTCGCCCACCAGTAGATGGCGCTGCTCCCTTACCATTCACTGCATGTGTAGCAAACCCACTGTAAATATATAACATTCGCGTCAGCGTGGTTGTGGACAAAATAAATAAGTAGACAATTCGCCCCCTTCATATATATTGTACTGTCTGTCACTCCGCAGAAACAAATATACTTGAGTGTTTTACACTATGCAGTAATCACACGACCTTTCTTCTGGGGGTGCATAATTTCAGCAGATTTGTTTTCAACACAAGCACACTCTAGGCCGGTTTAGAAACTCAGTATTTTTTATAAGCAGAATCAGGCTTTGCTTGAACCAATGCTGGTGAATTGCCAGATCTTTACAGGCAGCAAGGACCCTGTGTTTAGTTTGTTGTCCTTCCTCTGGTTGGCTATGTATGGTGCAAAAGAAGTTCAACATGCATACGAAGTTCTACATACAGACACCTTGTCTGTTAGATATCGGTCCAAGCTTGAGGGAAAACTCTACCTCACAAAAAAGACCACTTAATTGAGCAATCAACCCGGCATGTTACAACCAAAGCACGTACCAAACGCTGCCAATAACACGAATAAACCAATGGCATTAATCAGAGTCAAAGTAGAACACTGAAACATAAGACTGATGAAATACACCTATGCACATTAACATAGTAAACGAATGAACACGTGATTCCACGGTCCGTGCAGAAGTATCACACTGCATTTCGGATTTATTGCTGGCCACTTGGTGTTTTGAGACGTTGGGCCTGTGTGTTAAGAAAGAAAAATAAACTGCTTCATAAGATAAGAACAATGATTGCAAAACACAGCTCGAGATACAAAGGAAATCAAAGTACAGAGGCGATGCATGGATGAGAGATGGGATGGTTGATCAATGTTTTCTCTCGTCCACAGAAGTTAAAAATTTTGGTTATTACATAGCTTTAGTTAACTGTGCACATAACTGTGCCAGTTGCAGATCCTTTTTTTTTATCAAAATATTTAATCACTTGGAAATCCCTTAAGATGGAACATCTCATTCGCAAGGGTGTCCAGGGTATCCCGTCAATGTATTGAGCTTACGTGTAGTGTATTGGTTGACACTTTGAACTCGCAATCCAGAGGGCCACCTCTCAGGGCGGCAGTTGAACCAATGAACACGCTGGCTTCGTGAGGTAGTCTGGGTGACGTCCCCTCTTCCAAGCCATCCGGACAGCGTCCAAGAGTAGGCTGAGCGGTAGAGAGCTCCAGGGGAGGTCCTTACGTCACCGGTGGCGTGAGCCACCAATTACTCGGTGTGTACCTTCACCAAGTGGTTAATGCGACGTAAATAGTTCGGATTCAAAGTGATTTCCTGCTCAAATTAACATCGAGGCGCTGGTGCTCAGCTCCCGTTCGCAGCCAAAATCCACATTTCTATGGCAGCGTCGAGTCTGTTGATGAGTATATTCACTCACACTCACCACACTGCAGATAACCTCACTTCTCTTTCTGCTTCGTCCCTCGGACTACTCCACTTTGGAATTCCCTCCCATCGCAGCTTCCCGTGAATTTGGCTTGTTGATTTTGTTGTCCCATTTTGAGGACTGGGTTTAACAGACTGACAGTTTTTGTCTCATCTAGACTCTGTACAAACACCAAACTAAAGGTCAAACCAACATTCGCTAACCTACTCACCACACTGCTGATCACGACAACACACTCACCCACCCACCCACTCATCTTCGAACTCCTTCATGCACTCACCACTCACTCAACCACTCGCTCAACGACCACACTGCAGGACACCTTACTTTATCTACTTCTTCTGCTCCACTTTTAAATTCCCTCCCATCACCTCTTATCCCCAAGCTCAATTTAAGAGAAGCGTTAACTCTTCTTATCGATTACAACTTTGACAGTGCTTGCTGTTGCTGACCGCTTGACGTTTTGGGGCTTTGGGCCTGAGCTCAGAAACTGTTTTAAAAACATCCTTCCTTTTGGCTCTTTCTCCGTCACAGCTGTCGCCAACGTGGAACCCTCAGACGCGAGCGGTTGGCACTGACAACCCACACTTCTGCGGGTGTGGAAGAGGCATCTCTATGCTGGCTTCCACTGTATCATTCGCACAGCCGAGCACTTCAACATGGCCCACATTTGGTAAATTCGAAACATTACTTACAAATGACTCCATTGGGATACGCCTCCTTACTGGCAAAATCATGCCCGTTTGCAGGCCAGGTGCTGAGTCGCCTAGTGCTGCACAGGGACAGTTGCTCCTGGGGGAGCCCTTTCAAATGTTTGAAATGTGATGCAAGTCGCGCATCGCAATGTACAGCACTCTGAGACGCCCAAAGGAGGGCGCGCCATCAGAAACCAATTATTGCCGTTGTTACCGTGTGTGCAAGTCTTGGAGGCTCGGGCAAAATTCCATCTGGGGTCACCTTACTCCACTATCCTCGGGCCGGGTGTGGCCCCCTCTCTCTTGCGTGAGTCCCCGGGGAAAGTCTCTCCCTTTAGCTCCCCCATTTGGACGGCAATGCTTATGTTTTTTATAGTCCCTGAGCAGACAGCGACATAGTTGTTATAGGTATGTAAAAGTTAAGGATTTTTTCATGAAAAGAGCAAAATTATATTGAGAGCTTCTGCAAATTGGCGACGGGAGAGAATTCCCAAGTGGAGCAGTATGAGGGTAGAAGAAAGGGACGTGTTTGACCTGCAGCGCGGGCGAGTGGGTGATTGTGTGGGTGAATGGGTGGGTGGGTGAGTGAGTTGGTGAGGCAACGAGTGGGTAAGTGTGTGAGTGGTTGAACACAGTTTGGTGGATGAGACGAAACAGTTGGTGTCTTGTAGACTGATTCCTCAACACGGGTGGAGGAATCAACGGCTGAAGTTCACGGGAACATTAACCGTGGCCGTAGTGATAGAACAGTGATAAGGAGGTGACTGACCATTGGTGATAAAGCGACTCGACTGAATCGGTGACGTCTGGATAATTAATCGAAGTGACTTCTTTAAATTGAATTGCGTGTATAATTTGTCTCTGGTTACTTTATTCTGTCATAGCCATGTGTGGATAATTACTGACTAAAACCGCATTGAAACTACTATGTAAACTATATTATATCGAGTAACGTGCTATGCACTTAAATAGTCTAAACTTTTTCCCTTACCTTAATCTCAGTGTTTTTCACCAAACCAAACTGCATGTCAACACCTTGAGATATTTGAGCTCTTTATAGAATTATACACAGACATAAATTGTGTTTTTTATTGTAGTGTTTATATTATTGCACGGAGCGGGAACCTCACTTTGTGTAATTGTCATAAATATACCAATTTACTATTTACATTTGACATCGATCACTCGCTGTGCTTTCTTAGAATCAACACGGAGATGGTCAACCCTCATTGAATCAAAGATAAACACTGTGTAGTTGTGCATCAATATATATGGTATTGCAATATTACTCTATGTGCCTCTACTGCCAAAGAGGCCGTGAACCGAGGAGATGGAGCAGGTGCTGGATGGATTGCGTCATTGTAAAATCGTGGCAGCTTGGCGACGCCTTCCTCCAGCAGTGGATAGTCCATGGATGATGCTTATGTATATAAATAATAATCAGGTATTACTATAATATTTCACAATGTCATGCCAATTACGTTACATTATACCATATGTTTCACCGCGTGTTTTTTTTGTTTGACATGTGTTATATTTTACGATGCACATGGAATTGCGGTCGCGTGGACATTTGGACATGAAAGCACAATAACGCCAATGCATTGATATGACAGAGACACTTGAAGAGTGATTACTGGATAAGCTCGGTTCGTAGCAATGGGCTTCAAGATCAAGATGTGATCATCAAGGCCACAGTCACCACACACTGCATTAATTATTATTGCGCTGGTTTATCCATCAAACAAAGAGTCTCATGACTATTTGTCTTTTTTTCCAGGAGGTTCCTGACAAGTTTTTGGAGTAGTGGGAAATGCTCATGTGTGTAATATCACCTGAGAAATTCTGCACGCAAATGTTCAGCTACAGTGGTTGTTGTCTTCGCTATGTGGGGTGAAGCCCGAGAACCCGGAGATGTACAAACTCCACACAGAAAGGCACCCAGGTCTGGAATCGAATCCAGGTGCTTCTTGCTCTGAGGCACAGGTGTTACTACTGCACCACCACTGTGCCACCCACCATGGGAAAAAAACATTATGTGCTCTTTTGGTCATTTGTAGGTAATTAATTAACACAAACCGACCAGGGTTTGCGTGACCACAAAACAATAAAAACGCATTTTAGGCCATCCGCCTGTAGGGCCTCTGGGCTTATTTTTCCAAACAGCATTTGTTTAAGCAGCGAAGTCTAGACCAGTGTCAACTTTGTGAATTTATTCAGCAGCCTGAGGTCTCAGAATCAATTCCGCCCTGCAGCGCACACCGGAGTTGCGTCCACGTTCTCTGCTATGCACTGAATGGACCCCATTGTGTCCATACAGTGCTCTTGCCTCAGCCATTATTTGTCGACCAGGTCCGATTATGCTGATGAGACACAGACAAATTGAGACCAATCCAGAATTTACCTGCTTGAAAATTTTTCGTCGTGTTTTTATTATATAGTTTTATGACACACGAGGACCCCTATCTAGCCTAGAGGGTGGCTTTGTCTATAAACATGTGGCAGTTGGAAGTTCACCAGCATGGTTCAAGCAAGACGAGCTCTGCTGATGAGACACTGTATGTAAAAACTAGTCCAGAGCTGGCATTGAACCAATACTGCTGAAAGTATGCACTCCCAGAAGGCAGTGTGCCTGATTGGATGTGTAAAAATCAACGACTTGTATTTGTTTATGTGAATGAACAGGTTTGGGTAGGCATCGAATTTTGTCGGTTTGGTTATTCTCTTGCTTATATTGATCCAGAAGCCTCTTCTGCGGATGGACTCAGATGTTACCGTATATATCAACGGTGAGGTCGAGCATTCATTCTAAATTTGAAGTTTTCGTGACGGCAAGGATCCATACTCTTTGGTTCTTTCGGTAAAGTCACGTAGGTGAAAAAATAAAATAAGAATAAAAATGAATAAATTAAATCACGACGTTTCGATTGCAACACAAACAATCATTATCAGGTGTGACAACCACAGCAAGAACATTTTTACTGAAGTGGGAGAGAAGCCGGAGTTAAGGCGTTTATATAAACTATATTATATATTATAACTCCGGCTTCTCTCCCACTTCAGTAAACATTTCCTTGCTGTGGTTGTCAAACCTGATGACGATTGTTTGTGTTACAATCGAAAAGTCGTGATTACATTTATTTATTTTTATTCTTATTTAATTTTTTCACCTACGTGACTTTACCGAAAGAACCAAAGAGTATATATAGGTAGAGCATTGTCAAGTTACCCACAGGCGGACACGCCGACACACGGCACGGGGCACGTGGATGGAGGGACACAGTTACGCGAACTCGCCAGTGTCAATGCACAAGAACCCGTGGCGATACCGAATGCATGTACATAGAACCATCTGTAAAAACCTCCGTCCATCTACTCTAGCATTTGCTTTGGCTTGATTAGAGGGCTCGTTCTTGTGCATTTACTGCAAATTCACGAGATTCCAGGCAAGTTTCTCGACATTATTACAACCCTTTCATTACGCCTACACTTCATACACAATGTGCAAAATACACACGCGGGCACACGCACGCACGCGTGCCGTATCATATAATGCGCCGCTCTGTGTGGGAACTCCAACGCCAAGTGAACGGCACAAGTTGTGACTTCTCAAAAATAAAAGTACAAGCGCACAAAGCTACATACAAACAAAGACGAAGATCCGTATAACCTTAACAGACTTTAAGGGCAAACGCTGTTTGCGAGTACCCTTTTTAAGGCCAGTACGGTACACGAGGATGTGGGTGGCCAGCACCAACCACCACGCCCGACGTTGTTGCCACACCGCACCAGGTACGATCCTCATTTGAGGCTGAGCCTGCCTAGGCGAGGCCCAGAAACTGTTCAGAAAACCGCTACTGATGTTGACCATGAGCGGGAATCGAACTCGGGTCGCTGGGTTCGTAATGCAGCGGCGCTTACCGCTGCTACACACGCCCACACACACACACCGGGACGTAGAACAAACGTGCACACAATAAGTGAGCACGAGCACCCGTGTATTCCCAACGCGGAACGACGAACGCCCGCACGCCGGTACATTTGCATACATATGCATGCGAACGGCGGGTCCACCAGGCTTCAGGTTTTGAAAGGAGATCAGGTGCTGCGCTGTGCTGGCAACGCGAGGTCAGTGGTGGGAGGAGGGGGCCCGGGGTGGAGGAGGCAGCGGCTTCTGTGGCGCGAGTATGTGTGAGAAGGGGGTGGGGGGGCAGGAGAGAGAGAAGGGGTCTTCTGTCTGTCTGCGCCTGTGTGTGCGCGCGTGTGCGCGTGCGTGCACGTCTGTGCGAAACTCTTCATTTAATAGGTGCTCGCCAACAGACTGCCCTGCAGATGCCGCGGCTAAGAAGGGGCATCTTTGTGAAAAAATATTCGAAGTTGTCTGCGTACGTTTTTATTGATTATATTTTATGATAATATAGTTTGGCTTGGAGGAGGAGGGGGGGAGTTCTAGCGGCTTATTGTCCAAAGATCCTCGCAATAAAATCCCGATGGCAACAGAGAGAATTTCAGAGAGGGGGGGAAAAACCTCCGCTAGTGCAGCCGCTTATTGCATTTTTAGAATAGTTTGCGATGGGTTCAAGGAAACACGTGGGGAGAATGAACATCACAGGTTAGGAGTCTTGAGAAGAAAGGCGAGCGTCGCGCTGCGCTGCCGCACGACAAGCCACGCGCTGCAGATGGGACGCTGATGCAAAACAAATGTAAGGGCAAGCTTGGGGGAGGGACAGAGATTCTGCCAGCTTTGAGTCGCAATGAGTGAGCCAAACAATCAGGCGATTGTGTCTCAACCCACCAACGAGAGTGAGTCTGGTCGAGTGTTAAAACTGATATATTTTATTTGCTTCATATATATGAAAAAGGAAATGATGGTTTACAATTCGAGCACGTGGTGCGTGTCGATCAGATATTATCATTGTCAATCAATGGTGATGCAAGCGCTCATTAGTACGTGCTTATCGTGAATATGTACCCACTTGGTTGTGTGTGTGTGAGGGTGGGGGGTGTGATTGCGGCTTGTGTGTGCCAGTGAATGAGCGATCATGTGTTTTCACTCTGTGTGTGTGTGCAGCTGGGATGGGAAATATGGAGAACAAAAAAAAATTTGTCCGAGGGAAGGTGGAGGCAACAGAGTGAGAAAACACATTGTGGGAGTCTGAGGAGCCCGAGGAGCAGGGGAAGTGGGAGAGACAGGAGGAGGCAGGGTAGAGTGAGGAATTGTATCGGGTGCGCGTGGAGGAAACCGCACGCGCGCGCACGCAAAGAACGTCGTAAGAGAGGAAACACGCAGCCGAGATGATGGAAGGGGACAGCAGTGTCCAGGACAAAGTCACCACGCGGATAGCGCGCCTCCTGCTCTCCGCATAGAAAATGAATGTTCTTTTTATACATCCCATCAGCATTAAGGCCTCCTGGGAGTGTGTTCCAGGAGGCAGCAATGATTCAACGCAAGAAAACTCTGGACCGGTTTCACCATTTAGTGTCTCATCAGCAGCGTCGGGTTAACTTAGACCAATCATGTTAAACTGCCTGGTGTTTAGAGGCAAGGACTCTCCTCTCTGTTCGACTCAGAGCAATGGAGTACACAACACCGAATAATAATTACGAGCATCGTTGTGTGGGAATATAGGTACAACATCAATAAACCAACAATAATTCCTCCGTTCCACATCGCATTCATTGTGAAGGATGTTTGATGTGTTTTATGAACGCAAAAAGAACAACCGTGTATGTATGATAAACTTCTTTCGCACCATACGTAGACAACGGTGTTAATCGGAGGTGCGGGGGAAGGACAACGGACTAAATGCAAAAAGTAGTTCTAAAGGATTAAGTAATGCTCTTTAACGTGCGCTTGGGAATGTGGTAATTTTGAAAACGTGCATTCGTATCCAGGATAGCCACACACAGCTGTTTTTGAGGGAGAGTCCTGCATTTGATTTTTAATTTAAGAAGTGGTCAGCCGATTAATGATGTGTGTTTACGCAGGTGGGAGGAAACAGGAGCACCCAGAGAAAACCCACGCGCGCGAGGGGGCAACGCTCGATCCCCCGTACAGATGGAGACAGACGGTATTTCGTCTACTTGCTGCATTGCCCTCTCCTGGCGAGCCAAGGTACGGCACCTCGATTCGCCAACCCTAACCTCCACAGCGCTGGATTACATGCCACGTGCCCAGCCACCACTTGTGCTATTGCTGTCACTATTGATGAATACGCAATGTCTACTATAACGGAGTGGCAGCCAAGGAACTGAACGTGGCCCGAGAAATGGAGCGATGAGATGAGCAAGGAAATGCGTTTGGCAGGATGGCACGAATGTCACTGTGAGCTCATGAGCACGCTAGGCCTATCTTGATACCGGTGACAGCCCTCGGTGTTGTGCAGATAGAGACACCTTGGATAGACCCAGGGGGCCCTGTGAGCAGCAGCAGCGACGAGCACCACCAGCTATGATAGAAGTTATGTTGCTGTTGGTGCTGAGCCCCCGTCATGGTGAAACTTCGTACTATCTCCCATACTGCAAAATGCCAAATAATGTTTTTCCGGGATGCCCGTCAGCTGAAGTACCAGTCTGTATTTACCAAGGGGTAAAACTACTCTCCGTTAACGTTTTATGAATTTTACTGCGGAAAAATCACCGTATAACAATGTATGAGTATACGGCTATATACAAACACTCAGCATTGATCCGATGATTAACAAAGTTAACTGATGTGATTGCACTTAAGCTTTGTTTGGAGCTGAAAACCAGGTCCCGGTCACACCACAGTCGACCGGACGGACTGTGGCGTCTCATCCACGCTGCATTCAAACGCCAACATCTGTGAGTCACAACAACACGCTCGCTCTCAACCATCCACCCACCCACCCACTCGCCACACTGCAGGCCACCTCGCTTTTCTTTCTGTTTCTTCCATCGCACTGCTCCACTTTGGAAATTCCTCCCATCGTTTCTTTCATCCCAACTTTAGTTTGTATTATTATTGATCTTTTGTAATTTGACAAGGCACAAACCGTAACATGGGAGGGGGGAGGAGGTACAGAAATGTTCACGGACGGAAGCCGAAAGTCGGTGCTCCTGGATTCTGAGAAGCGGCTCACTGCCCCGCTCACGTAGGGAATGCGAGTGGGAAGCTGTCGGGTTTTATATGTGGGAAGGGAAGGCGAGGGGAGACGAGGAACAAACGTAAAGGGAAAAGGGGTGGGTGGGGAGACTTTCCCCAACTCTTATAATAATAACTTTGCTCAGTTGCAAAAAAAAATGCTCTAACTCTTTAGCTATTGCAACTTTGGCAGTGCTGTTTGTGGCTGGCTGCATTTCGTGTTGGGTCTTTTGGCTCGAAAGTTGTGTTCACAAAACAAAAATTCCCAACGAGCTTGAAAGTCTGCGACAATGCATCTTCCCTCCTCTCGAAATCTCCCTCACATGAAACAGTTCAGTGTAGGGAACCCAACTCTAAGCCACACCTAAGCACTGATCAGGCTTCTGTAAAATTTGTACCAGATGTTGGCTGTGCTGCTACAGACCCTGTAAAGGCCTTTTTCAATAACATTTTTTAAACATATTTCAATATCACACCCAAAAGGTAATATTACGGAGGTGCACAGGAAGTATATCGTCTCTTAGCCACGTCACGTCTGCAAGACCAAACCACCCAGACAGACATATCCTTTCACCGTGGCAGATGAAGGCTTATCTACATTATATATGTTAAGCAAAAACAAACAGAGTATTTGTTTCATCGTCGAAACTTATCTTATTGGTCATTGGACCTTTCCATATCAAGGTATCCGAGTAGAATAGGGCAGCAGTGGCAGTGCAGTGGAAACATTGGCGCATCACGCATCCTGGGCTACATTCTCGACTCGGGTGCCTTTCTGTCGAGGGTGAATGTTGTCCCCCTGTTCTGCATGTGTGTTTCACTCTGGGTTTTGCGGTTTCCTGCCATAGCAAAAAGAAAATAAACACATACAATGTAACTGGAATTGGCCAGCACGGAAAATGTACCTGCAAATTACTCAATTGAGATTGCACACCGCAGTAACATCGCCCGCTACCCCAAAGACTTGGCAGGACCCTCGTGAAAGAGAATTGTGAGACTCCGTGAGGCTTTTCTGGGTAAACCAGCGGAATTGTTATAATAAAGGCAAGTCCTTGATGAGTTTAATTTGCACCGAGTGACATTAACAGGGCATGGGCTGTTCACCGTATACTCCTGGGTTGCCTGATGTTTATGGAAAAGGCCATCCATGAAATCAAATTAACAAATCATACATCACGGCTTGTGCCCACTGAGCTACCGCTCCTCCTTCAATTCCAATGCCTTCCCCTTCACAACCGCCGCCTCTTCAAACATATTTCAATCTCTTCGTGACCTTTCCCTGCCTTATCTTGTCTCTCTCAACTACATCCATGTCCCCTCCTCTCGTCCTCTTCGTTCCTAAATGTATCTGTCTCTCTCTCTCTGTCCGTCCCTGCTTCTCCCTGTGCCCAATCCCCGTGTTCGGCCCTTCTCCCTTTTTGCACCCCTCCACTGGAATCACTTCCCCTGTACATTGAGCAGCACCGCTCGTAGACACAACACTGCACTTGAAAATAAAGCATTAAGCAGCCCCCCTCCTTAACCTCCTTCCGTTCCTCTCTTAAAGCCTCACCTCTTCTCTATTGTCCATTCTCTTCCTCTTTCCTCCCCTCACCCCTACCCTTTCCTGATCCCTAAGCGCCCCTCTATCGCTGTCAATAGTTCCTCAATCCTTGCACGGCCCTGCGATCTAAATCATTATATTCCGTGACCGTTGAGTGGAGGTACACTCTAAATATACACAAGATGAGCAAAACAGGTGACAGTTGTCCTTCTGGATAATCCAATTGAAACTTCAATGTCTCGGTGGGAGCTACCACATCACCCGCTCTGTTTGGCTTCACGAATTGTTACTGGCTCATTTGGGCCATCAGCCTGATGGGAGCATGTTCATATATATGCATAGCCGAACAATTGCTTATGTAACAGATGAAATGATCGCATAATTCTCCTTTTTCAACAGCATGGGTTTAATACAAGCAAACTCTGGACCGGTCTCAGCACTCAGTGTTTCATCAGCAGTCAGGCCTGCGCAAATAGATTACTGCTAAACAATTTGAATCGCATACTGCCAACACAGAAGCCTTCGATTCTGCTTGGCAGAATCAGAGGCTTCTGTGTCACATTGACCGACTCCATCATCACACCATCATCACACTGACCGACTCCATCATCACACCATCATCACACTGACCGACTCCATCATCACACCACCATCACACTGACCGACTCCATCATCACCCCATCTTTACACTGACCGACTCCTCAGAAGTGCTGAAGCAGTCCGCTCACTCTGCAGGATTCAGCGTCACTCAGCAGAGGTTGTGTTTACCTGTGAACCCTGGGTCTAGTTCGTATTGTGTCTGTGGTGTTCTGAATCATTTGTTTTATGTCTCCGTGCTGTTCTACTGTTTGATGTTCGACTGCTATTGGCAATGTTCCTCGTGCTACGATTCTATTTGCATGAATTGTGTTCTATAAAATAAAATGTTTGTTGCCAGTGGCCGAAATTTAAGTAGAGAAGTGCCCGTAGGAGACCTATTCCTAACACAGCCAATGCTCACTTCCGTTTCCTCTCTATGGAATCATCGCCGCATATGAATCAGAATCGTTCAGGAAAGAGCCAGTGCACGCACGTCTGGTGTTCCTTAAAGTGCCGTGGGTACGGCATACCGTCGTCACGTACCGCCACGTGCCCCCCACCCATTACGAGACTCGTTAGATTTGCGTGGCCACATCGGTCACAAACTCAGGCAGCTGTTCCTCGAATATTCACAGGAAGACCCAACATGCAGGCCGCCCTACGTCAGTGGACCCCATGTGATCAGCGGTGTAGAAACGGACAACTTCACATTCATAGAGACCCTTCCCCAGACCTGCAGCGCATAGGAGCAGCCTCCTCCTCTTGTTTATGCATTTGTTTTTACATCGATTGAGTTAAGAACCACTATTGTAAAGAGAGGGTCCTTGCTTATTACATCTGGCAGTTCACCAGCATCGGTACAAGCAAGCCTGACTCTGCTGATGAGACTGATGTTGAAATTCCACTTTGTATATTGTGCCGTAAAGAAAGGCCACTGCCCGAAACGTCGCCTATTATATATTATATATTCTTGTTTTTATTGCCAATGTTATTGACGGATGTGTTGAGTTTTCTTAGGGAAATATGCACTCCTAGGAGGCCTTGTGGTTGATGGGAGGTCTAACACATGCTTTTATTTTTTACGTGAAGGGACAGATTCGTGAATGGGGGGGGATCGTCTGCTTTTCTATTTTGTTCCTGATATTCACCACAATGACGCTACTTTATGTTGCCTGCGATTATCCTGAAGGTAATCTGTGATTCTGAAGTCAGACCACACACCCCCATATGTGAGAGACGCTTTTAGACGGTGTTTTCCCCTTATTTGTTACAAAACACATTGATGTAGAATGTTAGGATTTTTTAAAAGGTTATTTTTGTGAGGAGGAAAAATAACTCCATGACAAAGCGCTAGAAAATCGTCTCAAGATCAACTCCCTGATGCAGTAATGCGTGTTGTATAGTATATCACGAATACCACATTGTTTTATAGTCTCCTGATAGGTGTTAATAGTTGAAGCACAGCGGTCAGGCGGTTCAGTGCTAGAGCCCGTAGTTCGCAATTAAAAGGTTGCGAGTTCAAATCCTGGTTTGGAGGGGTCTCCTCAGCCCATCATCCCTCTCGGGTCAATAAAACTTAGAACCACTTCGCGAGGGAGTCAACAGGGGTCGTTTTAATGTTAGATTACCCCCGCCATAGGAATGTGGAATTTGTACCAGCGGCCCAGGAAGGCTATAAACGGGAGACGCGCACCGATGACTCAGTGCTTGTTTCAGCAGCAGGAAGTGGCTGTTGTCCGGGTGAAGGTTCACATCTTTGTTGGGAATTGACAGGGCACAGCACCGTGGCTGTTACTTCCACCACTGCCGCCGAACACACAATTCAGTTTCTCCACCGATGAAAAATAAAGTATGTGCTTGCTGCCAAATATAATTTCGACCAATGTATTTGGCAGAAAAAAAAATCTACCGAATTCGAATTTTTTTCATCCAAAATTTGTGGTAGCTCTACTTCCACTAAAACATGGATGGATGTACAGCCAGAGAGTTTAATTTCACGATATATTTGGCGAGGCTACTTTATGTAAAAGTCAAAGTTATTTCCTGCTGAAATGAGCATTGGGCCAGTGGTGCCAATTCCATATCCCTATGGCGGGAGCGAGTCTATCCGCCTGAGGACGACCGCTTGTGTTGCGATCGAAACGTCGTGATATATTATTTTTCTTTTATTTTTCTACCTACGTGAATTAACCGAAAGAACCAAAGAGTATGGATTCCTGCAGTCACGAAAGCTTCAAATAAAGAATCAATGTTGCCTTTCTCACAAAATGGTACTCATTTTAAGCATCGCACGGGGGTGTTGGGCTGAGTTAATCCTCCAAAACCAGTATTTGAAATTGTTAGCTTCTGATTGCGAGCTGCTCGCTCTCCCACAGAGCCACTTCGCCAAATATTCTTGAGAAAGTTTACCTGCTAATCATTCGCCGTCTGCTCAATGAATTAAAAGCAAGCAATGTTAGCCCAAGTTGGTGAGGTCACTACTGTCTCCAGGTTATGGGTTGCGCCCACGTCACTGGGTTCTGCATTCAGTCATGGGGACAGCGTGGCAAACTCGACCTCACTACTGGCACGCAAGGAGGAGGAAGAGAGTGAAGATGCGTGGTGTGGTACCAATAGCGGTTGGCACTCGGTCAAGTGTCAATATATTAACTTAGAAATGATTCAGATATATTTTAATATAAACTTGTGTGTAATATCATTGTCATGAATTCAAAACCCACATTTTTTTACATATCCGTATTTTGTTTTTTTATGTGTGGGCAGTTAGGGGAGCGGTTAGCGCGCTGCGCTACGAACCTGGTGACACGAGTTCGATTCTCGCTCACGGCTAACACCAGTGATGATTATCTGAACCAGTCATGGGCCTCCCTTACGTAGACTCAGCCTCAAATTAGTACGTGGTGCGGGTTTAAACATCGTCACCCAGGAAGCTAATGTGGCCATCACTCACCCCCTCGTGTGTCGTACTGGCCTTCATAGGTGCTAATTGCTAACAGTCTGTTAAGGCTATACGGGGGATCTTTGTCTTTGTGTGTGTGCCTCCATTCCTTGTTATGCTTGAGAGAGGCCGGCGCTGTGGGGGAATTTTTATGGAGGTTGCATGCATGCATTTTCGATGATAGTTGTCGAAGTTGAATAGACGTTCATGGGTCTGCTTTTTCTCTGTAGCAGAGACATTACTAAAACTAAATAAAACAACTTTTTTTGTTTAGCAGGTAAAACTCACTGAGGTATATAGCTCAAATAATAGCACAAATAATAGCTCAACGAAGTGGCTTAACACGTGGACATGTCGAGCAGCCAAACACTCTAAACGTATGTTTCCAAATGTGGAGGCAAAAAACGGAGAACCGAGGAAAAATCCACACAACCACGGGGGGAAGATATACAGCAGGCGTCAGGGTCGGGACCGAACCCACGACCTCCTGTATACCAGGCGAGGGAGGTAACATCTCCTAGCCACCGTGGTGCCCTTTGTCCCCACGAAGTTCACTTTGGTTCACATCTGTAAATTACACAATAGAGAAGCAGACAATGCATCGCCTTCACAGATCTATCTCTCCGAATTAAACCATTATTCTTTTGTTTTTCTAAAACAATCGGGCCCCACTACTTTCCATGAATGCATAATTTTTACAGCATTGATTCAGTACAAGCAAAGCCTGCACTGGTTTCGACACGCAGCGTCTGTCTCATCGGCAGTCAGGCTCGCTTGAATCAATGCTGGTGAACGTCGAACTGTTACAGGCAAGAAATTACCCTCCCTTTAAGATATGGGTCCTAGTTTGCCACAAAATAACACAATATATAACTCAAGATAATCACCCTCGTGATTATTTGAAATATGTAAACGAGCAGACAACTCATCACCACGTAGAAATGTGCTCATGGCGCCAGTCAGAGGTTCACGCAGTGCAAATCCTCTGAGTTGTTCAAAGAAAAACGTGGAGGAGGTTCTTGGAGGTTTTTAATTGGTGTGAATGAAGTGCGCCGGTGCTGCTGTGTGTGGAGGCTACTTGAGTGAGTTTGACTTGGAGGGTGAGTGCGCGATTCTGTGTGTGTCCGCGGCTGTTTGTGTATGGGATGTGTGAGTGTATGTTTGAGAAGTCAGCATTCCATCGACTTGCGAAGATGGGGGGGGGGGGGTGCGCGCGCGTGTGTGTGTGTGGCTCGAAATGGGGGTAGGGGCACTCACACACAGGGTTCAGTGTCCGTGGATGAGGGTTCGAGTTACACCCAGACGTGACTCCCACATACGCGCGCACACACACACGTCCCAAACCACCACCTATGTGTGCGTGTGTCTGTACGCGCGCAGTCGCATTTGCGGGGAGCCGTAGCGTAATGGTCTGCGCGCTCCGCTACAAATCCTGCGACCCGAGTTCGACTCGCGCTCACGGCCTCTATTCGAGAAGAAGGACCGTAAGGGCGTGAGGGCAAAGTAACGGGGCTGGACAGTGTGTGGCCCTGTGTGGATTGACGAGCGCAATGCTGCGAGTGCATGAGACCCCAGCGGACACGTCCCCTTGTTAAATACCAGGGGGTGCACGCTTGCCCCGGATGTGTACAGATTACTCACATTCCTCACTACCACCCTGGCCTTAAACGAGATATATATCACAGGCAACGTTTCGGGCAATGGCCCTTCTTCAGAGCACATAGATGGCAATGCGTGCAAAGTGTGCGTGGATGTATGGTAACGTCGACTGTGAGTAACCGTCATCACCCATGCCATATGTCCACCGCTGGATGACCGCCTTTGTATTGCAGCATGTGAGTCAAAGTCGTGTTACTGCGAGTACGAAGGATGCGGTGCGCGTGGTGCTGCCGTTGAGTTGTAGAAGGTGCGTGAGGAATGGCTGGAAACCCAGTTATTTATTCTCTCTCTCTGTCCCTGTGAAGTGCTGATGCTTGACCTGCTCGTGCTTTAGGTTATTCGCATTTTGGGGCCACACTCCTCTGCTTGCACCTTTCAGCGCCTAATATACACGTAATATACACACACACGTAGGGTCGGAAAGAATTTCCCCAGAGTATGAGAATGTTTCCACCTTCTCCGCAGTGAGCCTCCTAACGTTACCCTCTCTCTGTTCGCAGCAGCACGTCTCCACTGCTGCCACTCTTACCCCATCCCCCACCCCATCCCTCTCCAAACCCAGCACCCTTGCGACCCCCCCTTCCTTCCTGGCCGTTAATGGGTTGTGACTTGGAAATTGTGTGTAGTGTGTTCGCATACCGACATGTCTCATTCTGTCCGCGCATTCGTGTGTCTTGATGTTGCCGTTGTGAGTCTCCTGTGCTCAATTTGTGTATCTGTGTGTGCACTTTGGAAGCTGCACAATCTTGCAGCGATGCAGCACTTTGATGTAATCACAACAGACACGACGTTAGCCTTGTGTATAACAAGCAGCACACACAACCTTGTGACACACACACACAACCCTGACACACACACAACCATGTGACACACACACAACCATGTGACACACACACAACCCTGACACACACGCACACAACCCTGTGACACACACACGCACAACCCTGTGATATACACACAGACAAGCGCGCACGCTGAACACAGTGTAACGACAGCACTAACATGGGTATTTGATTTTTACAATATATATGTTTTACATTTGCGGAAAATGCACGTTTAAGCAATTTTTTTACTTTCATATTATTATTCACATTTTTATTTGCTTTTCAACTACTGGAATCGGTGTACTTTATTCACCTAGAAGATATGAATATTCTCTGCTGGTTAAGTAATTCCCACCACACAGCCTTGAGTCGCAGGAACGTTTTGTTTGAGAACACTGCGACTTTCATGTCAATTTTCTAAATTATTTTTCAGTTGCGACACAACGACAAATGTGTCCTTGGTTTTGTATCATGCATAATACTAGCGCTGCGAATCGAGTGTGCCACTTCCTGGAGGAACATCACTGATCAATTCGGTGTTATTCAACTATAACCTCGGCTTCAATATTATAAATTACTGTTTAGTACGTAGACTTTCGTGACCAATATTATTCATAAAAGTTTTTTTTGTTCGATTGAGTAGATATAAATGTGTTGCTAAACCCACCACCACCCAACACAGCCAATCATCAAGGTTTGTCACTTAATAAAATGTGCCAATTAGTTACTAGTTCAGCACACCGGTTTGTTGGAGAGTAAACCCACAACATTTACAATTATATTAATGACTTATTTATCCAGGAAAGCCACACTGGGTCAGATGTGACTATACATTGGGATGTTTGGTCCAACACGAATGACATTGCGTGTGTTTGGCTATGGGAGGAAACTGGAGAACGTGAAAGAAACCCACGCAGGACAGAGCCGGAACATACAAACTGTTCACAGAAAGGAACGCAAGTTAGGAGTCCAAACTCAGGGGTTCCTTACTATGAGCTGCAAGCGTTAGAGTAATATATTTTATTAGCAGTTCAAAATAACCCACACGCAAGAAATCGATCCATTTCCTCTTCCTTGCAGGCTGTAAACATTGTTTTTTTACTCCACATAGGGAAGAAATGGTCGCGTCTCTTTGCACTTACATAATCTCTGCATATTGTAGGCCACGTACCCACAACGTGCAGACACAACGCTCACACACAAAAGGAGCAAAAGCCCCACAGTATTACAGGCCGCCACAGACCTCTGGAATGCATGAAAATTCCAATACGTAATTCAGGAAGCTCACTCCTCCTACCTCTCTCCTTAACTCTTCCCCACCCCCATAAAATAAATAAATGTATGCCCAGTGGTAGAAATGGAAATGTGCAAGCGTCGGTACGAATTCTATTCGTGCTGCAGCCTCGATGCACACCGACGTTTTCCATAAAATATACGAGTGATTATTTTTAGGTGAAGAAAGCGTTGTGAGATTATGCCGGCATGGCAATCCGCCGTGTGGCTCCTGGACGCATCGCATGCAGGGCCAGATTAACCCACATGCCAACAAGGCTTGGGCCCTCATATGTTTTGCTGCTCCTCCTTTAGGCCCTCTGTTGCGTGTCGAAGGTAGGCACAGCTGAGCGACAGTATTGCGGCCATCGGAATTTTTTTTGCCTTTGAATTGCGATGACATCATGCGTGACCTTGCCACGGCTAAAGCTTGGGAGGCATTTTTTTCGAAGACAGTGCCGTGAGTGATTTATAATTCACGAGTTTACCTTGAGTAGAATACATTTGTAAATGTTAACCATAGATAAATACATTAATATGTTGATAACTACATTTTTTATCCCCATAAGATGAAATATATATGGAGGCCCTTCCCTCCTATTAGCCCGAGGCCCCTGATAACCTCAATCCAGCCCTGATTGCAAGTAGTAGCTGAGTACAGACATGGGTGCCGACAATAACGACGACCAATTACAGGTCCCAGGAGCCACGATCGTGAACATGCACCCCACTGGCCTGGCCAGCAGAGTTGACTTAACAAGATGGATCACACGTGGCTCATGAAACATGCATGAGCTCACATCTGCACGCCTGCCCTCCTGTTCTCCTCGCCCCTTCCCGCTGGCTGTCATCACTAGTGAATCACACGGTGATGTGTTACTCAGCTTGCACAGGAGAAATTTGGTTAAATAATTGGACTCGGTGAGACATGCTACTTGTTTGCTCGAAATGAAGGGCACATGGCCAATAGGATGTATACAAATACTTCGATTGTGTTTGTTTTATGTGGAGAGACAGACATGGAATGGAGCCGAATTGTTAACTACTAATGTTGACACTTGGTAAAACTTGCTTTTTATTGGATAAAGCAAGAGTTAGCCTATCACCGAGTTAACGTTCCTTTGCAACGAGAAACCCCATTGGATACAAAGTGTACGCATGCCAGCTGAATATTACTTTGGCTGCCAGGGCAGAGGTCGGCGGGGTTACAGCCAAGAGCAGTGATGGCACCGCACATCACCCCACTGCTACCATCAGCGGGGTTTTTTTTTGCCCAACCACGCCCAATTACGGAAACATGGCCGTGTTACCAATCTGGCTAAGGAGGCATCGAAGAAGCTTGGCTTCCTGTTATTCCAAATACTTATTCTTTAACTCTGAACAATTATTTCTACGGTACAAAACACAAATCCAGCCAAACCTGGAAACCTGCTCTGTCACAGCTGGAGTGAAGAACCCCCAGTTACTAGCTCACTGCACTGGATAGACTAGAATGCAACGCAGAACAGTCAGGGTGATTGAAGATCCAGGACTCATTCAATTCAGTCACTCGCTCACCAATGGTCAGTCGCCTCCTCATCACTCTTATATCGCAACTACCATGGGCACTATTCCCGTTAATTTTACTTGTAGATGTTTTCTCCAATTTTGAAGACTGTCTTTGTCTCATCCACCACTGCTCACCACACTGCACGTCACAACACCACTCACACTAACTCACCACACTGCAGGTCACAACAACACACTCATTCACCCACTCGCCACACTGTAGGCCACAACATCACAGCAACAACAAAAGAACAACCGTCATTCGCCACGAAATGGCGGTGACGTCACCACATGCCAGGCTATGTGCACGTTGAGGCCACGTGAAATGTGTCAGACGCCCGCTGGCAGGAGGTCATGGGGCAGACCCAGGTGCCGCGGGTCGACTGACTGAGATGACTGGCTGATGCACCACCTGTGCACCCTACTGTGCAAACTTGCTGTACTTTATCCACTCGGTGCTCCGCTCGTTGTTGTGAGTGTCGCTCCTCCGCAAACCCGTTGTTGTTGGAGGGCGACTGACTTCAACTGCCCAGTAGCAGCATCCTTCACGAGTCTCCTCCACAGCGGCCGATCTTGACACCGCTGGTACCCTTCATTGGCAAGTCCGCTCAGCTCCACATTCTCCTGTAGCACATCACTCCATCTCTTCTCTAGCCCGTGCCGCGCCCGTTTAGCCCCCTCTATCCGGCCGAACAAAAGCTGTTTAGGCATGCGGTGGCTGGGCATGCGGGCTACATGACCCAGCCAACGCAGCCTTGCCTGCCGGAGGAGCTCACTGATGGGACTTTGTCCAGATCTTTCAAGGATTTGTGAGCTCCTCACACAATCCAGCCTGGTTAAACCCAGGATGGATCGTAGGCAGGCCAAATGTTTCTAAACGGTGAAGATGTTCCATTAGGGGGGTCCACGTTTCGCAAGCGTAGAGAAGGGAGGGAATGACTGTGGCCGAGAAGACCTGAAGCTTCGTGCGGAGCGACAGACCAGGTAGCTTCCACGCAGCATTACGCAACCGATAAAAAATAATGCCGCTCGACTGATTCGGAGTGAGACCTCTGCTGTTAAACTGGAGCCAGTCATGAGCACACTGCCCAGGTATGGGAAACTCTCGACTCTCTCCACAACTGCCCCATCACCAATTGGGAGTTGTGGGGGTGGAGTGTCCGATAGTACAAAATACCCAGGCAGGTGCTTAGTTTTGGTGGGGCTGATGGTAAGGCCCCACCTCTTAGTGGCACACTCCAGGTTCTGCAGCAGCACCTCCAACTCCTCCTCTGAGTGAGCAGCAATCACCTCATCAGCATACATGACATGGTTGACCAATAGGGAGCCATCCCTTGACCGCACCTGGGCATCAATCAGCCTCCCATTGTATCTGTACCAGATGAAAATTCCTCCGGTACAGCCATCAAAGGCTTCACGAACTACGTGTCGAAAAATATGTTAAATAATGTGGGAGCCAGAGGATATCCCTGTCGCAACCCAAGGTGAATAGGGAATGGCTCCGACTCCCGGCCACGTATTTTACCCGGGCCCACTCACCATCATGAACGTCCTTAATGATCGTGAGCAGAGGGTCAGGGACTCCAAAAACACGAAGAATAACTCAGAGCCCAGGCCTACTGATGGTAGCATAGGCCTTGACCAGGTCAATAAAGCAGAAATGTAGGTTTTGTTGGAATTCCCTACACCTTTGTAACTCCCAGAAGGCCGTGCGGCTGATGTGATGTGTAACAAAAATACCAGTTAAGGAGTTGCGTGAAGGAGGCGTATTGTCTATTGATTTTGTTACTTTTATAAATTATTCAGAGTAACCAAGCATAGTTGTACATCTCAATTTGAGCAAATCCACACCCGCGATATGAGAAAAATGTGTCTTTTGCAACAGGAAACCTGGGGTGCAATGAATGTAAAGTATAAAATACACAATATGGTGAAGAAAATTGACCAAACAAATCGTGAACATCAGTCAAATTAACATAAAATTATCTAAATATTTAAATTGCTGACGCAAAATGTACAACAGCAAATGTAAACCAGCACAAGTGCGTTGGGTCGATCCTGCCACAAAGTTGATTATTGTACAAATTAACCATTACCCTGACCACGGACCTACCTATACCCGCACTCGTGTCCCCATTACAGGCAATGGTACAATGGGACCTTACTGCTTGCCTCTGACACTTCATTGGCTGGTTAAGCCATGACAAAATCAATACATCTAAAATTACAATAATCATCATTACTTATTTACCCAGTAAATAACTTCGTGTGTTTAGCTATGAGAGGAAACCGGAGTACCTGAAGAAACCCCATGCAGAACAGGGGGAGAACATACAAACTCCACGCAGAAAGACACCCGAGTCAGGATTTGAACCCAGGTCTTCTTGCTGTGAGGCACTGTGCCATCCTGCCATGCAAGAAAATACTATGTAAAATAGCGGAATGGGCAGTGTATCGTTGTCCTTGATAAATGTTGATTCAGCCAATGTTGTAGGTATTAAACATCCACAATCTTTGACTTAAAAAAATAAGCCATTGCCATTGTGAGTAGTCACTGTCCACAATGGCCTGCCAAGCTGGGTGTTTGTGCACATCTGTACGGGACTCGAGACTTTAGCGCCAATGCCAACATCGCACAGCGTCTTTAACTCTGGCAGCCACCAGGGTGCATTCTACACGAACCGGTGGTGTGCATCACTTCATTAATGGCCGCCGCGGTGGCTAGGAGATGTTAACTACCTCGCCTGTTATACAGGATGTCGTGAGTTCCATCGCGGCACTGACGCCTGTATATTTGGAGCCTGCATGTTCTCCCCGTGGTCCTCCGGTTTTCCCCTCCACATTTGGAAACATTCGTTCAGAGTATTTTGCTGCTATACATTTCCACGTGGTAAGCCACTTCGTTGAGCTATCGGTTGTGGCCAGGTCGCTTCTGAAAAATAGCTATATAGCTCGGTGGGTCTTACTTGGTAAAATAAAAAAAAAGTTTAGCTTAATGTTTATTTGTGCCTTTGACTGGGAGTGATATTCACTATAAACGCGTATTGTAAAAGTTGTAGATTTTCAACGTTAGTGTACACGTTCAATCACTGCGGGTTTGCTTACGTGTGCGTCAATCCATAGCCTGGACAGTCTTGCAAACGAAATTTTCCACCTATATGGATTTTCCAGGTTAAATATATATTTTTTTACTTTCGTAAAAATCACGTGACCTCACATAGCCAACCCCACATCTGTTGCACGCTTACTCGAGTAGTTGTTATTTTTGAACCGAGTTGCATCCTGGAGTGCGGAACCCAACTCTGATTCCCTCGTGCTACAGCCTCTGCTGAACGGATCGGTCTACACAGGAGCAGCAGTCCAACCTAACGCACATCGCGGGTGTACGATGATGCAACAGGAATGGTCATGGCCATGACCATTTTATGTGGTCACGTGGTGGTAACGCTTCTTCCTCACAGCAAGATGAGGCCTGGATTCGATTCGCAACTCGGGTACCTTTCGGTATGGAGTCCGTATGTTCTCCCAATGTTCTACAGAGTGTGAAAGAGTGAGGACGTGCACCTATCCTGGCACGAGCACTGTGGTGATATTACCACCACTTAGTGGTGGGGTGGCGGTTGTTGTTGTGGTGAGTCAGTGGAATCTGTATATTCTTCCACTGTTCTGCATGGGTTTTCTCCGGGTTATACTGTTTCCTCCAATAGCTAATAAAAAAAAAACACATACAAATGTAACTGGTCATAATAAATGTTTTTGGTTAGATCGCGTTAGTTATAAATGTGTCGTAACCCTCCACCACCCGACACGGCCAATCAGTAAAAAAAGTGTCACGTTGACAAAAGATAAATAGTTCACTACTTTAGCCCACCGGTGAACTATTTGTCTTCTGTCAACGTGACACTTTTTTACTGATTGGCCGTGTCGAGTGGTGGAGGGTTACGACACATAAATAACGCGATATAACCCAAAACCGTTTATTATGAATAATATTGGTCGCGAAAGCCTACGTGTTAAACCAAATGTAACTGGTGTTGGTCAAACATAGCAATGATGAAAAATGGCCTGCAAATCACGCAATTGGGATTACACAGCAGCAGTAGCAGCAGCGCTTTTACTGCAAAGAGTTGGCAAGACCCTCCTGAAAAAGAGACTCTATGACGCTTTCCTGAGTAAACAAGCGTGAAGAAGAAACATAAGTAAAGTTGAATTGTCTTTATTTGACCACATGACATCCAATGAGGCTATAATAATTTCTGCAAGGGAGACTCGTGCTTAATTCAAAAGATGCATAACAAAATTAGGACGTTTATACCAAAAAAGTATATGGTGATGCTGCTGCTGTTTTTGCAGTGGTGCAAGAGCACAAATTATAACAAAAAACTCAACACATTTGTCAATTGCCAGAGAGATTCATCAGTTGATGTGCTCTTAAGAAGGGCCTTCGCCTAGTATATGTATATCTTTTTAATATATTTAAGGTCGCAGTGTATATTTATTTATATTTGTTACGTTTTTAGCTATTCGTACCAATGAAGTTATATAAGTGCCTCATTTTGACCCGCTGATACAAATTGTATTCTGCTGCAACTGGAATCCACGTGGCTTGGCAGGGCTGGATAAAGGTTAGAAAGGGCCTAAGGCGAATGGGATGGAATGGTCCAGCACTCGTGTATGTATTACATCTTGTAAAAAAAAAAAATGAAGGCATCAAACACATGTATTTATTTACCCATGTAAAATTTACACATTTATTCGACGCAATGTAAATTCATCAAACATAAATCACTCTGCACTCATTACTTAGCTTCAGCTGTGGCAAATTCATGAATGCTGTCATTGTAATTCAAAGAAAACAAGATTTCCGATGGCCGTGCTGCTGTCGCTCAGCTGTTACTTTAATGTGGAACGGATGGCGTAAAGGAGGGCCTACAAAATATGAGGGCCTAATACACCTATGGGATAATCTGGCCCAGTGGTTTGAGAGTCCTGACCATGGCAGTTTTCATTCACGAAATAATATTAATTGTGACGATGCTGTTTGCAAGGTAGTGTCCGCAGTGTGTGTATTTCAAATAAAGCAAAGCACCGCTTTTAAAATGGCACCTTATATATATAAAAAAGACATCACAAAGACAAAACTACTTCCGATTAAAATAGGTACAATAACTTTTCTGCGCAAGTGAGCGTTCGTACATGCCGCTTGTGATGTAAAAGTGCACAGCCTCCCAACTGAACAAGGCTAAAGACAATAATTGTTTTAACATGGGCTAAAAAAAGTTAGAGTGATGTCCTGCTCAAATGAGTATTGATACGTCGGTGCTTATTGCCCGTTTGCAGTCCTGAGCCAGTGGTGGAAATTCCACATTCCTATGACAGTAATTAGTCCAACCATAGGACTACTGTTGATTTCTCCAGAAAGTGGTACATATTTTAATGAGCCCGCAGGGATGATGGGCTGAGTCAGCCATAAACCAGGATTTTAAGTCGCGACTTTACAAGTCGCTCGCTCTACTGCTGAGCCATCTGGCCAGTCTTGATTAATACGGACTTAACAAATGTGGACTATACGATAGCAAAATAATTATTATAATGTCATTGATTATGTATTCATAATATAACAATGAAGAAAGCACCCAGGACATACGTAATGTGGGTATGTGCACACACACACAACACAAATTATTCTGCTAAAATCACTGCAGAGGAATAAACCTCTGATGGAAATTTATAGCTTTTTCTGATTGTTCAACGCTAGAGCCATTTTATGAGCTCACAAAAACAGATGCGTTACGCTTTATTATTGGCCGATTGCAAAGCCCCTCGAATGAAAACCTCCCAGGGGTCATGGCCTTGTGACCGTTCCGAGAGTAAAAAAAACCCGCACAGGCACACTCCCGCTCAGACACGAAGCTGCTTCCTTAATTAAAACTCACTCCCACAACATCTGCAACTGTTACAGCTGGAGTGTAGTCTACACAAATCGGTGATGTGCTCCACTCGACTTCCACACGTGTTGTTAGTTATGCACTTGACTATGCGTGATGTTCACCGTATAAACGCGTACTGTGTACGTTATAGGTTTATAGGCATTCATTACGTGCTTGTTGTGTACGAGTCAATCCACACCTGGACGCCCTTGCAAACGAGATGTCCCATCTCAACGGATTTTCCAGGCGAAATATTTGAATTATAAAAATTGGCGCGGTTTACTCAATGTTAGATTGAGGCACGAGATGATTTCCCTCCGCTCCTGGAGCGATGACGCTGAAATGTCACTGTGGGCAGTGGCACGGGAAGTTCCCACAGCACCACGGGAGACGCGAGTGCAAAGTCGAATTACTTGGTGAGGCTGCTGCTGGGGCTTAAAAAAAAATTTAACAGGTAATTTGTTTTAGCAATGGCCCTTCATCATAGCACATATATGTAGAGGCCAGAAAGATAGAGTGGAGAATATGTGGAGACTGCACTATATACCTTGGAGTCCTAAAAATAATTCTAAATTCTAGTCTTACATAGTCACGCAATGGAAAACGGACATATAGAGACAGATCCATTGGAGTTACTCCCCAAATTGCTATGGTCATTAAACTCTGCTCTCCATGGGGAGCAGCTGTTCATGCTGCAGGAGAAGCAGATACACTCCATTCATGCTAGAGGCATTGCTTCGAGTAGGGGATAGATTCGAAGGCAAATTCTCCCAGTGTATTTGTGAGAGGCTGACTCATCTCCTAACAGGAGCCCCCGAGAGACGCTGTTGAAAACATGTCCACATTCCAGTGATGGGGCCGGTCTCTACATAGGCCAACCACCGTTGATGCTTGTGGTGTCTATCCCGGCGGGACAATCCGTCGAGTGAAGGCACACGAACGATTTGTCATTTGAACTCGACAGCACTTCCCTGTCAGATCACACTTGTAAACCGTGCCAATCATTGTTTCACGCAGCTATATTGAAGTCAATGTTGTAACGGCGGCTCAGCGGGAGAGCGAGCAGCTCACAATCGGAAGGTCGTGAGTTCAAATCCTGGTGTGGGGGGGGGGTAGGCTGACTCAGCCCATCATCCCTCTGTGGTTGTAAAACAAATAATCTCTTTGTGGGGAAGTCAACGGTGATTGCCCTATGATTAGACTCACCCACACCATCGAAATGTGGAATTTTCACCATCGGCTCGGGGAAGCTGTAAACGGGAGATGAGCACCAACGCCTCAATGTTCATTTGAGTAAGAAATAACGCACACTTTTGACTATTTTTTTCAACGTAACCTCATAAAAGCGTTGTTAACTGTGCACTTGAGTGTTTCCATCCACCTCAATAGGGTCTGAGTCACGACTGCCGAAGAGGTCTCTGGTCTCTTGCCCCTGATGTCGTTAATGTGGAACTAAGGCAATGGAATGTCTCGATTTTGCATCATTGGCTGCTTCTTCCAGTTTCCAGGCGCTGCCATTAACGTGCGAGAAACCCCAGCGAGGGAGGGGAGACGGAGAATCAGAGCGGGCGGGGGAGAGGGGGGCGGGCGGAACCCGGGGGGGGGGGGGGTGATTCCCCGGGAGTGAGGAGGGTAGCGGAGCTCACGGGGGAAGAGGGATGTGGACGCACGCACGCTACGCGAGCCGTCAAAAAGTCATGAGAACAGGACGTTACAACATTAATTACACCCAACGTACGTTGGGCAGAGGATAATTAACGGTACGTTCCAAACGCGCGGTGCTGCACGCGCAGTCAAATCCACGGCGGGATGAGGGCCTCCCCACGCCTTCTAGATCGTGGGGGTCAATTGACCGTACTTCACCAAATTGGTCAGAGCGGATTGGAGAAGGCGGGGAGCACAGATGTGGAAGCCTCGTACACTACAGCAATGGATTTTGCGGCACTGCCCCCTGCTGTGCACAGCATATGCACTGTGATGGGTGTGTACATGTATGGCTTCTGAATAATCCTGGCGCTCTAACAATTGGAGTCGTGTAACTCATTATGAATTGTTTTCGCCCCCCCCCCCCCGTAAATGTGAGGGTTGTGGCAATATATAAATTATAATTATTATCATTACACTTGTTCACCCAAGAAAGCTTCACTGAGTCTCTTTTCATAGGAGGCGATTATTGATTGTTGTGCAGATTCGAATCGAGCAATTCGAGGGTCATATGTTACATTTTGCTAATTTGGACCACGACGCCGACACATGATGACACACTCTCGCGAGTAACGCCACGGGATCTTTAACATCCACTGGGACGCTGACGGCAAATTATATTTGTATGGTGAATACACCCGCAGTATTAAAGACACCATGCTTTCGAATTGTGGTAGATATACGGTGAATACGAGTGCGCAGAGTACGACCATGAACCGCATTTGGTAAGGCTTCCAGTTGAAAACGAAGACAAAGTTACTCCCAGTAAATGTGTGAAATTCAGAAATGCTGGTTGTGATGTTGTCTATTCATAGCACAACCACTGCTAACTTCCTCATAGTGGTACTCCTTTTATCAACCCCGTATGGAAGATGGGCTGAGTCAACCTCAGCAGCTTTGCAACCTTCCTCATGCAAAGCTGCTCATTCTATTGCCGAGCCACCTGGTCTGATTTATAATCAGATGGTTGATGCAATCTTATAGCCAGGGCTGGTACCAGCCATCACCCTGAGCTGGTTTTCCATAACGGTGGAAACATTTTCCTGGTTTAACTCTTCATAAATAAATCTAACTGAGCCCCTTCCTATTTCAGTAACGTGGTAGCTTTTGAGAGGTGTTCAATTGATGTTTACGTTGCGCGTCCTCAAGTATATGCAAAGTACAGGTGAGGATCGCCACCTTTTCCAGTCTAGACCAAACCCAGACATAGGTCTCAGTCAGCCTAGATCTCTAAGCATAACTGTGCAGTCTGCTGTCATAAAGTTCACCACAATAACGGTATCAGATCTCGGTGAAATGCAATATTTGCCACCCAAACACAGATGCCGATTCCTGGACTGTCCTGGTAAATTCCCGACAGTCCGGGAAATACTTACCTCCATCGCAGCAATGTGGAATTTACATCAGTGGCTGTCATCTGTCTGCGTACAACCCGACCAGATGGCAACCCTAGTACAGATCCCGTGCAGGTACTGTACATGGGCATGTGTTCCTGTAATTGTATAAAAATCCTCAAGTGCACGACTTGTATGAGTGACTAAGAGAGCTTTTCAAGATTTTTCCCCATTATTTAATTCCAAAATAATTAATTGGGAAATATTCAAAATCACTTTAGACAAATGACAAAATAATCATTAACGTCAGTGTGAAGAATTATACCCACATTAAAACATATAAAAAGTATATATTTTTACCTATCCCATTAGTCACACGGCCATTTGGGAGTGAATAATTTGAGCCGCATCGGTTAAACGCAAGCAAAACCCTTCACCGGTTTTCTACATTCAGTGTCCCATCGGCCGGAGTCAAATAGAGAAAATAATGATAAAGTAAAAACAAAAGTGAAAATGTCAAAGAGTGCGTTCCCCCAATTGTGGCCACGAGCGAGCGAGCGAGGAGAGCGGGTGGAGTGGTGCTGAGCTGGCGGAGCGTGGTAATGCACGCATGCATCCTCCTCCTACCTGTCAGCACAGGCGCCGACGGGACCACGCACACCATCACCAGCAGAGCCAGGAGGGCCCTCTCTCCGCGAGCCCCCATCTCGGCCCAGCGCGCTGCTCTCTCTTCTTCTCCTTCCTCGTCTTCTCTCGGGCTTCAAGAAAAGATCCGTGTCTGAATTTAAATCTTCCAGTTTTTACCCCAAAAAAATACTGAAAAAGCAAGTTCGTTTATTTTACCAAATAAAAAAAAAACTTACACAAAGAAACAAGTATTATTTGTCACGACATCATATTTAAGTCTTTATGTGAACTGTAGTCTTGAAAAAATATACTTTACAGTATTGACATATACTGTAGTCTATAATTATATATGCATATAGTACACGCGTTCCATACAAAAATTACAAATCCAGTTCAATGCAAAAAAAGGAGGACGTATTAACTGACTGCCACTGTGTGCTGGGGAGGGAGGATTGGGAGCGACAGAGGAGCCGGTTATATGTGAGCGTGGGGGAAGGGCGCTGGGGTGGAGGTGAGAGAAAAGGGGGGAATTTGACTTCGTGACATTTACTGCTGAGTGCGTGTGCATGCGCGTGTGTGTGTGCGAGCGAGCGAGAGCGTAAATATGTGTCTCTTTTAAAGACTAAGTCAACTTGGGTGTATGTCCGTCTGTTTCGTGGCCCAGAGGTCACACACACACAGAAATACCGTCAATTGGCAGCGTTATTCGCTTGCCACCAAACAAAGAGCGGACACTTTTTTTTACTTGTGAGACGTGAGCGCTGTGGTGTACTGAACAGACGTCGGAGCTTTCTTGCAGTCTTAAACCAATGCTGTTGAAAAAGTTCACTTCCAGACGGCTGTGTGGCTGAATGGGATGTGTAAAAACAAATACTTATTTGTGGAGAGACGGGAAAGAGGCGTAGGATTGTCTGCGCATTTATTACGGTACTCATTTTCAGTGGTTTGAGTTCTTGACAGCGAATAATGCACAAGCAGAGGCTGTGTAAACCCCGGGCTTGCTACATCTATGATCTCCGCAGTAATTATGAGTTTCCGTTGGGAAGTTTAACAGCGATGCTAATGGCTTATTAAAGTAAACACATTACTGTACGTACGGTTCAAAATGGAGTAGATGTTTCTGTAATTGTTGAGAACTGTACTCTTTGTGTACACGAACACAACGGTGATCGTCGTTGTGAATTAAAATAACACAATAAATGAGCATACAATCCTACGCCTCCACACATCACATCCCACCAGCCACTATATATTTCAGGCATTGGTTTAATCATGCTTGACTGCCGAAGAGACAACGAATGTCAAAACCTTTTCAAAATTGTGTTGTACAGTATTAAACCGATGCTATTGATGCATCAATGCACTGCCAGAAGATCCTATGGCTGACGGGATGTGTATAAAATGTACTTTTGTTTTTTTGTGTGTGGAGAGACGGATATGAGAAGGGGGAATTGTCTGCGTGGTCACTGTGGCTGTTGGGCCAGCCCTGTTGCGTATCGCATCTGCATGTGGAAAGAAGCCGAGTCATTGGCACCTTCCTCCACTCGTGCCTAAATGCCGTCCATACATGCCAGTGCGACGTTAAGGCAGCTTTGGTGCGTTCCTTTATTTACCGTGATATTTTCCTTCTATTCGATTGTAAATCCAGAGGCCAAACTCGTTCGATCTCCCGTTGCAGCAGTGGTTACGTTTCATAAATCACACCCACCCCCAGACTCTACTCAACCCAGATGTATCAATGGGTTTACCACAGTTAGTCGGTCGCCCGTTGTGGTGGGGCAAAGTATGAGCAACTCTAAATTCTCCCAAGACGTCAAGGTCAGCGCGGAGGAGTAGTCCACCCTCTCCAGGGGCTCTCGAGAGGTTGCTCGAGGGGAGAGGGCCTCCACCAGCCGCCACCGCTGGCGCGAGCAAGCGGTGGCAGGGCGAAACACCTTCAGCTTTACTTTGTTTGTTTGTTAAATTGTTCACGCGGGGGTGGGTTTTAACGCACTGATCTGATGTGAGAGTTGAGTTCACGTTCGGGTCACATTACTCAGGCCTGCGCGAGTACAGTGCGTCAGACAAAGGAGTCCAGCAGTCAAGGTGGGGATGGGCAACGTTGCCGATCATTGTGCAGAGCCACAGTATTCGCCATTATAATTCTACATTTAATGACACATTCATATTTATACGATCTCTCTAAAAAAATACCTTTATTTTGAATAATCCTCTATTCTTGGTAACAAAATAAATAAGCAGACATGTCGCCTCATTCCCATATCCATCTCTCCACATAACACATTTTTTTACACATCCCACCAACCACAGCCTGCAAGGAGTCAAGTTTTTTTAGCAGCATTGGTTTAATACAAGCAATCTATGGATTGGATTCAACATTCCGTGTCTCATCAGCAGTTCTCCGTTCTTAATAATAATTTGGTGAACCCGGGTTGTGAAGACGTCGGGGTGGTTTTTCAAAATCTGCTGATGATCCACACAATATTCCAGTCTGCGATGGTCACGGTCATGAAACGTTGTGCTCTGGGGCAATCCTCATGGAAAATACACCGAATTGTAACCAGGTGGACTAACGCCACATCTCTTAGATCATATCCCCGCTACAGGTCATGTAGTCGTTTCAGTTCCGGTACAAGTCCTGACCCCAGCTGCATGGCCATACGTACCTATAGGTAGGGTTGCCACCTGTCCAGGTTTGACCGTATGGAAATTGCCATGTGTTTGGCTGGCAGCAATTGATTTGTCCCAAGATCTGGTGTTAATGTGTTGAACTTCATCACGGTAGACTGCGCAGTTTTTTCATTAGATCTAGGTTGATTGAAAATGTGTCTCGGGTGTGTGGTGAAAAGGGAAAAGTCCACTTATGGGCGAGTCATTAAGCATTTGTTTCAGCTACTGACGGTTGGCTGATGCGTTTTCCAGACAGGCTCCTTCTTGACAGACAAATTCCTTCTTGACATCACAACCTGTGGGCGTGTGCTCGTAGTATTTATCTTTTCGCATTGACACTCTCTGCGAATCCTCAATACATCACCTCTTCGTCATTAGAGCTGTAAGCATCAATGACTGGCACTAAGCAGTGGATCGTTATCATTGTTGTTTTAGTTTCTGCACTGAAGCCATGAAACACGGTTAACCAATGGTGACCAGTGGAACAGTGCGCAGCCAGTGATAGCGGTGTTGTTGTTGATTTAAAACAAAGGTCTGGGGAACTCGTAGGAATAAAACAAAAAGTAATTTTGCTTAATCTGTCCAAAAGAATGGCGAATATAATAATTTAGTCTTGCAACGCATCGCACAATATTCGCTCGCTTTCACAAAGAATGACTCAGTGGTGCGAAGGAGCTACAAACAACCATCTATAATTGCCCATGCTTTGTGGTTCTCTATATTGTAAGGTGGTTTCAGCCATTTAATGAGTGTTTACACGTGAACGCTGACCCATGACTAACTAAGAGATCAAGGCCAACCAACGCTGCAGCGCATTGGGCATCCATGATCTTGTAGAGGTCATCAGTGACCTTTCAAAGAACCGTCTCAGTTCTGTAGAACTTCTGGTATGTGGAATGCAATGGGTTGAATCTGCCTGATGCAGCGACATGGGGAAGTAACCGCTTCAGACAAAGGCACTCTATGATCTTTGAAATCATACACAGGTTTGAAATCGGGCGATGATGTGTGGGGTAATGTATGTCTTTTGTCAGGACTGGTGTTTCCTGCACCATATTTAACTGGTCTGGGAAACAGCCGGGTGGACAATAAGCGGCACAAGCATGTCCGAGCATGATTTTAGAACTGTCGTGTGAATGTAGTCGAACGGCGATGCGTTATTTGGCAGCTGTGCAATAAACGACATCTCTGCCACCGACATTGGTGCCAGAGTCTCGAGTTTTGCATTGGTTCCAGGTTGATCAAACTCAGATAAAAGACCAGGAAAATGCATAGCCTTAGAAAATGCTGTCTTGATCGTCACTTTTTTTTTATTGCCGAACAACGTTGCAAGTACTGTGCACAGACCTGGCTGACTAGTTGATGGGTGGTTGGAGTGCAGCATACCCTTCACGACACGTGACAGAAAATGGGGATCGCAAGCCAACTCATTGATGTGCATTGCATTGACAGATCTTCAGGTGGCTCTGTAAGCGAATTGGATACTCTCGAAACCAGTTTTCTTCCAAAGATGCTCCAGCCTCTTCTGCATCTGCTTCACATATAACGCTTCCAGTGACAACCAGTTACTGTGCAACTTCCCCCATTTTCTTTGGGCTTGTTCGAATGGGCACGAGTCCATCAAGAAGAGCAGTGATGTAATTTTCAAATTGAGCTGCAAATGAATCGACCATCGATGCAGGATTCAGACACGCCGATGATGACCAGATCCTCTGAAGAAAAGCATCGTGGTTCAATCATGTCCAGTCTTGGTATGATATCATTGTGATGGGTGGGCGAATAATTGGTAAGACCACTTTGCACGCCATGAGACTGTGATCTCAAATACCCACATATTCACTATGAGATCTCTTTTACCAGTGGCAAATATAATGGTAGGTTTTTACCCTTTTAACTGGTACAAAACTGACACCTTTATTCAAGGCATCATGTTTGCAATGACCACAACACAAGTAGTCAATAAAGCAAACAAAAAGAAGCAACTCTGATAAGGATAATAATATGCACTGTCCTTGAAGTTGATTGGACCACACCCGAGACGGCTTTCTTTAGAGCCTAGTCCCCATTGGTGTAGGGCCAGATGACACCAGAAGGCGTACAACTCAAAAACAGTGCAATATCAGAGTATTGAGAGTTCGGGGTAAACATTTACACTATGAGATCTCTTTTACCAGTGGCAAATATAATGGTAGGTTTTTACCCTTTTAACTGGTACAAAACTGACACCTTTATTCAAGGCATCATGTTTGCAATGACCACAACACAAGTAGTCAATAAAGCAAACAAAAAGAAGCAACTCTGATAAGGATAATAATATGCACTGTCCTTGAAGTTGATTGGACCACACCCGAGACGGCTTTCTTTAGAGCCTAGTCCCCATTGGTGTAGGGCCAGATGACACCAGAAGGCGTACAACTCAAAAACAGTGCAATATCAGAGTATTGAGAGTTCGGGGTAAACATTTACACTATGAGATCTCTTTTACCAGTGGCAAATATAATGGTAGGTTTTTACCCTTTTAACTGGTACAAAAATGACACCTTTATTCAAGGCATCATGTTTGCAATGACCGCAACACAAGTAGTCAATAAAGCAAACAAAAAGAAGCAACTCTGATAAGGATAATAATATGCACTGTCCTTGAAGTTGATTGGACCACACCCGAGACGGCTTTCTTTAGAGCCTAGTCCCCATTGGCCATACGAGCCGGAAACTCGAAGTGCCGTGGAGGGGTCTCGGCAGTCATTTTGCACAATGGCCTCCTCATGACTTGGGATGACAGCTCTCGCCACTATTAAATTGTTGTCCCTACTGCCCTGCAGGGGGAAGAGCCGTTTGGGCCGCACACGAGTGGCTCTTGTACTTGGGCATTCATAAAACGCTTGTTACTCTGCAGCTGGATTTCTTTTGGCCTGGTATGGCCAACGATGTTGTGGAGTTGTTGAAAAGCTGCACCCAGTGCGTGAGACGGAAGCCCCCCGCTAGACCAGCCTACCCACCGTTACAGTCGATTCGGGTGTCCCGCATCAACGAACTAGTGGCAATGGACATCCTCGGGCCTTTTCCGACACGGCCCGCGGTAATAAGTACCTACTGGTTGGAGTTGAGTATTTCACCCGCTGGCCCATGGCTTGGCTGCTCCCCAACCAGTCGGCGGCGGCCGTTGCGGAAGCCTTTATTCAGGGCTATGTCCTGGATAAGGGGGACCCGGAACGGCTGCTGACCGACCAGGGAAAAAACTTCTCATCTACCCTTCTGAGAGAAGTCTGCGACCTCCTTGGTACTCAAAAAGTGAGCACTTCACCGTCCCACCCACAAACCGATAGGATGGTCAAGCGCCTCCATTGGACAATCACCTCTATGTTGTGCCACCAAGTTGATGCTGCCCAACTTCACTGGGACCTCCGTATCCCTGGGGTCTTGGCCGCATACCGGTTGGCACCTTACGCGGCCACTGGGTACTTGCCCTTCTACTTGATGTATGGCAGGGACATCGACCCCCCCATGGACATACAGTTGCGCTTGAAACCACCCGCATCAAGGTCGAGATTGTCCGACCACATTGGCTCCATTGTCCCCAGGTGCCCTTAGCAACGTTGCCCAAACTGCTCAAACCCTGACGGAGTTCTGTGAACATTGTTCGGGTTGTTCGGCCCACTATGTCAAAATTAATTGCGGGAAGCATTCTTGGTATGTCCACCCGTCATGCCTAAAGCCCTACATCGCGCCGCACACTATCACCTCAGCTTCATCTCGCAGGGGCCATGCGCTTGACGTGTCCGATTAGCCGGGGTGTGTTCCTCCTGAACCTGTCTGTGAGCCGTTCCGTCTTACCATTCACCCAGATGCCACAGGAGTGAGTTCGCCATGTGCATCAACGCCGGTCGGTCGCGATGCTGCGCAACCATCCGTCCACCAGGATGGTGCTCCGACAGAGCCGGCATCTACCACCCAACAGATGCCGGGTGTTCGTCATCCGGCCTCTCCCGATTCAGCACCAAAGCACCCTGACTCTTACAATGGACCCGCGACGTGGACTCACTCTAAAATTTCCCGGTTCTGCTAGGTTCCCCTGTTCCCACGCACCCACACTGCCCACTTGTCCCCTCTGTCGGATCATTCGGTCGGTGTCTTGCATTACCTTCTTGTTCCGGCCGTTGCACTCATTGCCGTTGTTCAATTCTTTTTTGTGTGTGTGCTGTCAGGCGTGGGTAGAATATATACCTCCAGTCAGGGCCCAATAGGGGGCAATAGCCGGTCTGGTCTATACTAAGTAGGACTCGTGGGTCAGGCAATCTGGGGGGCAGTTAGGAACCAGAGGGGGGCACCCCAGGCCCCCAGTGGGAGCTGGGGGATTGCACAACAATCTAGGTCCCTCCAGAAGGTTCCAGAGAGTAGGCGTGGCCACGGGCGGACTGACCGTGGGAGTCCCATAAAAGCCAAGCCGAAGACCCAAGAGCTCGCCTAAAGATAGGACCCTAGACCTCAAGCTCCTCCGTTCTTCTAAGGGCCAGAGCTCAGTGAGGCCAGTGGTCAGAAGGCTAGGACTCTGAGGATCCCCGGAACCGACATCCTTCTCAGGGCTGGGTCTGAGTGGGCCAGTGGTCGGGACCCGAGGACTTTGGCTGAGTCGGGTCAGTCTCCCCTAGGTACCGTTAGCCAGAGGGCTAAGAGAGGGTGGTCCCAGTGGCTAGGGCACGTTAGCCCGGAGGCCGTACCTCCTGAGGTTGTTGGGTATAAGGGGCCATTACTCCTTCGTGTTAGGGACCTTCTGTGTTATTGTTAAATAAATACGTGTTGCCTCCGTCTCCATACAACTCACTACAGATGTGCAATTTGCATTAATGATGCTACTAAATACAAATTTATGAGTTCACATGGTCTCCATCGCTATCTTCATCATTTTTAGCACAGTATTCATCATCATTGTCTTTAAGCTGGGCAGCAGTGACTAATCAGGACAGTAAGTTTAAGTTTATTTTATTTGTTAAAAGGATGATACCGTTTAGCCAGTTGTTTGCCTATTTTCCTGGGGAGATCTGTGGTGCGTGAGTACAGCAACATTAAAACGAAGACAAAAATATGAATATTTCAGAGAACGAGTACAGGGTCCTTAAGGCATAATGCACAACTCACAAACGAGGTATTTAATGGTTGTAAATGAAACACACGCAATAAAAAAATCTGCAAATATAATGTGAGAGCAAGAGGCCCCAGAAAAAGTTAGGCACATGTAAGCTCTGTGCTTTGGTTTAATATGGAATTAAAGAGGGGGGAGTGACGGGAGGGAACGAAGCTATAGATGAGCAGCGAGGTTTTTCCAGAAACTTGGAGCTGAAACGTAGAAATACTTTTTACCAAAAAAAGTTTTAGCAATTGGATTTTTATGGTGGAATAAGGAGGGTCCTTCTGATGCTATGAGAGGGAGTTAGAGGAATTATTTGGTCTTTTGGTTAATTTGAATATTTTGTTTCAGAGGATGAAGACAGCTCACGATGGTCTCTCCGGATATCCAGGGGAGACAAATTTGATTTAATATGCAGGTTACAATGGCAAGTTTTATATGTAGTAACAAGGACAAAATGTAGAATAGAGTGGTATAACGAAATTCAGGTTTTAAGGTAGAGTCAGAAGCAAGGTGTCACTATAATAAAATATGAACAGGAGCTGGCATTAACTATATTCAGATGGAGTTGAGGTGTAAAAAACTAATCCAATCGGTCTTTTATCTTGTTGGCCATGTGGTCAATGTGAATCTTAAAATACAGTTTTGACAATAGCATAACTTCGGTCTTTACCGTGTTGACGACCAATTATATGGCATTAATTTGGAGTTGAAAATTGATAAAATACTGTTGTAGATGCTGCTGTAACTCCTCTATGACCTTCCTGGACGCCATCGGGGCTGTGTCTTCAGCAAAATGGTTAATGTCAGAGTGCAAATTGTAGATGCTGACGTTCAGACAAAACAAGATAGTGCCAAGAACAGAACACTGATAAACTCCCTTAGTAATTGGGGGGGGCGGGGGGGGGGGGGCGGGGGGCTTGTCAGATAATATATTATTGAAGGAGAAATTTAAATTGGTCAGATTAGTAGTTTCAAATGTAGTTATTAACACGATCTGAAAAAAGGCATTTTAGCCTTTGCCACATTATAGCATGTTCTGCATTGTCAACTGTTTCAGGTATCACAATGACGACGATAATAAAGACTGTTGATAAGGTCAAGAGTTTCGAGTACAGCAGAAGCTATGTTAAAGCCAGGGCTTTAATGACATTTCGGGGATCGCTAAAGCTGCAAAGTCATTTGGGTTGCCTGATGTGTCAGGTACCCTAATAATAATTCCAGGTGTATGTTTTTCCTGAAACCGTATGCATGTTAACACCATCTCCCTGAATTTAGAGGGGTTTTTTTCCTAAACGGCCTCAAGCATTTCCGACAGCTTACTTCTTACGTGCTTTCTATTTTTTTTACATGATAATTATTACTATGAAAATTAAAGAATGAACAGGAAGAAATACTGACACAAATAACATCAGCCTTCCAGTTTAAACTTGAATATGCAATGCCTTATGTTTCATTGCTGTTATTATTACCTATGCCATCTCTTCTATTTAATCATTGCCCCCTCTGCACATCCCACTTCTCGCATCTCACTCTCACAACTCTTCCCCCCTCGCATCTTCAGTGTACACACACACTCAACTCACGCTAACGTGCAGAATCTCACACTGGGATCATTCATCTCTCTACACCAGTGTGTGTGTGTGTGTGCGTCCCCGTGCTTTAATTTCTGGACCCAGGTTTTATTCCTAGCTATGCACATTATCAGTGGAATTCGGTTTCTATACCTGCTCATTGCCACCCCTACACAAACGCTGAAATTAATAATACATTGAGGGGTATAATCAACATTAACACAGGGGAACAAAGGCCATTGTACTTGCCATAATGGGTGCTCACTAAATAACACTTTGTCCCAACAGTTAACAAGACTAAATGGGCATCTCATTACTTCAGTGTGCGGTGGATATGCACAGAGTGATAATTTGTGAACGCATTTTTATTTTGTCAGGGCAGCAAGGTGGTGTTGTTGTGGTAACACTTGTGCCTCACAACAAGGACCTGGATTTGATTCCTGACTTTGGATCCCTTCTGTATGGAATTTGTGCGCATTCATGATGGACTGGACTCATGAGATTGGTCAGACTTATGTATGGTCTCCCCCTATTCTATAAGGAGTCCTCCGGGTTCTTCAGTTTTATTCCCATAGCTAAAAACACACACACACTGCAAATGGTGTTTTCCAAACATCCCAATGTAGAAGAACCCTCCTGAAAAATAATCTTCATATTCACTATATATTTCTAGTGTAAATACATCATTATTACTCTGCTTATTATTGTTTCAAGGATTCAAGGATGTCGTACATCCCGCCTTGTAAAACGTTCTTTCACAGATGCAAACATCAGCTGACTAATCCTCCTGCAGTGTCAAGTCGTGAACAATATTTGGAATGTACAAGATTAATAGAACCCTTCTCTTTAAAGGTATGTGCCCGTTCCCTGCTGCTTGTGTAAATTGATTTCTAGGGTTCATTGTGAACATACAAACGCTGCAATATTCTTTAGTTCGTTTTTTCAGTTCACCGCAACATGATGCTCGGGCCTTCGATGTTCTCAATGGATCTGCTCCCACTGTGATTTATTACCACATAGCATCCTGATGCTGCTGTCTGTATCGCATCATTAAACAAAGCGTTCATTCTGATCTCTCGCACAGTGGTGTGACCCTTCGCATTAGAGAACGACCAATGGATATAGGTATCATAGATATGGCTCTGTGATACCCCTTTAAGTGACCTCTGATCCACACATTAGAGGGCCGCATATTTCCACTCGCCTCTAACATTTTTAAGTCCGAGTCGGAATTTAGCCAAATTAAGTGCAGCACCAAAATTTAACACGATGGAGGTTAATTTGTTGCATGCATTGGTGACTGGGCTGAGACCATCGACTCCTGATACCTGAGGACCCAGCTTAATCACAGGTGAGGGCCCCCATCTGAAACCAGGATCTCAGTTCAGCGCTCCGACCTCTCAACCATCTGGACACCTCGGTAATATTGTAAAGATATACTCAAGGAGTTTGCCAGATGGTTCAGATGCCAAAGTACTGAGCTGGCACTGCCGAGAACGTGGATTCAGCTGCTGGCGATTGAGCCGGGTTCTCAAATACAGGGATATTATGATCAAAGCCAGTGACTGCACAAAAAACATCAGTTTCAATTTGTTTTTGCACTTGATTTGGCAAAATTACACCTCTAAGAACTAAAATATATTGGTTTGACATTCATGCAGCATTTCATAGCAGAGCTTGTGAGGAAGTGTGTAAATAAAACAAATATTCCACTTGAGTATGTTTTACTGACACATACGGTCATATACACTGTTCTGTGAGTTTACGGAACGGATTAATAATCTCATTACACAACGCCAATAGCACATATGGAATAATTTAGGAACAGGAAATAAAGTGTTTAACATGCAGGGAAATTTACTGCAAGCATGTGGACAATATGAAAATGATGCCTGGCTTATCTAGAACAATTAAAAAAATGTTCTAGACATTACATAAAAATAACTTACTACGTGTGAACTTACTGTACTGCACGCTTCTGCATGTTGATAGATCAGGGTGGTGGAATTCCAAACAAGGAGTGGATCACAGTGGTCTGATTTCAGGTGCCTGCTACTCTACATGAGAGTAAATACAGGTAGAAATAGAAACACCAGGGCTGCACTCTAATGCAGTGTAGTGTCTGCACAGCAAGCACGGCAAGCCTATGCAATATTTACTTTTCACCATCTTCGTTAATTCTTACTTTTGTCACTGGATCAGCCTACGTACTTTCTGCCAGCAGACTTAAATCACGTAGGAGTTTCAAATGTACCCGTTGAGAAGTCAAGAAATCAGGATATATTCATTTGAACGTGTAATCTTGGGCATTTGTCTGCCAGGAGGTGATGATTGCTTTGTATAATCCCAATTGAGTGGTTTCCTTGTAATTCATGAAATTGTCAAATCTAGACCATTATGCATCACTCTTTGGTCCTTTCCGTAAAGTCACGTATAAAGAGAAAATAATAAATTAAATACTAGCATACGACGTTTCGATTGCAACACAAGCAATCATCATCAGGGGGTGGAGCCCAGTATGGTGGGCGTGTGGGGGGGGGGGCGCCGTTCACCTCGTGTCCAATTGGAAGCGAGGTGAATGGAGGTGGAGCCAGCAGGGCAGTATGGGAAGGGCGGATCTGACGATCCGGAAGGGGAGGAGTCAGGGTCACGTGGTAAAGAGGATATAGGTGGGAGCCCGGAAGGGATCGGGGTCAGTTATTGGAGTGAAGAAGCAAGACCACGTTGGGTGGCCGCCGCGCCATCAGCCACGTGGCTGATGGGGCTTCGGCACACCGTCGGCCAGCGGTGTGCGGAGTGGGGGAGCGGAGGAGCTGACAGAGGAGCGCGCGTGGGCGCGCGCGAGGAGACGCTGGTCCGCTATCAGGACCAGCGGGGTGCGAGGAGGAAACTAAATAAAAGAGCAACGGAGACCAGCAGTGCTTGACGAAGTATTTTATTACATATGCGTTAATTGTGTGTTGACCGACTCTCTGTGTTGCATTACATTACATTCCGAAATTTTGCTAGGTTATTTAATTCAGTGTGTCTCTCTCCCTGTCCCCCCATTTTTTCAAGCTTCTGCAGCGTGCCACTCATTGGCATGCTAATTTCTCTAACCCCTCCCTCCCTCTCTCTCCGCCCCCGCCCCCCTCTCTCTATTTAAGGCCTCGACACAGAGACGTGGTTTCTCTGTGTGCCTATGCACGTATCTCTCTCTATATATGTCTGTGATATCTGTCTCTACTTATATGTCTGTCTATATGTCTCTGGTTCTGTGTTTTATCTCTCTCTCAAATTTAGCATTCTCAGGAAGAACGTAATCAACCAGGTAGGGTGTTGACTGTTATGTTATCCGACTCTCTGTTGTATTATATTACATTTCTAAGTATACTAGATGTGTGTTTCTATTTCATTTATACCTGATGATGATTGCTTGTGTTGCAATCGAAACAATATGCATCACGCAATGGCCTACTGTTGCGAATTACCTTTTGGGATCTGTAATGTCCACTGTGAAGCTGATGGTGCATATTATAGTTATTACATCCGCAGTATCTGGGTGCCAGGTAGATTCTAACGATGAACCTCTGCAACAAACAGAGCATGCACAACCGCTAAGTCATGTCACCACCCCAATAATTAGAGATGATAATAAACGTTTTATCGCCACGGAACCTGTCAGCTCATCTCCAGAGTGCACGCAGCTCAAACTGTGGGATGCTATAGCTGTCTGGAGCTCTGTATGAGTTTATAGATCTGCGTGTGAGTCTATAGGTCTTTCTTTGAGTCTATGGCTCTATGGGAGCCTTTCACTCTATTTCAGTTTATGTGGAACACAAGAGCAAGTAACAACAGTAGCTGCTAAGATAATACTACAAGCAGTGGAGACTGTTTAAGCAGGGTGAAATGAACTGTGGGTAAATTCTGGTGATGCCTGAACCACCTCAATACAGGTTTCGGATGCTGAAGCGTGAACCTCAAGAACTATGACCCATATTTAGTGGAGAGGATCATTGCCTATAAACATCTGGCAGTTCACGAGCATTGGTTATAGGAAGTCTGACTGCTGATGAGACGCTGAATGTCGAAATATGCCCAGAGTTCGTTTGTATTGAACCAATGCTGGTGAAATTATGTTCTCCCAGAAGCAACGCAGTGTGTCTGAGGAACTATATTTTTTGTACTTGGAGGGACTGCTTGTTTTGTTTCTCAAGAAGTGGAGCCATCTCGACCAGGCCCAAAACATGGCCTGCGTCTGTGGTGACGAGCAGATAAAGAAGCCTCGTTCATCTGCTCCAAATTGAGCCCTGAGCTAGCATGGTTGTGTGGGAGGTGTATAATTCCTCCTCGTATTCCACAGCGTCCACCCACAAGGTCTTCAGGGATGAAATAGGAGACCAAGTCGGTTGTAGGAACACTACTCTTTAATACATCCCAAAAAAAATTACCACAACTACATTTTTGTAATGTCAGTAAAGAATTCCTGATTCTGAACAAGGTGCACCAGGAAAACAATAACAAATACAACCACAAAACAACCTTCTGCAACACGCCCGCACAGTTGTATGAACTCGCCATGCCCTGTCCTCATGAGTTCCAGCCCCAGGTGTTGGTGGCTCATCACTGCAGAGAACGTGAGTTGCCAGAGCTCGGCACAAGCAGCACAGGCCGTGAGTGCACGGTGGCCACGAATCAGTGGGAGCAGTGGCGGATGGATTCTGCTCAGGTGAGTTGCTTTGTTACTAAGTTCATAGGGGTCAGCACCGATCTGAGCCTGACACCAGGGTCGCACGTACTGAAGCAGATAGTCGCTATCATAATCGTGTTATCACCAACGCACCCGATGGAGAGCCACCGGGAACATGGAGTAGCTAGGGGTACCTGACAACCTCCATTCCTAGCTTGAAGTCTACTGCTACACCAACATCGTAGCCAAGAGGCAGGACGATGTATATTCATATCCCTAGGATGTACCCTTCACTGTCATTCTGGATCAAGATGAGACTGATAAAACTGTGTAACAATTGTTTTTATATATTTTTTGTTCTTGGGTAGCAAGTGTTATTTCCTAATTGCTTATGCCTCAAAAGTACAGAAAATGGCTATTATTCCCCACAATTGTATTTTATTTTATACCTACGTGACTTTACCGAAAGAACCAAAGAGTATGGATTCCTGCAGTCACAAAAGCTTCAAATCAAGATTCCCCATAAACTTTGCTTTTGTGACCAGGGCAGTGATATTTAGATATTTACCTTTTTTCCAAAACATTGCAGATAGATTCAGTGCTGAGTAAATTTTATAGTAACAACTAGAACATTCTAGAACTTTGCAGTAATATAAATAGTATAAATACAGTGGCCTTAAGCCCCTCAGTTAAATTTAGTTCAAGTTGCCTAAGTGGATGCATATCTGCATTTTTCTGATATGGCATCAAGAGGATGCAAGCATCAGGCAGACGCATTTTGCTATGTCTGCGGCCAATTTATAAAGACAAGAGCGAAAAAGTACTCTGTGGAAGCATCTGCTAAAATGTGTGAGGCCTACAAGGCATATTTCGGCATGCCTGTCGGGGATCAAGACAAACCCTGGGCACTTCATTTCACCTGTGAGCAATGCAAAAACTCTGGAAGGTAAGAAGGACAATTGTTGCTCGGAAATTTATGTTATATAATTTGTTAAAATTGTAACAAAAAATAAAAGTTTTAATTTAAAAGTTTTACAATTTTCAATGTTATTCAAAATATATATCATTTTTTTTAAATGTTGGGACAATCTCTTACACATGAGTCATGGGTGAAAAACATGTATTTTAGTAGGATGGTACAGAGGGGAAAAGCGAGCCATGAACTTCGCTATCCCAAGAATTTAGCGCGAACCCACTGACCACTCAAGCAACTCTACTTCTGTATGGTGGACCCTTCCAAACGTCGGACTGGCAAGAATGTACCTGCTATCACGTATCCGGACCTTCCTTTATCCATCGCGCCAGTGTCACACTGCCATTAGCTCCCTGTACCCACTCCTCCGAAGAGAGAGCAGCCGATTTTAAATTTCGATTTAAAGCTTTCGTGACTGCAGGGATTCATCTTCTTGGTTCTTTTGTAAATTCCTTTGTCAAGGTTCTCTCCTCCTCTAACCCCTGCTTAAATATACGCTGCCAAGCTTGGTGGTGTTCATTCGGAAGCTGTCTTTCCGACAGCCCTGTTCTTCACCTGAGGACGGCTGCTTGCGTTGTGGCCGAAACGTCGTGAGAATTGTATTTTATTATGTTTTATTTGTATTATTTTATTATTTCCCTTCTACGTGACTTTACCGAAAGAACCAAGAAGAGAGCAGCCGACTTTAGAAGAGAGCAGCAAGTCAGAGAGTGAGGAAGACGCTGTAGATCCAGATGACGATTTCAGAGGTGGAGCTGAGGAGAGAGACCCATACTACCCCAACCAAAAACACCTCAACGACTTGATCAAAGATCTTGGTCTCACCAATTCCAATGCCAAGCTTTTGACCTCTAGGCTCAAGCAGTGCAACTTGTTAGATGAAAGTATGCAAGTCGCAGATGAGAGGAAGCATCACCAACCTTTTTTCAGCTTCTTCACCCGTCAAGATGGGCTCTGCTTCTGACACAATGTGAGCAGTCTGGTCGAGGCAATCGGAATCGCCTGTAAACAGAATGAGTGGTGCCTCTTCATTGACAGCTCATCCAGGAGCATCAAATCCGTGCTGCTCCATAATGGTAACATGTACCCGTCTCTTCCCCCGGCTCACTCGGTGCACCTTGCTGTTGTAACAGCATCAAGACCTTGCTGGACGCCTTGAAGTATGATGAGTACGGCTGGGAGGTCATCATAGACTTCAAAATGGTGGCATTCCTGATGGGTCTCCAAGGCGGTTTTACCAAGTTTCCCTGCTATCTTTGCCTTTGGGACAGCAGGGACACCAAGGCGCACTACCACAGGCGGAACTGGCCACAGCGGACGGAGTTCTCTGGGGAGGAACAACGTCAAGTGGGAGCCACTGGTGGATCCCCAGAAGGTGCTGATGCCACCACTGCACATCAAATTGGGCCTTATGAAACAATTTGTCAGATCCGTATAAATAAGGAGTTGGCAGGCTTCAAGTACCTTAAAGACTTCTTCCTTAAGCTGTCTGAGGCAAAGGTAAAAGCTGGTGTCTTCGTCAGACCACAGACAAAGAAGGTCCTGGAGTTCAATGAATTCCCCAAGAAGCTCACTAGTAAGGATAAACCAGCTTGGGACAGCTTTGTCGCAATGGTTTGTGGCATACTGGGCAATCACAAGGTCGAAAACAATGTGGAGCTGGTTGAGACTCTGGTGAAGAACTACGGCACAATGGGCTGTAGGATATCCCTCAAAGTTCATATCCTTGATGCTCATCTTGATAAATTCAAGGAGAACATGGGAGCATACTCGGAGGAGCAAGGCGAGCGCTTCCACCGGGATATACTGGACTTTGAACGCCACTACCAAGGACAGTATAATGAGAACATGATGGGAGACTACATTTGGAGGCTGATTCGTGAAAGTGATTTGCATTATAATCGTAAATCTCGAAAAACGACTCACTTCTAGATATAATATTTAGTAGTCATTTTTTATTACTTTAGTATAAATACATGTTAATTTTGATTCATATATAGTTTTTTTCTGACTTTATGTGAACGAAAAGACACAAATTCGCCCGTTTTGTCATTAAATAAATAATATTAAAAAACTTTCTCTTTTTTTAAACACGCTTTCATGAAATGTACCGTACTAGTAATGGAAGAAATCCACGACTCCAGGAACTGGCCCCGAAGCTTGCCATAACTTAAGGGACCGTGGTGATTTATAGCCAACGTTAGTTGAGCGTGGACAATTAGACCCAAGCCGAAACATAACATATGAAAAATAACGTTTAAAATATATATTTTTTATTTGCAATGATAGAATATAGTATTGTCATCAGTATGACATAAGTATACCAAGTTTGCAGTCGACACCACATTGGGAAGTGAGTAAAAATCCAGTTACAAATTTGAGGATACAACAACAGACAGAGTTAACAAAAAGCGTGTAAAATAAAATACGTACATTTTTAAATATTACTGTCATGGTCACAAAAGCAACATTTGTCGGGAATAGCAGACATTTTCTATACTTTTTAGGCATACGCAATTATGAAATAACACTACCCAGGAACAAAAATTGTGTTACATAGTGTAATCTGAGAAGTCGCTACACCCTGTTGTCAAACTGTAGCTCGGGATCACTGTCAACAATTACTGTAATCCTGTGATTTACTGCTCACCGTTACGCTGGTTAGTTTGTCACTCCGACCCACAGTCATGATGGTAAGTGGAGGTCGACTGGAAATCTTGGGACTCACTGCTCACGATTAATCTGGATCGCATTTTGCTCTGTGACTGGATCGCTGTCACACTGTTAAGTCGAGCTAGCCTTGTAATTCTGGGGCTCACTGGTCACTGTTCTCTGATACACCAGTATCTATGTTACACCTGTATCTCTGTTACACCTGGGCAAACACGAACCTGCTGCAGAAATCCATCATCAGTGACCCCGCAATCCTCCAACCCGGATGTGATCTGGTCCTCCTTGAATAGGATCCGGACACTCTGTAGAAGACGTTTGGACACTATCTCCAAGAATGGAAAGTTAACGAGAGTCCAGTTTGGGACCGTGGTGCGACATCTCAGACCATACAACATATCGTAAACGACTGCCCAATCAGATAATTAAACGGCGTTCTGAAACAAATCCACGAGGCTACTCCTGAAGCAGTTGAATGGATATAAAATTTCGACATCAATTTGTAAATCTGTTACAATCCACAAAAAATCCATATGGAAGAAGCAGAAGACCAGTATCTCTGTTTCCCCATTATCTGTATTACACTTGTATCTCTGTTTCCCGGTATCTTTGTTATATCAGCATCTCTGTTACCCCAGTATCTCGGTTACCCCAGTATCTATTTTATACCAGCATCTCTGTCACCCAATATATCTGTTTCCCCAATTTCTCTGTTATATCTATATCACTGTTACCATGGTATATCTGTTACCCCAGTATCTTTGTTACACTCGTATCTCTTTCCCCAATATTTATGTTACCCCAGTAGCTCTGTTACATCAGTATATCGGTTACCCCAGTACCTCTGTGACCACAGTATATTGTTATGCCAGTATCTCCATTATATCAGTGTAGTGACATAAAAGGTGTCACTATAGTGTAGCGACAGTATCGAGTGAAGAGTGGTACTGTATGTGCGGAGCCTCTCTCTAGCACCAGAGTGAGTATGCCATGGAAGGTCTCTCTAGGGGGCATAGCCCTGGTGACGGTGAAAGAGAGGGCGGGCGAAGACATAGTACTCTGGGTGAACCCGAGAGGGCACGTGACTGGACGAGGTGGAAAGGAGGCCCCCAAAAGGAGGTGAGGGGGACACGTGATGTGGAACCAGAGTCTTCGAGAAGGATAGGGAATAGTGCATGGCCATGGACGGAGCCCGGCCACGCCGGGTCCCAAAAACGCCCTGCGCAGGGAAGCAGGAGGGGCTGGCCCTGGGAATGGAATCCGCCGGCCAAGTCTTCAGTCTTTGATCTTCGGGCTTCGCACAAGACATCGGGAGCCAGGCAGCGTGTTAGCTGACCTGGCCGATTATATAGTATTCCAGGGAGTGGTTATGTAGTTAATCGTGGTGGTCACCACCCTATATCGTTATCCCGTGTGTGGTTATGTAGTTGAAGTACCGTTGATGACTCTTGGACACCGTTGGTGAGGCACACGTATTTATTCCGTACAAGTAGTCACAACTGTGGACATACAATACTAGAGGGGGTATCGGCCCCCTCACCCGGCTAGCTGGGAATACACTGCTAGCTATCTCTGACCTACCTCCTAGTCCTCCACTAACGGGCTAGGGGAGGCTGTCTGGCCCGACACTGGTAAGTCGGGCTACGGTACCCGGAGTCCCAGAGCACTAGCTCTGGTTCTCGGGACCACGCCGCTGGCTCGGTCCTGCGCGGCCCTGACAAGGGCGGCGTCCCAGGGAAGTCCAGGGCTCTAGCTAGACGATCTTCGGTCTTCACTGGTTTAGCTTTAACATTCTGCCCCGAGCCCTCTGACACATCCCCCTTTATACTCCACCCCCGCTGAGGGGTGGGGCCCCGGGCTGCCTGGTGCGGACGTCGTTGAGAGCACCCCCCCCCGTGCACTCACGTAGCCCCGCCCACTGTGTTTGTTTCCCATAAGCTGCCATGCATAACGGCTCTCTCTCTAACACCCCTACATAGTTACCCCGTTGGGTCCGGAATAAACATGTTGCCTCCAGGGTCGAGTGTGTGCCTCGGTTGAACCCACTATGCCAGTATCTCTTCTACACCTGTTTCTCCATTACCCCAGTATCTCTGTTACACCTGTATGTCTGTTTTGCCTGTATTTTCATTACACCAGTATCTCTGCAATAGATGTACAGTGAGGGAAAAACGTATTTGATCCCCTACTGATTTTGTACGTTTGCCCACTGACAAAGAAATGATCATCTATAATTTAATGGTAGGTTTATTTGAACAGTGAGAGACAGAATAACAACCAAAAAATCCAGAAAAACGCATGTCAAAAATTTTATAAATGTATTTGCATTTTAATGAGGGAAATAAGTATTTGACCCCTCTGCAAAACATGACAGTACTTGGTGGCAAAATTCTTGTTGGCAATCACAGAGGTCAGACGTTTCTTGTAGTTGGCCACCAGGTTTGCACACATCTCAGGAGGGATTTTGTCCCACTCCTCTTTGCAGATCTTCTCCAAGTCATTAAGGTTTCAAGGTCTGGAGACTGGCTAGGCCACTCCAGGACCTTAATGTGCTTCTTCTTGAGCCACTCCTTTGTTGCCTTGGCCGTGTGTTTTGGGTCATTGTCATGCTGAAATACCCATCCACGACCCATTTTCAATGCCCTGGCTGAGGGAAGGACAGTACATGGCCCCGTCCATCGTCCCTTTGATGCGGTGAAGTTGTCCTGTTCCATTAGCAGAAAAACACCCCCAAAGCATAATCTTTCCATCTCCATGTTTGACAGTGGGGATGGTGTTCTTGCGGTCATAGGCAGCATTCCTCCTCCTCCAAACACGGCGAGTTGAGTTGATGCCATCTGACCACAATACTTTCACCCAGTTGTCCTCTGAATCATTCAGATGTTCATTGGCAAACTTCAGACGGGCATGTATATGTGCTTTCTTGAGCAGGGGGACCTTGCGGGCGCTGCAGGATTTCAGTCCTTCACGGCGTAGTGTGTTACTGTTTTCTTGGTGACTATGGTCCCAGCTGCCTTGAAATCATTGACAAGATCCACCCGTGTAGTTCTGGGCTGATTCCTCACCGTTCTCATGATCATTGCAACTCCACGAGGTGAGATCTTGCATGGAGCCCCAGGCCGAGGGAGATTGACAGTTATTTTGTGTTTCTTCCATTTGCGAATAATTGCACCAACTGTTGTCACCTTCTCACCAAGCTGCTTGGCGATGGTCTTGTAGCCCATTCCAGCCTTGTGTAGGTCTACAATCTTGTCCCTGACATCCTTGGAGAGCTCTTTGGTCTTGGCCATGGTGGAGAGTTTGGAATCTGATTGATTGATTGCTTCTGTGAACAGGTGTCTTTTATACAGGTAACAAGCTGAGATTAGGAGCACTCCCTTTAAGAGTGTGCTCCTAATCTCAGCTCGTTACCTGTAATGAAGACACCTGGGAGCCAGAAATCTTTATGATTGAGAGGAGGTCAAATACTTATTTCCCTCATTAAAATGCAAATCAATTTATAACATTTTTGACATGCGTTTTTCTGTATTTTGTTGTTGTTATTCTGTCTCTCACTGTTCAAATAAACCTACCATTAAAATTATAGACTGATCATTTCTTTGTCAGTGGGAAAACGTACAAAATTAGCAGGGGATCAAATACTTTTTTCCCTCACTGTATATCCATTACTGCAGTATTTCTGTTAACCACAGTATATTTTTAAGCAGTATCTCGAGTGTTGGGGTCTGCAGGCCACCCTCATGCACACTCACCATGCAAACACGATGTCACCCGGATCAAGGCGCGCCAGACGGGAATGTGTATTGGAGATGAGTTAAAGGGCGGAATGCGTGGGACGGGGGTCAGGGGTCAGAGGGCAGTGACGTCACCCTGACCAAGGCGTGCCAGACGGGAATGTGTATTGGGGATGGGTTAAAGGGCGCTGTGGGACGGGTGTTCGGGGTTGGTTGTGGAACGAGTGTAGCTGTGCATTGGTGAATTAAAGAAGTGCTTCAAGCCTTCTCGACTCCTCTTCACTAGTACTCCAGTACCTCTGTTACACCAGTTTGGTTGTTAACACAGTACCTCTGTTACACCTCTATCAATATTACCCCAATATCTCTGTTGCCTCTGTCTCACTGTTACCGTAGTATCTATGTGACCTCAGTTTCTCTGTTACACTGGTATCTCTGTTTCCACAGTATCTCTGTTACCCCAATATCTGTTTTAATCAGTATCCCTTTAAAACCTCTATCTATGTGTTGTCCTTTATTTGGGTTCTTACAACTTGTCCCACACGGCCCTCGCTCAGAGCCTTCCGCTTGGCAGCTTGACAGCTGCCGTCACTCACGTAGCCTTTTCCCCACTCCCGATGCAGCTCTGCTGCAGGCTTCCCTCTTAGTCTCTCCGCCCTTGTGCAGTCTCTCAGCTGCTCTCGCTGCAGCCCCACCGCTGCTCTCTGTTCCACCCGTGCCCGGACACCGCTGGCCGACGGTGCCGAGTCTCACCGCGTGGCGATCTCGCCACTCTCCACCCTCTGCCCTGCGTGGCCTCCTCCTGTCTTTATTCCCACACTCTCCTCCCGTCTCTTCCGGTTACCGCCCTTAAGAGCTTACCCCTCTCCCCCACGTGACCTAACCCCTCCCCCCGTGACGTCATATCCGCGAGGCCGTTTACACCCGCATTACATATGTTATGCCTGTGTAGTGTGCCCAACTGAGTCACAGATGTACTTCTTAGAGGTCAAAACATGTATTCCACCAACACGAATACACAAAGGGGTAGCTGCCCCTTTACGAGGTAACAGGCAAGGGTGTTGGACCACCCAGCTAACCACACTTAACACATTGGGAGTTAGCTACAATGGACCGGACCCCGGCTCGGGTTCCGGACCATGTATTGGAGACCCTTCGGGACGTAGAACATAGATCTTCAGATGACGGTAGCAACAACCAACCCCGGTCCCTGCGGGGACCCGGCTTATATGCTCCCCGGTTGGGGGCCGACTCCGCCCTTGGCCCCGCCCACCTTCAAGAGAACTCTGGCTCTCTCTCCACTTTTCTTGATACAACTTTCCCCGGACACATGACCACCCCTTAGCCCCCACCTGGAGGACCCCTGGAAACTTTACCAGTCACATACCTTCGGGGTCAACCAGAGTGCCATGGCCCAGGGTAACCCCGTCCCTGAACTGACACTCTCCCACTCCTTCCAGTGGGAGACAGCACTTCACGCCATGTGTGGTGTCAATGCGCTATCCCAGCTCTCACCAAGCCCTCACTAGGGCTGGTACTACACCCACCTACGGGGGGTCCGCAATGACGGTGCATCGCATGTCGTGCCTTGCTAGAGCCGGCATTACTCAGTGACATGCATGATGCTGCTACATACATGATGTCCGCGATGTGAGTACAGTACATCGCAAGCCATGCCTCTCTAGGGCCGACACCATACAGTGACATCCACGATATCACTTCACCTGTATCTCTGTTACAGCAGTATCTCTGTTACACCTGGCTCTGTGTGACACTAGTATCTCTGTTACACCTTTATCTGTGTACCCCAATATCTGTTACCCCTGTATCTCTCTTAAACTAGTATCACTGTAACCCCAGTATCTCTTCATTCTAGATTGAAGCTTTCGTGACTGCAAGGATTCATACTCTTAGGTTTTTTCGGTAAAGTCACGTAGGTAAAAAATAAAATAAAAAAATAATTAAAGATATAGGTTTTTGGGTTAGATCGCGTAAATATATAAATGTGTCGTTAAAACCCGCTACCACCGGAGTAAGTGTTGTCACGTAAACAGAACATGCCAATTCGTCACTAGCACAGCACACCGGTGTGTTGGAGAGCCAAGTCACAACATTTACAAACTGAGTACGACATTTCGACAGTTATTACAACTAGCTTCATCAGGCGACAGCCAGATTTGTGGAGAAGTCTTACTGTTCCGTTCCTTATATAGAGACGTAGATGTGTTGACCACCCTTCTGCGCTCTTGCACAATGTGTGTGGGGGGGGGATTACTGAGGCAACGTACATTATGCATGTGCATTATGCGAGCCCTTTGAATTTGTCCTTCCTGTCTATTGTGTTTATTAAAATAGCCCTACCAACGGTAAGTAATCCCTATTGAAGTACGCTTCCCTTTGTAGGCATGCATTTAAATAATGTATTATTTGATTATTCGCTTTCACACAGCACTAAGACGGTAGATATCCAAATGGTTAAAGTTATATTCTTAGTGTCTTTCGGTAAAGCCACGTAGATAGAACCATAATAAAAATATCACAACGTTTCGATCGCAATAGAAGCAATCATTATCAGGTGAAAAAATATAGTGGGAGGGCTACTGAGGTAGGAAAAAATATAGCGTGATAGCAGATGAGGCAGGATATTATAAAGGTTTGAGATGGGTGTAGCCCATGGATCATAAGCGAAGTGGGCAGGGCTGGAGATAAGATTTTCATGTAAATGTAAGGTCGGAGAGCTGAGCTACCTCCACGATGATGAAGCTGTGGAGGTGGCCATTGTATTGTAAGAGATTAGCATGTCAATGTAAAAAAAAACGAAAACCACCGCCACATCGAGGAAAACGAGCAATGGTGGCTGTGTTAGTGAGACATTTAGCCTGTTATTGTAAGATTAGCATGTCAATGTAAGAAAAACGAGAGCCACCGCCACATCGAGGAAAACGAGCAATGGTGGCTATGTTAGTGAGACATTTAGCCTGTTAATGTGAAGACATTTAACCTGGTAATGTAACTCAGATAGTCGAAATTAACTGCTAACATCGGCAGGTAGGAAAGATCACAGCCAGTTATGACTTAAACTGGTTAATAACGTCCTTCCAATGATTGCTCAGTTTGTACCAATCTTCTCGGTTGAAATTGTGTTTGTGTTTATATTTCTGGATGGCTTCATGAACGAATATTTGCTGATAGCCAGTGGGTTTGCAGAGCACATTCGAATGGGAAAAATAAATTTTGTTTGTGCCCACAGCGTTAAAACAATGATCAGCTACGACTGAGGTATTGGTCCTACCGTGTTTTACAGATCTGCCTTATGTTCATGAACATGGTCCGAGACATGTTGCTTATTTTCGCCAATGTGACTACTGCTGAGTTTGTAGACACCGGGGTATTGCATGTCAGGGATCACATCCTTCACAGATGGCATCATATCAATAATTGTATGTACTGTGTTGAATCGAACCTGGATCTTGTGTTTACTCATGATTTTGAAAATATTTTTGGTAACCCCTGCTATGAATGGCAAGGTGATGATTTTGATTGGGTCTTCAGATGGTTATTTCCCAACGGTTGGGGTGATAGCTTTACGGATTGTGTAGTCTGAATATCCATTCATCTTTATGGCTGGGTGTACGTGCTCCAGTTCATTGGCTCGGTGGTGATGGTCGGAAATACAACAAGCTCTATGGTGTAGAGTTTTGACAAGGGAATTCTTCTGGGATGGATAGTGGTGGGAGTCAGGTTTTAGGTAGGCATCTGTATGGGTGGCTTTCCTGTAGACAGTGTCCCATTGAGCCATCTCGTCTCTTTTCGATTAAAACATCCAAGAATGGTAACTTGCCATCCTTTTCCCCCTCCATGGTGAATTTGATGGCTGGGTGCATGGAATTGATGTGATTGAAAAATTAGCCCAGAGCTGGTAGGCCATGTGGCCAGATCGGTTAAAGTTATTTTGATTTCCTTCAATTTCGATAGATTATCTAATTAGTATTGGCCAGTAGTAGCTAGTTTTGCACAACACTTCAACATTATCTAAATCAATTGAGTGTCTTTGTTGACACGCGTATTCTGCAACTGCTGACAGTTGCATTTAGGAGAATTTAACATTTTTCGGATGTTATTTTAGTCTCGCGCTGATCATTCGTCCTGTTTGCCCAACATAACATTTACTACACGTCCAGTTAATCCTGTACACACCTTCTGTTGATAGCTTCGGTAATACATATTTTGTACCAGATATTACATTCATTATTTTATGTACCGTGCCAAATCTGACTCGGATGTTTTGTTTTCCAAACATCTGGCTAGTTTATCAGTTACTCTTGCAATGTACGGTATTTTGATCGTTTTAATTACTTGGGGAGTTTCAATGCTCTTGTTATTTGATTTGGTTTTGGTATTCAATGCCCTGCTGATTTGTTCATCATTGTAATCGTTCATTTTCAGCGCATCTTTAACATGTTGAATTTTACTTCTCAGAGTGTTACGATCTGACACTTTCTTAGCTGGATGAATGAGCGTCTTGATAAGAGCAGATTTCTATGCGGGGTGATGGTGTGATTCTGCATTCAGATAGGCGCTCAGTATGCGTTTTCTTTCGGTAAACACTGTGTTATTTTACCATTTTTACCCCGTCCGAGCACAATATCCAGAAATGGTAAAGTTCTGTCAGCTTCCACTTCCACAGAGAACTGGATGGATGGATTTGGCGAGTTGAGATGATTTAGAAATGCGTTCAGTGTATCTTTGCGGTGTGGCCAGAACACCAGTGTGTCATCCACATATCTAAACCAAGCAGATGGGTTTAGTGTGCTTGAAGCTATTGCTTTTGTTTCAAAATCTTCCATGTACAAATTCGGTATCACAGGAGACAAAGGAGAGTCTTGGGATGTCTATGGCTAAACCTTTGTTCGTTATTAGAGTGTCGAATAATTTAATTGACTCATTGACCGGAACCCTTATGAACAGAGAGGTCACATCAAAACTTATGAGAATATCATAATAGGATTACGCTTAATATCTTTAATTATATTTACGAGATGTTCAGAGTTTTTGATGAACGAAGAGGTGCTACCGATGTCGGGCTGTATATGTTTCGTTATGTATTGTGCTAATTTGTACGTGGCAGAGCGTATTGTACTTGCTATGGGTCTTAATGGGACATCAGCTTTGTGAATTTTTGGTAGCCGATAAAGTCTTGGTGGCTTTTCAGCCCTTGGTTTGATCAGGTATTGCTCTTTCTTGGGAATTGATGACTTGGCAATGATTGCCATTGTTTTACGTTCCAAGGTGCTGGTTGGGTCTCGTTTATTTTAAGGTAGGTACCTTCATCGAGTAGATCTTTGATTTTATTATCATAGTCCTCACGGGGCATCACAACAGTTGATCGGCTCTTATCAGCAGCAAGAATTTGGATATATTTATTTGCTCTCAATTCTCTTAAGGCTTTTGCTTCACTGAAGTTAATATTTGTTTTTGGCACTTTGCTGTTCTCAATAATGTTAGCAACCTCGTGCCTAGTCATCTCAGCTTGATTATGAGGGAAATGTTGAACTGCTGATTCCACTTCAGCAATGATCTCATCGACATGGATTGTACAAGAGGCAACAGCAAAGTTAAGACCTTTAGACAGGAATGAAACCATATCGCTGGATAATTCAATGTTAGTTATGTTGAAAACCGTTTTGTTTATGAAATGTTAATTTTTTGTTGAGTGTTGTTTGTTAGTTAGTCTAGCAAATTTGTTAATTTGGGTAGTGTTAGTTTTGTTCAATACATTATCAGCTGATTGCTGTGTAATTGTGTAGATTATATTCCAGTGATCTGTAGAGACACTGTTACTCATTTTTACATGTAAGGATTTGAGTGATTTAGAAGTGTGACTTAGTTCACTTCTATTGTGCTGTATTCTCTATTTTAGCAACAACTCACAAGCTTGATGTAGTATTTGATTAGCTTTAAGTGACTTAACGTGATGAGTTACTTTAGCTGCGTGTGGAATTGCCTTTGAATCTCTGCTTCTTTTGAGGAACACCAGTGAAGACAACAGCTTTATCCACTTAATTCGGAGTTTCTCCAGTTTTCTGGTTTGAAAAAAGTATCCTCCCCATAGAGGTGAGTCAGTTTAACATGTCTGCTTTCGCGACCAATATCCATAATATAGGTTTTTGGGTTAGATTGCATAAATACCCTTTGCACTGACAATGTGGCCCACATACTGCACAGGGGTCCATCACAAATTAAACTTGGCAGGTTTTAATTTAAGGTTTGCCAACCGTACCCTAGAGAGCACAATCCACAACCTCTGCAAATGCTCGTTGAATGTGCGGCCAAAGATGACTGTAGTCCTGGCGGTACCAATTCCATAAGGTGATGGAAAGTGGCCGGGGCCAAATGCAATCCCATTGGGAGGCAATTAAACTGGAACAGTTCCTGGGGCGTTTGGAATGCCGTTTTCGACTTGGACAATTCGTCGAAGGGAAGTTGACAAATCCCGATAGTAGGTCCAAAGTGTAAAAAATATGAGCGCCCGCCACCGTGTCCAGGGAGTCGTCCATACTTGGCAGTTGGTAAGCGTCTGCCACTGAGACCTTATTCAATTTGCGAAAGAAATTCAACGCAAAAGTGCAAGCTGCCATACTGTTCCTTAACCAACACCACAGGGGCTTCCCAGGGGCTGGTTGAAGATGAAATTATATCTGCAGCCAACATATCCCCCACTGTCTCGTGTACATGTTCCTTTTCAATAGGACTCAACCGATATGAGTTCTGCCGAATAGGAGCTGCATCGCCCGTATCAATGTGGTGTTGCAACAAGTTAGTGCACCTGCTATCAAATTTCCCTTGGCTGAAAACGTCAGAGAACAACGAACGCAGTTCATTCTGCTGCACATGGGAAAAATCTGGGTTTTCTCTACACAATTTCTCCATCCATGTCCCGTCTGACTCTACTCGCTATTGCACCATGCCCATGACCTCACCTGCCCTTGAGTCAACAGCCTCGCAGCATGCCGCCATTGTGCGAGCTAACACGGCCACCGCCTGAACCACAGCCACTCCCAGGCCCACATTCAGGACCTGTGGAAAGGGTTCCTGGTTCCCCTGAATGATTGTTTGCACCCCCACCAACGCAAGCCCTCAGGTCACTGTATTAGATGGGGTAAGGAGGACCCCCGCCTCGGGGTCAGACAGCTGGAGGCATTTGCAGTAGCGCAGGGGAATCAACATTTGCGTGCCTGGTGGAATCTGTATAGATTCCTTTTCCAAGGCCTGAACCGTGACATTCGCCACAAGTTTCCCATGCGGGAAATCTAAAAATAACAATCGCTGTCCCGACGGCATCTCAAAACAGCATTGATTCGTTAAGATTTTCAAGGGGATGCTGCCCAAAAAGTCTGTTCCAAGAGGCAAGGCACCACCAGCATCTTCGAAACCAGCATGGGCCCTGACATCGCTATTTCCCCTATTCTCACGCGTACCTCTATCCATGCCAAAATGCCAATTTTCGCCCCATTAGCAACAACACACGCATTTCCCACCGGCATAATGCGACGATTCCTCAAGGGCAACAAATTATAAATGACGTCTGAAATAATGGTAACCAAGGCCCCTGTGTCAACCAAGACGCATACCTCTTTCCCCTGAATGGAATCAAATATTGCTGATGACCCTACCATGGCTGCTATCGCTCGATGCGCCAATTTTCTCCACTGAGTAAAATAATTTGGCCACCCATGAATGTTCCAATCCCTCTTGTTTGTGTGCCCCAGCCGGTGAAGGGAAGGTGACAGCGCCTGACGGAATGCGTGGCGACCTGGATGCGTGAGGTGGTGGTGGTGGTATGGGCCAAGTGTCTGGTGTGCCATGACTTGCCTGTTGGGGCTGGGAAGGGGTCATCAGCAGGACAGGGGATGTCGAGAAGGACGTTGATGGTCAGATGTCATCCGGGTATCTCCGCGCGATGTGTCCCGGTCATCCCCACCGGAAGAAGGAGATGGAGGGTCCATGCAGCAGATTGGTTGCCTCTTTCCCGAGGACCCAACCTCGCGGTGGAGGGGTTACCTCTACCCTGGGGACCTAACCTCATGGCGGGGGGGTTAACTCTCCCCTGGGGACCCAACCCCGAGGTCATCACGGAATGTGTTCCATCGCCGTCGAGGCCATCCCGGCATCGCCGCCTTCTCCCTCTCCAGCTCCAGCTTCTCCTCCGCCAGCCTTGGGTTGCTCCCGGCTGCCCGGCCAGTCGGCTTGTCGCCTGAACCAGGCTAATTTTCGAGGGCCTGCAGGTATTTGGCCACCGAAAGGGATGTTTGTCTCTCCTCCTCGACGACGGGCAGCAAAATCCCCTTCTCTTGCGCCAGCCCCAACAACTTCTCCATCATTAGAGAGTCAATCACCACCATCACTAAGCCAGGGGCATCTCGGTCTCCCCTTGTCCCCCGTTGCAGGAAATTCCTCTGCACATTGGATGGAGGATGGAATACAGCTGCCATCTCCCTGTACACATGGCGAAACGTGGCATGCTTATCTAGGTGGATGGCTCGGAATGCCAAAAGAGCGTCGTCATCAACGGCCATGAGTAAGGCCCACAGGACCTCATTTCTGTCCACGTGACAGATGAGAACTCTACCTCAAAGTGACGGATAAAGCCAGCCCAGTCGCCTCCTTCTGCCATGAACTCCCTGATGGGAGGCAGCCTCCTTGGTCTGCCCGTTGCTTCTCCCTGCGCCATCGGGGACGGAGCTGAAGCCGCAGGCCTTGGGCCGGCAGCGAAATGGCGGCAGCCAATCGCACCCCCTCCCTGCAGGGGAAATGGCGGCCATTGACTACGCAGTCTCCGCCGCGTGGGAGACGGCGCCTGCCGACCGCGCAGGCTCCGCCACAGCAGGGACGGTGGCCGTCGTCTGCCCAGTCTCCTCGACGGGCCCCCGTCACGTGCTCTTCATGGCTCCTGCTTGCACCGCTGTTGCACCCAGCAGCAAGGAGAGCTGCGTGATGGCCGTGAGGGGCAGGTCCAGCTGCCACCTCTCGTCACCCCTCTGTAGCCCGAGGTTGCTTGGCAGCAGCCCCCTCCATCTCCGCCCCCAACGTCGCTCCCGCAGTGCCCAGTGGCTCGTACACCGGGTCCGCTGTTTTTGGGGCTGCCTGGGGAGGGGTCTCCTCCTCGTCTTCACCCTCGTCCGAGGTCGAAGTAGGTGGGTTATTTTTCCTTGAGTATCTGGACATCTTATGACACCAGTTGTAATGAGTCTCGGACAGCTTCTGTAGTCTTTGTTATTTATTTATTAAGGCGCATTGCACAGATAACGTTGTCTCATATCCTACAGATACTTGGGCTAGGAATAACATACATATACTTGGGCTAGGATAACATACAGAAACTTGGGCTAGGATAACACACAGGTGACTTGGGCCAGGGATGGCACACAAGTAGCGAAGACGCGAAGACAGCTACGACGCAGAGAAAGCGACGGCCCGAAGACAGCGAAGGCATGGAGACATTCGACCCGGTAGCCTAGAGCTCGATCGCCCGCCGCCTTATATTCCCCCGGCGTGGCCTCGCTCCGCCCCAGGCCACACCCCCTTTCTCAAATTGTCTCCCGATCTTCCCCGATAGTTCCCTCCTGTAATTATCGCTTGTGACCACGTGGCCATGCACTGTCCCTGCACCCGCAATGCCTCATCACACTCACAGTCTCCTCTCCACGTACTGTCTCCACACATGCCCTGTCTCTCTCTCCGCCCTGACCCTACATATGTATCACTGTTACCCCAGTATTTCTGTTACCCCAGTATCTGTATTAGACCTGTATCTCTGTTACACTTGTATCTCTGTTACCCCAGCATATGTTACTTCAGTATCTATAGTTCTCCAGTATATATGTTACTACATTATCTTTTTGTTAAAATCTGTATCTCTGTTACCCCAGCATTTATGTTACACTAGTATCTGTATTAGACATGTATCTATGTTCCACTAGTATCACTGTTACTCCAGTATCTCTATTACCCAAGTATCTCAGTTACTTCTGTATCCCTGTTACACCAGTATATCTGTTACCACAGTTACTCTGTTACCATAGTATCTCTTGTAGACCTGTAACGTTGTTACTCCAGTATCGTAGTTACTCATGTATCTCTCTTATACCTGTATCTTTGTTATCACACTATCCTGTCTCTGTCACACCAGTATCCATGTTGCCCCAGTATCTATGTTCCCCCAGTAGCTCTGTTACACGAGTATCTCTAGTTTCTCAGTATATTGTCTCTGTTAACACCTGTATCTATGTTACCCCAGTGTTTATGCTACACGAGTATCTGTATTAGACCGGTATCTCTATTACCCCAGTATCTGTTTTACACCTAAATCCGTGTTACAGCAGTATCTCTGATACCACAGTATCTCTGTCACACCAGTATTTATGTTAACACAATATCTGTTACACGGTATATATGTTACCCCATTATCTCTGTTATTCCTGTATCTCTGTTACTCAAGTATTTGTGTTACACCTGTTTCTTTATTATCCCAATATTTATGTTACACCTGTGTAGGGTACACTACATGCCAAGGGTTATAGAGTGGTCAGTGGATATGGGTCTACACAGGTGCAGGGTAATTTGGAGCTTTCGTGACTGCAGGAATTATTCTTTGGTTCTTTCGGTAAAGTCACGCATAAAGATAAAAGAATAAATTAAATTAAATACTAGCATACGACGTTTCGATTGCAACACAAGCAATCATCATCAGGTATAAATTAAATAGGAACACAAATCTAGTATACTTGGAAATGTAATGTAATACAACAGAGAGTCGGATAACATAACAGTCAACACCCTATCTGGTTGATTACGTTTTTCCTGAGAATGCTAAATTTGAGAGAGAGATTAAACACAGAAGGTTAGAGATTAAAACAGAAGGTTGCTTGTGTTGCAATCGAAACGTCGTATGCTAGTATTTAATTTAATTTATAATTTTATCTTTATACGTGACTTTACCGAAAGAACCAAATAATAAAGGTGCAGGGTACTGTATGAGGGAAGGTTCGGGAAGGGAAGTAGAAGACGGAGCTGCCGCCGATATTGACCACGCGGTGAGGAGAAAACATTGAAGGGCAGCAACTGCTGCTTCCCCTCATCAAGCAGCAGGCGGGAAGCGATCAAACGGCTAAACTGTAATTGAAAACTATGCTGCAGACCCCGACCACCTTGAAAGAGAATACAAGGATGCTGGGACATGTAAAATAATGTACAGCTAAGGGAGGCGACTGGACGGCGTTCATTTAAAGATTTGAAGCAGCCGTGAGAGTCACCCGATGGAGTGATGAAGAAGTGCTATGTGCGCTACCTATGGTGTTGGATGACGGAGCGCTAACAGCCTTCTTTACGATCCAGGAAAATCAACGCGCCACACTTAAACACGCTTGCGAAGGCATAGCCGAGATTTTCTGCCCTCCGTCCAGCACAAGGCAGCAAATATCGGCCCGGAGAAGGGGAAAGAGTGAGTTACCGATGGCTTATAGAAGCGCCTTGTTCGTGCTTGCAGTTGTGGCACGCCCAAGGATGGACAAGGCGGCCTGGGATGGGCTAGTGATGGAGCGGCTATGAAGGCTCCTCTATCAGAATGGCATTACATTGCCGATCGTGCCAGAGAGTGACCAAACGTCGATGTGGTTCGCGAGATGTCTCTGGGCACACGAAGAAACCAGGACACCATTTGTAGTAGTGGCACAGGTGTCAAGGATGACAGAGAATGGAGGAGCAAGAGGACTGATGGAGCCGACGGGAACAGCGACAGCAGAGACTGCCACCAAGCCCATCACGGAGAGTGGTCTTCGGCCGACCTTGGAGGGGATGGCAGTGGCCATCCGGGAGTTCAGCGATCCAGGGCATCAACTACGGCTGCAACCACGGCAGAACCACGGAAGAATTCGGGACCACGCGGTGATCCGCTGCTACCGCTGCGGGAGGCCGGGCTACATCGCGAGAGGATGCTGAGAAGTCAATCCGAGACAACCAAGTCAGCTCTGGGAAACTTTGCGGGACTTACCAAGAAAAACCCAGGCCAGTCGTGATGCCCCAGACACCCAGCCAGATCACACATACACCTCATTTCCAAAACCCTCATCACCATTGTCACCTGCACACCACTCGATCGCGGTTACCCACAGTGACACAACAGGGCAAATTGGGCCAACATCTTGGGCTCAGTATAAAAAGTTGTAGCAACAGCCACGGGAACATCGGTTTTGGAGAGCGATAGAGGGAAATCCTGTGAGGGTGTTGGTGGACACAGGAGTATCAGTAACCATAATTTCTACACTCGTGTTTGATATGTTACCTGCGAAAAAAAGTCGGCTTGAACTGGTTGACAATACATTTGTGGCAGGAAATGGCGGTAGTCTAGGAATTTTGGGAAAAGTTAACAGAAATCCGTATATGAGGCAATGTGTTTAAGGGGCCCCATTTTGTCTCCTCTTCCCTATCAGTACAAAGTCTACTGGGTACCGATTATTTAAGTCGGATACCCATTAAGATAATGATGGATCAGGGCTGTGTTGAGATACCAGAAAATATTTTATTTTTTGCGGCCTGATGCAGAGACAGGAAAGGCTGCCAGAGTGCATGCCCTGGAGGGAAAGTTGATGACGATTCCGCTGCTAGCACAGGTTTTAATTCCCTTACGATATCGTTCACCATTAATCACCTCACATGCGGACACAGCAGTTATAGTTGCAATACTGGGACCAACATCAGTCGACATTCGCGAGTGTGCGGCGGACACCATTTTAAGATGGAATCAGCAGCTATGTATGCACGTTTTAAATACGTTAGAGCAGGAAATTACATTGCGAGAAGGGACGATAATTGAGCATATTTCCCCGGCGAGTGAGATTCATGAAGACGCAGAGGTAGCGTGGATACAGGAAGAGACGGATGGGATAGGGTCTTCCTAACCCAATCGTTCAAGGGATCCCTGAATTGACTCAAGGTCAAAGAGTCTGCCTTAAAAGTCTCCTTTTAGAATTTGAACACGTTTTCAGTAAGAGCCCATATGATCTAGGTTGCACGGACTTGATGAAGCACCGTATTGAAATGGGGAATGCTCAACCCGTTAAACAGAATTCATATAGTGGTGGGCCAGTATAAAAATAGCATATTCGTATAGCTACAGATGAGATATTAAGAGTGAAAATAATTTCTCCATCAACCAGCCCCTGGGTTACCACGAGTAGTACTAGTTTAAAAGCCAGATGGTTCCATGAAGTTTCATGTAGATTTACGATGACAAAACAATGTTACGATCATGGACGAGTATCCTCTGCCGTAATGTTATGATTTGCGAGATGCCTTATCAGGAGCAAAACATTTTTAGATCTTATATCTATCACCAGGATTTTGGCAACTTCCCCTGGACGACGAATCAAAATAAAAAAAATTATTTTCGAATACCACAGGAGTGGTTCCAATTTAATAAACTCCTCATAGGACTGCTCATTGTGCCGGCAACCTTCCAACGCCTGATGGAACTTATACTGTCGGGCCTACAATGGGAGGTCGTTTGACGAACATCTGATGAGACTGCGACAGGTTTTCTTAAAAGTGCGAGCCACCAAACTGAAATTGAAACCATCTAAGTCTGACTTAGTACAGGGCTAAGTTAAATAGAATATATATATACTAGGGGGAAGTACCCGGCGTTGCCCAGAGGAAAAATATTTTTTTAAATCAACTGACTGTAGTATTATCTACTGACTATATAGTAGTATCTACTGACTCTACGGTAGTATATACTGACTTTATAGCAGTATCTGCTGACTATAGCAGTATATATTGACTCTATAGTCGTATCTACTGACTCTGCAGCAATATATACTTGCAATAGTGGTATCTACTGACTGTAGTATTATCTACTGACTCTATAGCAGTATCTACCGACTCTATGGTAGTATCTACCGACTCTATGGTAGTATCTACGGACTCTTTAGTAGTATCTACCGACTCTATGGTAGTATCTACCGACTCCATAGTAGTAACTACTGATCTTCTTAGGTTTTTTCGGTAAAGTCACGTAGAAAGTAAAATAAAATAAAAACAAAAATCACGACGTTTCGGAGGCAACACAAGTCTCCGTCATCAGGTGGGACCGTCACAGCCAGATTAGCTGTATCAAGTGAGGCAATGATTCAAGATGTAATCCCTTAAAAGCGAGTTGAGGGGGGAGGGAGAGGGAGGGGGGAGCTCATCAGACTATGGTAGCCAATGAAAGGAACGTATCGGGAGGGAGGGGGGGCGAGGCCAAAAGGGTGGGCGATGGACGTGGAAGCGCTTGTGCCCACGTCCATCGCCCACCCTTTTGGCCTCGCCCCCCCTCCCTCCCGATACGTTCCTTTCATTGGCTACCATAGTCTGATGAGCTCCCCCCTCCCTCTCCCTCCCCCCTCAACTCGCTTTTAAGGGATTACATCTTGAATCATTGCCTCACTTGATACAGCTAATCTGGCTGTGACGGTCCCACCTGATGACGGAGACTTGTGTTGCCTCCGAAACGTCGTGATTTTTGTTTTTATTTTATTTTACTTTCTACGTGACTTTACCGAAAAACCCTAAGAAGATGATTCCTTGCAGTCACGAAAGCTTCAAATCTAGAATTAGTAACTACTGACTCTATAGTAGTGTAAAGGCATAGCACTGGCTGCTGGTTCGAAAAAGGGTTACTGCGGTGTATGCAGTACCCATGTCAGAAGGCCACGACAGACACGAGAGGGGGACATTTAGGGGAAAGGTCACAAAGGGGGGCCCATTGGGAAGCCTCGGGAACCTGCTAGTAGGTTCCAGAGAGGAGGCATGGCTGGGCCGGTGCGAGGCCATGCTGAGAGTATAAGAAGGGCCCCTGTAAGGGACCTCGTGGCTGTTGCTGGAAGTGGGATCCCTGTCATGTGGTTCAGGATAGCCGTCGTTACAATCTTGCCGTCGCCATCATCTCGTCGCCATCGTTGCTGCCATCTTCACTCGATATTGCGCTGCTAGATAGTTGTTGGCTGTCTCCCTTCAGCGCCGTTAGTGCTAGACAGTTCATGTTTTGAATAGGCTAGCAAGAGTGTGTACCCACGTAGGGTGCGTATTAACCCGATGGTGCTCGTTAAATAAAATAAGTGCTTCCAAGTCTTACTGTCTCCGAGTTAGTCACTACATTTGGCTTCAGAAGTGTTAGGACAACTCATCATGTCAAAAGCAGCAAAGAGGAATAACTTACCTGTAGAGCCCTCGGGAGACGAGGACGACGGGGACATTATCCCCTCAACAGCCCCGGAATCCAGGACCCTGGTCATGTGTCCCAAGGCAGCGGCATCTGTAGAGCAGCGGGAGCAGAACATCGGCCCCTTGCAGCCACCGGCCGATGAGGGATGGCACGACATCACCGGGCACCTCACACATCTGTTTTCCTCTGCTGCACAGCTGGTCGTTCAGCATGGGTCAGCTGCGCCTGCCGGAGGAGCCGCGGTGCAGGGGCTACAGGCAGACGGCTCACTTTCTACCGCCACGCCAGCGCAAGAACTGGCAGGTTTCTCACCCGCGCTGGCGTCCGCCATTTCGCCCACCATGGGCGTGGGGCAGAAAATGGCCGCCATTTTGTCAACAGACCAGGAACTGACTCCCACCAAAATTAAGTCACCATCGGTGGCTTCCACGGGGGTGCCATTTCAATGAAGATGCCTGCCTCCCATCCACGAGTTCGTGGCAGCAGGAGGCAACTGGATGGCAACTCAATGCTGCTTTAAAGCTGCCTGCACCTTGGTGGGGTAGTCCGACAAGGAGGCTCTGCAGGCTCTGCCGACTGCTCTGGACGACGACTCCCTGCCGGTGTTTGAGGCCATCCTGGTGGCAGATCGAGTGACTCTGCCTCGGGCATGACCCACCGTCCAACGCGCGCCGAAGATTTGTGCTGCGGAGGTGGGGGGAGGCTGAGACGCCTCTCGCCTTCCGCAGCGCGCTGCTGGCATTGAGCCACGCAGAATATCCACACATGGAATAGATGGCGCTGGATTCCCTGGTGCTGGACAGGTTGCTGTCGCTGTTCCAAGAGTTAAGCATTAATCTCCCCATCACGGAAGAGGATGACCTGTCGTCCGTAAGGGTGGATAGCTGCATCCAAGAGCATGTAGGCCTGCAGCGGTGGCCCGGGGTGGCTGCCTGCGCAGGGGTCCCGGAGGATCCCAGCACCTGAAGTTCGGAGATCCCCTGATGGTGCTTCTCTGTGATGGACCACATGTGGAGATCCGGTCGCAATCTTCTTCTCCCAGGGAGTGGCCACGCCCTTTAAGCCATTTGTGTGATGTGTTCCGACGTCGTCTGGCGGGTGGCCGCAGCCACGAGCCAGGCTGTGGCTTCTGGTTGATCTGTGGACTGCGGCATGCCGGCGGATGTCGGAAATTGTTATGCTTTCCTTGCGGTTTGGGTATTTTTATTTATTTCTCTCAGACGTTCGGTAACCTTCCCTGTTAGGTAAATTGTGTTAGCATATTCTTTTAAGTTTCCCCCTCTCCGTATGTAATTCTTGTCATCCGAGACGGCTGGTTTTTTTCACGGGGTCGTAGTGGCATAGCACTGGCTACTGGCGAAAAATGGTAACTGCGGTGTATGGCTGTACCCACGTCAGCAGGCCACGATAGACACGAGAGGGGGCATGACCGGGGCGGAGCGAGGCCATGCTGAGAATATAAGAAGGGCCCCTGTGAGGGACCTCGTGGCTGTTTCTGGAAGTGGGATCCCTGTCGTGCTGTTTAAGATAGTCATGCTGTTCAAGATAGTCGCCATCATCGCTGCCATCTTCACTCGATATTACACTGCTAGACAGTTGTTGGCTGCCTCTGTTCAGAGCCGTCAGTATTAGACGGTTAGTGTTTTGTATAGGTTAGCAACAGTAATAGTATGTACCCACATAGGGGGTGTATTATCCCGATGGTGCTCGTTAAATAACAGTGCCTCTAAGTCTGTGTCCGAGTTAGTCAGAACAGTAGTATCCACTGACTAAAGTAGTAGCTACTAACGCTAAAGTAGTAACTATTGACTCTATAGTAGTATATACTTACTGTAGTAGTATTTACTGACCGTAGTAGTATCTACTGACAGTAGTAGTATCTACTAACTATGCAGTAGTATCTACTGACTGTAGCAGTATTTACTGACCAGAGTGGTATCTACTGACTGTAGCAGTACCTACTGACTTTATAGTCGTATCTGGTGACTCTACAGCAGGGGCGGTTTCTTCATTAGGGCGATTGGGCGACGCACCACCAATGTCATTCAACCACAGAGTCACGCTAGCCGTCACTGTGCCTCTGGATATAGTCCAATCAGCGTCATGCTACGTTCTGTGGAGTACCGCCTCTTTTTGGGCGATTTCCCTCCAGCTGAGAATCGCCCCGAGTGGTCCCATAGACTTACATTCAAAGATGTTTTTTTTCGAACGGGGGCGCTGCAATGCATTCTCTATGGCTTCCGGGAGGGCTCGCCCTAACGTGCTTACGTCATCATACGTGCTTACGTCATCATACGTAAGCACGTTTCATCCAACAATATAATTTGTCGCCACCTAGTGGAATCTTTAATAAAAGAAACTTGAGTGGTTTGTTTTAATAGTGAGTATAGAAACAAACAAGATGTATTGTAAGAGTCACTTTATTTTTCATTAATATTAAAGAAGTGAAGTTGCCTTTACATGCTTAAGCTCTTAATTTATCCATTGCATGGGTGGACCTTATCCTTATCAATCATCCAGACATTTGCCCCCCCTGAGAGATTTTGCAGGAGCCGCCACTGCTCTACAGTAGTATCAACCAACTCCATAGTAGTAAATACTTACACTACAGTAGTATCTAATGAAAATAGTAGTAGTATCTACTGAATCTATAGTCGTATCGGTTGACTCTATAGTAGTATCCACTGACTATAGTCGTAACTACTAACGCTAAAGTAGTAACTACTGACTCTATAGTAGTATCTACTGACCATAGTAGTATCTATTGACTATGTATATAGTAATATCTACTGACTCAATATTAGCATCTGCCGACTCCACAGTAGTGTAGTGTGGTAAAATACGCGGTCCGCACTGCTTCCCGAGGGCAACCGAGGGCAAGCAGGAGCGCGTGTACAATGTAAGCTTGCACATGCAAAGCACCACCTCTTTAACGGAAGATTCATTTGCAGATGCGGTCGGTCCGGGGTCGTACGCTGGCACTGGAGGTTTCGCCTTTGAGACATGCGATAAGGAGTGATTGATGGCCTAACAGACACCAGCCTGTCAGGCCCTAAAGAGACACAAGGGAGGATCTGGAAAATTGGGAGGAGGATATAAGGGGGTGTGAGAGAGCGGAGCGGGAGTTCAGGTTCTGGGACCAAGGTGAAGACATCTCGCCACTGCCGCTCAAGCCAGGGACGGACCTCAACCCTCACGAGTCGACGGGCGGGTGATGGTTGATCCCTCCGCCCGGACCAGACGAGTGAGTGAGTCTGAGGGAACGTAGGCGAGGGCAGCGGCTCAGAAGGAGAGCAGCTGGGTGCAAGCTCTGTGTGCGCGAAGCTGCTGTGTGAGCAAAGCCTTTGTGTGAGCGAAGCCTCTGTGTGAGCGAAGCCTCAGTGTGAATGCTGCTGTGTGCAAGCCTCTGTGTGAGTGCTGCTGTGTGCAAGCTTTGTGTGAGCTGCTGTCTGTGTGCTGAGCTGTGAGTGTGGAACTGCTGAGAGGAAGAGCTTCCGCAAGCAGATAAGCGAGGTGTAAAGTAGATAGGGGAAGTTGGTTAACAAAGTGACCATATAGAGAGAGATAGGAGTACCTACAGATGGTGCAAGAAAGAGTAATAAAGTGTAAGCAGGTGACTTGGAACAGCGTGTCCGATTGAGTGATTCTACACGACACTGCAGTAGTAACAACCATGATGTGGACGGCACGACACAGTCCTTCCGACACATGCCCTCCGAACACGCCATCCCCGGCCCGTCGGACACATCAGACACAGGCAGGCCAATCGTTGGAGATAAAGAGGTGACACGTGGAGGGACAAACGGCTTCACCCGCGAAGGATAGACGAACCAATGGCGATGGCCCACCCGGATATGCACACATTGTGGCTGTTTCACCTCGACCACTTCCACGGGTCCTTGCCAGGTCTGATGTAACTTAGGAGATGTGCCAACCGGCACCTAGGGACAATTCAACCATGCTTTGTCGCCGATGGACCATGGCAACACGTGATCCTGCTTCCCCGCATTACGTTCATTGGGCGCCTGTGTTTTTGCGGCATTAACTCTGGCCACTTCTCGAGCCGTAGAAATGCACTGTAGGGAAATTTGCAAATGCTCAGACAATCTGGATTTCCCTTTATCCAGTGACGATCCCAATTGGGCATCTATAGGGGGTACATTCTCCCTCCCATACATGAGAAAAAATGGCAAAAACTCGTGGAAGTATGAGGGGCCATCCGATACGTGGCGAGTACACTCGGCACATGCAAAGCCCAGCGTCGACCGCCTGACAGAGCAAGGAGGTCAAAGTTCTATTCAGGCGCTCCACGATCCCATCCGTCTGTGGGTGGTATGGCGACGTCCTAATTTTCCTAGTACCCAAAGCATGGCAAACCTCACGCAGCAATATAGACGAGAAATTGCGCCCCTGGTCAGTAAGCAATTGCTCGGGGCTCCCTTGTCCATCACATAACCATATAAAAACGCCTCCGCAATGGAGGCCGCCGACTGGTCAGGCAACAGCCAAGCCATAGGCCACTAAAATAAATGGGCCCAAGGATATGGAGCGCCAATAATTCGTTGATACGCAAAACCGAAATGGATTGCAGTGGCGGTCGGGAATTCCGCTGTGGTGGTTTCCTGTGTGTGTATTCAACACATCCTTGGATCCATCTGGAAACATTGCTGTAGCGTATGACGCTACAGCAATTTTACTGGAGCAATTACACCTGATGACGGAGGCTTGTATTGGTTCCGAAACGTCGTGAGTTAATTTATTTTAATTTTTTACCTACGTGACTTTACCGAAAAAACCAAAGAGCGTTAACAACAGGTTGTATTTGACAAGCCAGAATCGACAACAATTGAAACATAAGGTCCGAAATAATGGTAGACGAGGCTCCCCTGTCCACCAAGAAACGTACCTCCACTCCCTGCATGGAACCCGACACCACCGAAGAACCCGCAGCTGCCGCGACCACGCAACACGCCAATTTCCTCCAATGTGTCCTCGAGCTAGGCCACCCCTAGCAACCAAACCCTAGTGCCCGGTGCCAACGTGTGGGTTATACTTAGAGCGAGTGAACCCCGAATACCGACTCGCCTGTTGGGATTGAAGTTGAGCCGTCGGAGGGGCAGCAGGCGCCGTAGCAGCAGTCAGTGTTTGAGGGCGATTCTATCGAAGTGCCCCGGATGGCCGCAGCGGAAACAGACCAAAGGTGGCCTCTGCGCCCCCCCAATCCCCATGTTGACGTGGTCTCCAGCTCCATCGATGGTGTGCAGCGTTTTTTTACTCCGATTCCTGGGAGGAACAGCAGCAGTGATACCCCCCACCGAAGACGCATCGCCGGCCAGCACCACCACCACCTTGCTCAGCGACCATCCCGTCGGTTCCCCATCTCAGCAGGAATAGCTCTGTAGACCGCCAGAGCGTCGTCATCTAAAACAGTTGTCAGAGCAACCAGCGCCTCCTCCTCCATCCAATGTACTGAACGGAAAGCTGCCTCGAATCGTCAAGTGAAGGCACTCCAGTCGCCGCCTGCCGCGATGAATTATTTAACTTGAGGAAGTCTTCGAGATCAATCGGTTATGCTCTGCCCGTCCTTAGCGGCGGCCGAGTCTTGCGCACCACGCGTCATTTGTAAAATGGCGGACTCTGTCCGTGACTTTCCCGCACCGCTTAAAATGGCAGCGTCCGACTGCGTGCTTCCCTCTGCACGCGTAATGGCAGCCGTCACACCTGTAGATGAACCTGACAAAACTTTAACTCTGGATTCCCGGTCGCTACCTCCTGGCGATGCGTGTGTTGAGCGCCCCGCCACCGTAGAAGCAGTGAGGAGCGACACCAGCTGCACAACCACCGCCCGCAATGAGTCCAGTTGCTCTGTCTCCCTCCTCCAATCGTCTTCGGGCTGCTCATGCGGAGGCGTTGCGTTCGCGCCGACCGTCTCTGGCACAGCGACCTCTCCCGCCATGGTTTCCGTAACTGGGACCACGGCTCCCAGGGCCGGTAGGTCTTGGGTACCATTTTCATCATCTTCGTCAGAAGATGCCACAGGTGGGTTATGCTTCTTCTGATGTTTAGACATATTCTGTCAACTATATTCCTTGTTTTTAACTACCTCTGAATCCAATGTAATTAACGAATTCTGCGACACGTCGTGTAGAGAGTACTCTTCTTTATTCCACGTATGGGCACAGCACAGGCCAACGGTATCAGCTTCCTCTCAAAGTACACACTTAGCTATTCCGTTCTATAGACTACACACACAGTTGATCACATGGCGGGTTCCGCCCGTCCACTCCTGGTCTCGCCGCTGGCTGACGGCATGCCGGGGAGGACGGTGGAGCACCACAAGAGATCCTCAATGTGACTGAACGATGGAGAGAGATAACGCCGAGCAGCGACGCAGTCTGAACCCAAGACTCCCCACACCAACCTCGAATCCTCCTTGGCCTCCGCTTATATTGCCGCAGGCACGTCTAGGCCCCACCTCCGGCCACGCCCTCTCGTGGAACTTTGTAGCCGGCCCTCGGAGTTTCTCAGCCAGCCCCACCCTTCACCTTTGACCCAGACACCTCTCCCTTTGGGGATTGGATAATGTTTATAGTGGTGCCTGTACCCGTGCTCTTTTTTTCCAACCAATAGATATCACTATCTCATTACAGTAGTATCCACTGACTAAAGTAGTAACTACTAACTTTATAGTAGTATCTGCTGACTATAGCAGTATCTAATGACTCTATAGCAGTACCTGACTCTATAGTCGTATCTACTGACTCTACAACAGTATATACTGAATGTAGTAGTATCTACTGACTATATAGTAGTATCTACTGACTATAGTAGTATCCACTGACTATAGTAGTATCTACTAACTCTATAGCATTATCTGCAGACTCTATAGTAGTATCTGCAGACTATAGTAGTATCTGCAGACTCTGTAGCAGTATCTGCTGACTCTATAGCAGTATCTGCTTACCCTATAGCAGTATCTACTAACTCTACAGTAGTATCTACCGACTCTATAGTCTTATATATTGACTCTACAGTAGTATTTACCGACTCGATAGTCATAACTGACTCTATAGTAGTGTCTAGTAATCCTACAGTAGTATTTCCTGACTTTAGTAGTATCTACCAACTCTAATAGTATCTATTGACTCTATAGCAGTATCTACTAACTCTACAGTAGTATATACTGACAAGAGTAGTAGCTACTAACTCTATAGTAGTGTACCGGCTATATAGTCCCAACTACTGACTCTATAGTATCTAGTGACTCTACAGTAGTTTCTACTGACTGCAGTAGTATGTACCAACTCTAAAATATATCATCATCATGGGACTTCCTTTGCCAGTACCAAAATATGAGAATAGGTTTTCCCCTTTTTACGTCAACAAAACAGGTGTTAAGATGTTAAAACACCAAACTGAAACCTTTTACAAGGAATCATGTCTGCATTAACCACAATACTTGTGGTGAGAATGCAATCAAAAAAACATACTCTTATAATATATGCATTGTCTTTGAAACTGATTGGTTAACACCAGAGACAGCTTTCTTTTGAGCCTAGTCTCAAAACGGTGTTAGACCAGAGGACGCCAAAAAGTGTACAGCACAAAGACAAGCATTATCAGAGTAATGAGGGCTCGGGCTGAGCATCTACATCATGGGACCTATGTTGCCAGTACCAACATATGAGAATAATAGTATATTGACTTTATCACAGTAGCTATAACGCTACAGTAGTATATACTGACTATAGTAGTATCTACGAACTGTATAGTAGTATCTACCAACTCGATAGCAGGATCTACTAACTCTACAGTAGTATATACTGACTATGGTAATAACTTCTGACTTTATAGTAGTAACTATTGACTCTTTAGTAGTATCTAGTGACTACACTAGTCTTCTGACTGTAGTAGTATCTACCGACTCTATAATAGTATATATCGACCCTATAGCTGTATCTACTAACTCTACAGTAGTATATACTGACTCAATAGTAGTATCTACCGACTTGATAGCACTATATACTGACTATAGTAGTATCTACTGACTGTGGTAGTATCTACCTGCTCTATAATAGTACTCTATAGCAGTATCAAGTAACCCTACAGTAACAAGATACTACTATAGTAAGTATATACAGTAGTATATACTGATTATAGTAGTATCTATATTCGTTGGTTCTTTCGGTAAAGTCACTTAGATAAGTGAATAAAAATACCACAAGGTTTCGATTGCAACACAAGCGGTCGTCATCTGGAAAAGGGGTTAGCTTCCAAAGGCAAACTATTTATAAAGGTTTGGAGATGGGCGTAGCCCAAGTGCATCAACAGCACCAGCAGCATGGGCGGGGCAGCAATGCCAATGCAGCAGCAATGCCAATGCAGCAGCAATGCCAATTTAGCAGCAATGCCAATGCAGCAAAGGGTCGCCAGGAAATTACTGCACCCCACTCTACACACCACACTGCTGACGGTGGAGGTTGATTGACAAGAAAACACAATTTCAACCGAGAGGATGGTTATCGACTCAGAAATTATTGTAAAGATGTCATCAACCACTTTTGGTCATGAATTGACTTGTGTTTTCTTGTCAATCAACCTCTCCACCGTCAGCAGTGTGGTGTGTGGAGCGGGTGCAGTGGGAAACTCGGTTAACAATTTGCCCTCTAACTGAGCTGGAAGAAAGTAGCAAAGAGAGAGAACAGAGGGAAGATACTTTAATTCGGACCGAATAGTGGAAATTTTATTGTGAAAAAGCTGTGAATTTTAGTACATAAATCAGTGGAGGAATGGGAGATTACACGTGGTTTCTTATTCAAAAGTTCACTGATACAGGTAAATACGGTTTGAGGATTGTTATCACTATTTGAAATGCGACCAGCAATGTGGGAATTTTTTCCAAGGCAATGTTTTTATGGTAAGTATGAAGTTGTTATTTAAATATGTGATGTATAGTGAGATCGGACTTTCTCCAAACTCGTTCTGCTTTATGGGCAGTAGTTTTTTTGCGCCCTCAATTGTGCAGTGTACCATGGTGAGTGACGATGGGAAGATATACAATGGTTTCGGAGGGAAGCCAAATGATCCACGATCTCTGACAGAACAGAGTTATATAATTGAGCAGCTTCTTCAATGGGAACCTCACACTCTTCGGCTAGTGGATAACTCTATAGGGCAGCTGTGATAGAGGCTGGGGTGATATATAAATTAGTTAAATGAAATGTGATGTTCAATAGAAGGACCAAGAGGGGGCAGGAATATATCAAATAGGACCAAAGAGTGGTCTGAGATTCCTGGATCCATCATAGTCAGTTCAGATAGTGATAGCGCAAGAGAACAAACGAAATCTAAAGTATGTCCACCAGACTGTGTTGGCTACATGACATGATGGATGAAAACCAAAAGAGTCAAGGGTGGCCAAAAAGTCCCTGACATGAGGTTTGGATGGTGTATCAACATGAACACTGAAGCCACCAATAATGAGAATGTGTTGCTAATGAGCACATACTGCCGAGAGGAACTCGGATAACTTTGAAAGTAATGTAAAAATTAACCTTGGAGGGTGATAGAGCAATATTAACAATGCTGGCTGGGTACAAATTGGCCTCCAATCTAATGTGAGGCGCTCAAATGACTTGATCGCTGGCAATGGGACAGGTTAAATAAATTCCAAATTTGCATGAAATAAAGCCAGCCCCCCTCCCCTACCTGATGACCGTGGATTCTCAGAATAAGAAAAACCAGATGGAGTTGCCTCGTTCAGTGAAAAATAGTGAAAATGCCTGTGCCAGGTCTCAGTCAGACATAGGGAGTCAAGACAGTGGTCTGTGATAAGTTCGTTTACCACAAAATGCTCTAATTGAGATAGAACGTACATTAAGTTATGCTAAATGAGTACAACCAGATATGGAGCCCTTTAACGGTGATTGTTGAGCAGGCCCCAATGTGTAATGTACGGAACAGGTAACAAATGGAAATGGTGGAGCTATGACAAAACAGATCTGATGTTACAACCGGATTTGTGAGTGAAATAATGGTTTTGCTACGACCAGCACCGATGATGAACATAGGGTGATCGCCTGAAAATACCCAGGGATTAACAGTCTGGACAACTGTGCATCACGCAATCGAAAAACAGAGCACAAACTCAATAATACATTTCTAGGGTATATAGCCATCGTAAAGAAAAACGACCACAGATTTGTAAAGTCTGCAAAAAATTCTGTGGCCAACCTGCCATCAGCTGAGATGGGCCAATCGGAGGCGGAAATCACAGCCACAGGGTGCAACAATCGTGGATTTTTTGAGTGATGAAACACGACAACCAAGCAGCCCCAAGCTGACCAGTCAGTCACGGTAGTGGCAGTCACTGGGGGCCAAGAATGGCGTACAATGCCGCATGCAGGCCAGGACAGGCCAGAGAATGACCGCAGCAAGCAGCACAGCCGAAGCAGGCAATGGAATGGCCATACAAAAACAGGGCCCTAGCTGAACCACTTGCGGATGCCGTCCTTATATGGCTCCACTAATGCCGACACAGATGCAGCAGCCAGACCAGCAGGATAGCAGCATGATGACCAAAGCAGCGTGGAGGTCAAAGCCCGGATGAAGACAGCAGCGGTGGTGGAGGCAGCAGCTGCACACTTGCAACAACAGGACCAAATGGCTCAAACAAGCCAGGTAGGCACAGCCTGATTGTCAGCCGTAGTAGTAAGCTGGCAATCACCACAGCCAATCAGGATACCAAGCCCGGCGGCATAGATGAAAGTGGCAGCAGCAGTGCAGGCCACAACGAGCCAAGCCATGTGCTGGTTAGCGTCAAATGGCAGGCACCGCCAGTAATGTGGCAGTAGGCCCTTTATCCAGATGGTGAGATGGTGGATGACCCAGGCAGTACATAGTGATGGTCAATGTCATAACAGGTCGGCCAACGAGGCAAATAAAACCGCATGGCCACGTTACTCGGACATGCGCCACTCTGTTTGCCTCCCAAAATGAATGCCACAGCTGGGCAGGTCACATCAGAGCCTGCGGAGAAACAGTTGAAGAAGAAGACCCGCGGCAACACCCGCATCTGCAGTGACAAACACCAGACCCAACCCAGAGCCTAGTCGACATTAGCAGTGTCCGGACCAGCAACAAGTCGGTAGGAAAAATAGGAAAAAAATAAAACCCTCCACTGCCTCTGTGTGCTTCTGTCCGAATCAGTGTGTGTTATAAGATATGTGCATGTGTTGATGTATAATTTAATGTGACGGTGATTGGTTTACTGTGCAAGTGCGTGAGTGTTGTGCATGTAAAAAGAGTAAAACAAATTACGTGTACCAGTGTTAAGGAGTGTGCCATAATGTTAATGTGTGTGTATAAGCACATGCTGTATCGGCTATTAGAGGAAATCCCTGTCTCAATGTGAATAACGCTTTTCGTAATAAATTTACAAGTGTTAATGTGTACATAGAGTACATATTAAGTCTGATTGAATGTAAGGATGCATGTGTTAATGTGTGTTGGCACAGTAGGGGGCACAGGTGGTGCATCGGCCAGTCATCTCAGTCAGTCGACCCATGCCACCAGGGTCTGCCCCGTGACCTGGCAGCGGGCATTCAACACTTCACTTGGCCTCAACATCCACATAGCCTGGCACAAGCGATGTGGTGACATCACCGCCACTGAGTGGCGAATGGCGTTTGTTGCTAATGCGGAAGCAATAGTTAATAAATATGCTTATAATGCAAGAGCGTGTTTAATGCTTAAGTGCAGGTGATAATGTATGTGATATGAAAATATTGTATGTGCTATAATGCAAGGCCGTAGCCATGGAGTCAACATTGGGGGGGGAAATCTTCCAGGGGGTCTCGGGGTCCCACCCCAAGAAAAAAAAAATCTAAATTTGAAAACTCATTTCCTGTCATTTCCTGCCTAAAATATTAAAATATTCACTAACACATAGGATGGACTTTTTATTTATGTTTTACAATAATGTCTAATAGTGTATTGTATTACATTTCAGTTTTTTTTTACCTTTTCTTGTTTTATTGTATGTAATGGCAGAGATTCGGCATTATTAAAGCACAACTATAACCATAATCATATAAACAGAAATCTATTTTATAGCAATATATTGGGGCTGACATTTTGAGCATATTTGAATATTGGGGGGGATGTTTCCCCCCCCAATATTCAAATATGCTCAAAATATATATTGGGGGGGGGATGTTTCCCCCCCAATATATATTATAATTACGGCCTTGCTATGATGTGTTAATGTATGCTTGAAACTAAAGTGCAAATGTTAAGGTGAGTATATGAATGTATCATGTTAGCATAATGTACGTATAATTGTTTTATCTGTATGCCTCTTTGCAAGAGCAGGCTAAATGTGCCGACACCACGGGAAGGGCAAGCAGCTGAATGGTGATAAAAAAATTGAACCTAATAAGAATAACAACCGCTAACTTAAGTAATAAAAAACTAAACTGAAATATAAAGTAAGTAAAGATTAAAAAGAAAAACTAGCGTGGAGTGGCAGCAAGCACCAACGTTCCATACTTCGACCAGCAGTATCTAACCCAGTACCAAGCAAATTTAAAGAATGCAGCAAGTTGTGCCCCTCAACTAAAAACTGCTGGAAACCAACCCTTATATAGCCAATAATCAAGACACCGGCAACAAAGGGATGCACAGGTTAACTGCTATGCCTCGTTGAGTTAACAAAAGTTACTAAACGTCCTGGTTTGGCCTGGACCTTCCTCGAGGAGTCTGAAAATCGAGAAGTAAAATGCGAGACCTCCACTGTGTAGGCATAGCTGAGGGAGTGGTTACCAGCTTAGCACGTGTCACGGTTGAGCCTCCCAGAACACGTGGTAGCTTGATGTTAATTCATTTTGCAACGTGCCTCAAGAGATCCAGAGATCCATAGATTCACAAAGACACCCATATATTTACATAGTCCCACAAATTCACATAGAGACTCAAACGCTGATATAAACCAAATCAAACTTTACTTATATAGCACGATTTGTGCAAATAATGGAATACAAAGTGCTTTACAGGACTGGATTAAGGAACTGACTCAATTTGAACAACAATAAGAATGATACATTATAACAAATAAAACATCACAATCCACTAAAAGTATAATAAAATGCATAATAAAAGCCAATATAAATGGTATGTTATAAGATTTCATTTAAAAACATTCACTGATTCTGATGCTTTCAGATCTTCAGGAAAGCTGTTCCAAAGTCCATATAAGCTTAAGGCTTCCTCCCCATAAGTCTTCCTGGCCTTTTGCACAACCAGACATCTGGGAAGACAGTAGAGTCAACCTAGGGTGCAAGTGGACTAGCGGCCATGGGAGGTAATGACAGGGGAGTCAGCCTGCAATGCCAATGGACTGGTGGCCACGGGAATGATCGAGATTAGGGGCGTGGCCAGGTGGCGTAGGAGGACAGGGGTAGAGCGAGTGGTCTAGGGCCAGCAAGAAGATTGGGAATGGGGGCATGGCCATGGGACAGGGGCATGGCCACGCACAGTATATAAGGGGCATAGGCGTGAGACTCAGGGCTTCTGAAGTGGGGTCTCCGCCTTTCAAAGTGTGAGTACGTGGCTCTCTAATAAAATAAACCATCTCAAGACAAGTGCATCCACGTCGTTTTTACAACTGGTGTCAGTAAAGTGGGGTTATCATCATGTCGTGGTATAGCCGCAGAGAGAACCCACTGGAGACGACTTCTGATGAGGTGGAGGAGACCCCCCTGCAGCAAGCCACAGGTGCCGGGGACCCGGTGAACAACCCCACAGGTGAGGAGGAAGCTGCGACGGTAACAAGGAGGGAGGAGGCCGGCCGACAGCAGCAAGGAACAGAAGGATGGAACGAAATAGGGTGACGGCTGGACCGGTTGTTTGTGGCGGTTTCGCAGCTCACCGTACAGCTCGTCACAACTGTGGCAAGAGGGGAAGCAGCAGAGAGTGCGGTGGAGGTCCCCACAGTGGAAGCGGCTCAGTCGATAGACACCATTTTATGGGGGGACCAAATGGCGACCGAGTTAACTACAGCTCCGGCGGCATGGGAGAAAGCACCTGACCGTCCACGGCGGATGACTCCCGTAAAAGAGTTTGTAGCATTGGAAGGTGACTGGGGCGCCTTCACCAGAAGATTCGAGGCAGAATATTTGGCCATCGAGTTTACAGTGGAGGAAGTGCTGAATGTCCTGTATACCAACCTTGATGATGATGCTCTCGCGGTGTTCCAAGCTGTGCCGGAGGAGCGAAGGGCCACACTACAAAAGGCGTATGGTGAGATGGTGATCGTGTTCAATACCCCATCGAACACGCGGGGAAAATTTCTGCAAAACAAGCTGGTGGAGGCCAAGACGCCCCTGGCCTATCGTAGGGCATTGATGGAACTTGACCAAGTAGCATACCCACGGCTGAACGAGGTGGCACAGGACTCTCTCGTCATGGAGAAGATGCTGGGGTTTCCGCAGGAGATGGGGGTCATACTGCTGATCGTGGAGAAGGAGGTGCAGACCTCTTCTTGGTTCTTTCGGTAAAGTCACGTAGAAGGGAAGTAATAAAATAATAAAAATAAAACATAATAAAACAATTCTCACGACGTTTCGGCCACAACGCAAGCAGCCGTCCTCAGGCGAAGAAGAACTAACCAAGAGGTGCAGACCTCCCTGTGGGTAGCCCGATATCTGCAAGTGCACGAGGGGATGAACTGGCGGCCTCGAGTGGTGGCATGGACGGGTTATCCCATGTCAAGTGATGCCTCTACAGCCCGGTCAGTGGGGAGTTGTTGTATATGTGCCTTTTTCCACAAATTTATATTAAGAAAGATTCTGCCCAAAAAAAATGTGTTTTATCTATCTGGATGTAGCATGGGGCATGAAAGGGTGAGTTACACCCCCACCCCTCACAACCCCCCTGCCTCCTGACTCGCCACGAAGGCAGCTGGAGGGAGGTCATACAAATGTAATTTAAAAAAAAACCCGGTGCAAGAGGGGGATAATGAGATTCTGTGGAAATCACAACGACTTAAAAGGCCACAGTGCCCCGCTTTGTGAGAGACAACAAGAAAATTTAACACCCCAACCGTGAGGGAAGAGGGGGGGGATAATGCAGCCGGACAAAGGCCAAAAGGAACCCCCCCCCCCGCCCAGATTAATTATTGTGGAAGGTCTTAAACCAGCCGCTCTACTCTGAGGGACAACTGAACAGCTGTTTCCATAGGCTCAGATCAAATCAAAATAATTCCGGTCCCTTGTGAGGAGGCGAGCCGAGGTGGGAGAATTTCAAATATAACGACGAGCAATAACCACGTACATCAGTCTTGCTGCGGCAAGCTCCGGGGTGGGCCCCGCAATTGACAATGGATGACGAGGCTTGCAGAAGAGCAATGTGTCGCCGAGAGTGAGTTCGGCGCTGAAAGATGAAGTATTGCTTAAAGTTGTATTCTACATTGAGTGCCAGCTCCCACCAGCAGCTGCAGCAAGAGCGAAAGAGAGAGAAAAAGTGATGAGCAACGACGAGCAATCAACCTGGAGAAAAGGCAGAATGCGCCAAGCATCGACCAAGCGAGCATTGCATAGGACCAGCAGCAGCAGCGGCTAACGACTAACCATGAGGGTGCAGACTCAGAAGCTCTGTCAAGAGGCGCTCGCGGCACTCTTATCCAGAACATAGCCATTGAGGAACGCCTCGGTAATAGTCAGAGCCGATTTATTCGAGATCGGCCAGGTCATAGGCCAGCGTGAGAAATACTCAACGCCCACAAGCAAGTACCTATTTCCACGCGCGGAAGTAGGAAATGGCCGAGAATATTGAGGGCAACAATTTCATTCACACGCGACACCTGGATGGATTGCAGCAGAGGGTAACAGGATCTCGCTGGCGGCTTCTGCCGGGCATATTGCACACAGCCCTTAAGCAGATCTTCAATGTCGGAGACCATGGCCGGTCAATAAAAATCCAATTTAAGAGTGGCCAGTATCTTTTGTACTCCAAGATGCAAAAATCGTTTATGCACAGCCCATACAACCTCGCCACGCAGGGTGGTAGGGATAACAATAGCATAACAGCGCAACCCTCCATCCCAATACATGAGCAGCCTGCCCCGCAGGACAAACAAGGCGACACCTAACGGAGCTGTGCCATTGGCGGTCTCCCTGACACGCCGGCACAACTTAAGGAGGGACGCGTCCTCCACCTGCCGGCGTCCCACACCAAGTAGTCATACCCCAAAATCGCATCCCGTGTGGCAGGAACGTCGCCCGTCCCGCCCATCGAGTCTGCGGTAGACACAACGAGAAGGGAGTAGGAGGTCGAGCCAGCCGGTCGACAACGACCGGAACCTGAAAAACAAGCACGCTCCCCGCCTGCTGGCCATCGCGATAGGGCGTCGGCGTTCGAATGGCGAGAACCCTTACGATACGTAACTTTGAACTAAAAATCCTGCAGGATCTCGAGCCAGCGTGACAATTGACATGAGGGCTGATCCACACGCAGCACGTATTGGAGTGCTGCATAACCAGAGCACACCTCGAAATGTCTCCCGTATAAGTATGGGAGACATTCCACACCATTTACAATTTGGGATAACACCCCACCAATGCCGATAATACTGGCGTCCGTGTCCAACACGAATGGCAACGAAAACTCTGGATAACGCAGGGGAGGGGCATTAACCAGCCCATCACGAATGGAGCGGAATGCAGCTTCCTCCTCCTCCCCCAATGACATTTTTGGAGAGGTTTTGCAATAGATGCGAACCTCGCGACAAATCAGCGATAGCAAGAGGCAAAGCCGATAAAACTGCACACCTCGCTGGCCGAGGTGAGGGTCGGCCACGTCCGAATGCAAGCAGTTTTCTCTGGGTTTGTCGCGATTCCTGATTCACTGACTATATGGCACAATTCGCTGACTATATGGCCCAAGTATTGAACCGATTTTTGGAGTAGGTGACATTTTTGGGGCTTGAATGTCAGGTCGGCCACACGCATCTTAATGAAAACAGCCCGCAGGCGGTCCAAATGTTCATAAAACGTGCGACCGAAAACAATGACGTCATCCAAATATATTAGGCAAGAATCCCACTGGAGGCCCGCTAAAACAACTCCATCAAACGCTGAAAGGTGGCCGGTGTGGAGTGGAGTCTCATCGGAAGCCGGTTAAACTCAAACAACCCTTATGGTGTTCGAAAAGCCGTCTTGGGCCTTGAAGCCTGTCAAGCGGCAGCTGCCAAAAGCCCGACAGAAGGTCAAGGGTTGAAAAGAACCGTGCGCCCGCCAAAGCGTCCAACGAATCGTCCATAAGATCCGCATACCCCTTGCCTTGTAACAAGTACAATTGGAGCACCCCATGGACTGGTGGATGGCGAGATGATATCTGCGGCCAACATCTCATCAACCGCCGCCCAAACGTGTTTGTTTTCGGCCGGGCTCAGGCGGTAAGGATTCTGCCGAATGGGGGCGGCATTTCCCGTGTCAATATGGTGGCTCAAAAGAGACATGCGACCGATATCAAATTTACTTTTACTAAAAATTTGGGAAAACTCCCACAGGAGCACTCTCAGTTTCCCCATTTGTACCGAAGATAAATCGCTGCATTCAGAGCACAGTCTATCCATCCAGCCCTCATCCACATTCCGAGGTCCGTGAGCCCGAACGCTGACACCGCCTCCGGACACGCCAGAGACGCATGTGCAATCACGAAACCCTCCTGAATGACCGTCGTGTCCGACCCGGCATTAAGGACTTACATGAAAGATGCCTGGTCCTGGAACACCAGCGTCTGAGCTGCTACGAGTGACATCCCCCGACTAAGCTTATTTGAGGGACCCAACACATTACCGTCTCCCACAGCGCGCACATCGAGCGGTTTACGCAATTGAAGTTGCAACAACATTTGCGCGCCGGGCAGAATCTGCACCATTCGGCACGCAAGCGCTTGCACCGTGGCGTTAGCAGAACACATGCGGGTCGGAGATGGGAGAAATGCCATACGCTGTCCCGACGGCAATTACAAACAGGCCTGGTTGATACAAATCTTCAGGGGCATTTTGCCGAGGAAATCAGTCCCCAGGAAGCACAGAACAGCCAGGGCCATAGAAACCAAAACATGGCCCGACAATGTGACATTGGCAATGCGCAACTCAACAGTTATCTGACCGATTATCCCCAACAATTTGCCATTGGCAGCGAAACACGGAGCATCCACCGGCTCCAAAAACCGACATCGGGGGGCAAAATATTGTAAATGAGGTCCGAAATAATAGTTTAAGACGCGCGGGTGTCAACTAACATGCGAATTTCAACCCCCTCAATGAACCCAAGCACAGCCGATGACCCCGCGTCCGCCGCAACCACTCGATATGCCAGCTCCGACTACTAATCCGGTCAAAGCGACCGTGCATCGCGAACATGCACCAACTCCCCCCGAAACCACGCAAGACGATGACGCAAATCGGACCCCCCCAATTGGTGAAGTGAACCCCGGAGCCGAATGTGGGGTGCGCCGGGACTCGCCTTAGGAAGCAGGGAGTCTTCGGAAGGCGGACGTTTCGGGGGCCGCCGTCGAGGAACCCGGCAGCCCAATTGGACGTGCCCTGGTAGGCCGCAGTTGTAGCAGGCGACTCGTCCACTGCTGGACTGGGATGATGCAGACCTTGCCTGCCGCCGGTCGTCCCGCTGCCGATTGTCGTCACCCCGATGATCACCGCTCCGCTGGTGCAGCGAGCACACAGGAGCAGGCTCCTCGTCCGCGTGAGCACTGGGCTCTGCAAGAAGATGCAGAACACGCCACCAACACCCTTTCACGTTGCAGGGTCTGCTGCGACTGTATACACCTCGCGATCTTGAGTGAAGACACGTCACCATCCTCAGCTTGGAGCACAGTACGGAGGTCTTTGGTGAGTCCCAACATCTTTTCGATGACCAAGGAGTCAAGGCCGTCGTGGTCCATTTTTGGGAATGCGGCCTTCGCCAGCACCAAGAGCACACTTTAGTAGTCGGTGCATGTTCGCGATGCTACAGGAGTACTCCTTCCAGGTTGTATATAGATAGGGTGCGAGCCACAATAACGAGAATGCGCTGTCTCGATTACCTCATTGGAACCGTGTGTGTTCACGTTGGGCGCTGGCCAGTGTCAACCAGCTCCGTCTGTGTCAACAGTACTCGTGGCTTTGCTTCAGGGTGAAGAACCTACTATGGTGGACATGCTCAAAGACAGCACAATGGGGCATACGCATGCAGAATGGGGCAGTTGCAGATGGATGATATCACTCTGTTAACCTTGCGATGTCACGAGGAAACAAACTGGGATACCCCTGCCTCATCAGAAGTCTCACAGTTTGTTAACCATGAGGGACTATTGATCAAGAGTCAACCTACGATGCAAGTGGACTAGTGGTCACGGGAGGTAATGACAGGGGAGTCAGCCTGCAGTGCCAATTGACTGGTGGCCACGAGAATGATCTAGAATAGGGTCATGGACAGGTGACGTAGGAGGACAGTGGTAGAGCGAGTGGTCTCGGGCTAGCAAGAAAGTTCTGGAATAGGGGCGTGGCCACGGGACAGGGGCATGCCCACGCACTGTATATAAGGGGCATAGGCGGGAGACTCAGGGCTGCTGAAGTGGGGTCTCCGCCTATCTAAGTGTGAGCACGCGGCTCCCTAATAAAATAAACCAATACAAGTGCATCCAAGCCATTCTTACACATTTATTCAGGTGCCAGTCCATTTAGTGACTTAAAAACCAATACAATAACATTGAAATCAGTTCTAAAGTTGAAGGGCTGCCAGTGTAGAGACTTTAAAACAGGTGTAATGTGTGCTCTCCTTCTGGTCTTTGTCAGCACTCATGCTGCAGAATTCTGAATGAGTTTCAGTTTACATATTGCTTTCTTATCGAAGACCAGACAGGACAGCATTGCAGAAGTAAAGCCTGCTATTGATAAAAGCATGCATCAGTCTCTCAATAATGGCCTGAGAGAATAAAGGCTGCAATTTTGCAATATTTTTGAGGTGATATAAAGCCGTTTTGGTAACATCTCTATTGTGGGCTTCCATCTTGATTTGAAGCTTACATGACTGTAGGAACCATACTCTTTGGTTCTTTGGTAAAGTCACGTAGATAGAAAATTAATAGATCACGACGTTTCGATCTCAACACAAGCAACCGTCATCAGATGAAACAAACACAGCTGGAGAACTGCTGACGTTGCGATCGAAACGTGATGACAATTGCTTGTGTTGCGATCGAAACATCGTGATCTATTAATTGTCTATATACGTGATTTTACCGAAATAACCAAAGAGTGTGGGCTTCCAAGTTCAAATCCGGGTCTAAAATCACCTAAGATGTTTACCTGGTGTTTGGCGTTTAGTGCCAGCGAGCTTAAATATGTGAACAGGTTCTCTCTCTGGGCTTTTGCTCCAATAACCAACATATCAGTTTTGTCTTTGTTCAGCTGCAGAACAGTACGTGACATCCACGTGTTGATATCCTCAATACACTTAATCAGGTTATCGATGGTGCTGAAATGTACAGTTGTGTGTCATCAGCATAGCCATAAAAAATAATTCCATGCCTCCTGATGATGTTGCCCAGTGGCAGCATATAAAGCCTGAATAAACAGGGCCCAGAAAAGAGCCTTGCAGAATGCCACATGCGAGGTCTATCTTAAAGGGAAGATCACCAAGTGAAACTAAATACTCTCTACCAGTCAGATAGGTCCTAAACTAATTAACTACTGTCCTAGAGAGGCCAACCCACTTCTGCAGTCTATCAATCAGGATGTTGCGATTAAATGCATCAAACACTGCTCTCAGGTCTAAGAAGAAAACCACAGAAGGCTTTTTATCATCAGTGATAATTCTTAGATAATTAACGACTTTAACTAGAGCCGTCTCAGTGCTATGTAGGTGTAGTGAGCACCATCGATAACCCCGTAGAGGCCACATATTTATTATATATAACACACAACAGCAACAGCCCTCCGTACAGCCTAGGAACACAGCCTCCAATCCCAACGTGCCTAACACCGGCTACGCTCTCAGGTCATCTGGCTACAAGCTACCTAGGGGAGGCTACCTGACCCGACCACTGGCTTCCTCAGACTCGGCCCTTACAAGGACATCAGGCCGGAAGTCCCAGGGTCCCACCACTGGCCCACAGAGCCCCGGCCCTTACAAGGACAGCGGGGCTAGGGGTCCAAGGGTCCTAGGCTGACTGGTCTTCTGGCTTTTTTCTTGGACTGGCCCTGAATCTCTGGAGAGGTCGGGATTTTATACCCCTGGGAGGGATCGCGGGGGATCCCAGAACACCCCGCAGCCCCCTCCTGCTTTTTGGCTGGGGAATGCAGTGACCCCCCTGCCAGTACAAGGTACCGCCCCTGATGGGCTCTGTCTACCACTGCAGGTAAGTGCAGCCCATCTACAGCGCTACATTACCCCCCTCCCCCTTCGTAGCATCCTGCCGACTCGGCTGTCAACAACACAACAAGAACAATGAAAGTTGTTAACCACCAAAAATAAATTTTGATTTAAAGCTTTCGTGACTGCAGGGATTCACCTTCTTGGTTCTTTCGGTAAAGTCACGTAGAAGGGAAATAATAAAATAATAAAATTTCAACATAATAAAATTAAATTATCACGACGTTTCGGCCACAACGCAAGCAGCCGTCCTTAGGTATAGAACAGAGCTGTCGGAAAGACAGCGTCCTAATGAACACTGCTAAGCTTGGCAGCGTATTTTAATCTGGGTGGGAGCTTAAAATACGCTGCTTTATACGTGACTTTACCGAAAGAACCAAGAATACGAATCCCTGCAGTCACGAAAGCTTTAAATCGATAGAGTTTCATAGTTCATCGGATTCCTCCAGAATAAATATTCTAATTCCGATTCACTACTACTACCATCATAGCCATCATCACCACCATCATCATCACTATCACCACCATCATCATCACTTCTGATTGATACCGCGCCTCCAATGCATTGCGACTCGGGGTGACAGAACAAAGGGGCATTTGAGATAATTATGCAGGAAGAAAGTGGTCGCAGAATACATGTAATATTTAAACGCAATACGTTATGGACAAATATACACAACGGACTATAATATACATTGAAAATCCTATATGTGATTGACACTTCGCCCGTGTTTGTTCACTTCATTTGAAGTGAACGATCTGAACATAATGTCTTTAATTCTAGATTTGAAGCTTTCGTGACTGCAAGGATTCATATTCTTAGGTTTTTTCGGTAAAGTCACGTAGGTAAAAAATTAAAATTAATAAAACAAGCTTGTGTTGCCTCCGAAACGTCGTGATTTTAATTTAATTTTTTTATTTACTTTTATTAATTTTTATTTTTTACCTATGTGACTTTACCGAAAAAACCTAAGAATATGAATCCTTGCAGTCACGAAAGCTTCAAATCTAGAATTAAAGACATTATGTTCATATCGTGCAAGAATCACTCAAATGAAGTGGACAAACACGGGCTTGTGTTGCCTCCGAAACGTCGTGATTTTTATTTTATTTTTTATTTTACTTTTATTAATTTTAATTTTTTACCTACGTGGCTTTACCGAAAAAACCTAAGAATATAATGTCTTTAGTTTATTGAGATTTATATGGGGTCTTACGTCATGCATCACATCAAAGACGCAACGGAAGACATACAGATATACAACTTCACAATTGGGACAATAATCGCTGGTCTCATCTTATACAATGTCTACAAACCGCCAACAACAACCTATATGTATGTATGTATGTTGAACAATATCGTGCGAGCCCACTGTGTTATAACAATGATCGATGGTTCTGGCTGTGTGATGAGCTGTGTGTCTCACTGGCGCGACCACCGTAGCACCGCAGCTTGTGTTACACATAGACATGACATTAACTTGCTAATCCCCCTAATCTCTTTGCGTAATCTCTCCCATCAACATAGTGCTCATCTCCCATTAACACTGCTGTTGTTAATGAGGCGACGGAAGCTCATTTCATGCTAATCTCTCTCCCTAATCTCTCTCCCTCATCTCCCCCATTAACACAACTGACTTGCGTGCGGGGATGGAATTCCTTTCCAGCTCAGACCCCGCCTGCTTGCCCTTCGCCACATATATGACCTCTTGTTGTAACAGCTATCTCGCTGTGTTCTTCCTGGTTCAGCAGTTCCACTGCTGGATTATGTTTTACGCCTGAAGACGACCGCTTGTGTTGTGATCGAAATGTCGTGATATATTATTTGAATTGAATTTTTCTACCTACGTGACTTTACCGAAAAAACCAAAGAGTTTCAATAAGGCAGTTCACTTCGTTATGGACTGGATGGTCGCAGTCTACACTACAGGACATGCTGATTAAAATGAATACCAACACTTTCCCTAAACACGTCCCTTCTCTCGGTGGGAATGTTTACATTGATTTAGGCTATTAACACAGAGGTACATAATAATGCAATTTATAACGCGAGCAATGCTGCGGACCAAAGACGTAAATCTGAGGCACGTAGCCAAGCTCAGTGTCAGATCACGTTGTGTGGTTCCAGGGAGACTCAGTTCAATGTCGAGCTCAAGATATGTGCCTTTAGATTATTTTTGAACAAACAAAATTATTGATCTTTACGAATGTGAGTAGAGATAGCATTCCAGATGACGAGTGCTTCGACGGAGAAACGACGAGAAGCGATTACAGTCCTTGTCCTTCGAGTTTCAAGGAGTTCTACGATGCACTGCGAAGGTTTCGACGCTTAATTGAAGTGCAAGGATTTTTGGGTATGGTGGCAGAGGCAAGCGAGCTTGAAGGTAATTCTGGTCGAAATGGGCACCCAATGACTGGCCCGAAGGATGGACAGGGAGTCAGGGCGAGGGTTGCGGGGGCCATGAACAACTCAGGCAATACTATACTATGGGAACCTAATTTGCCAGTAAAAATATGATAATTGGTTCTTTACCCTTCTATCTGGCAACAAAACTGACACCTTTTTACAAGGAGTCATGTTTGCATAGACCGCAATACCTGCAGTCATAATACAAACAAAAGAACATAACTCTGATAATGTGCACTGTCCTTAAAGTTGATTGATCCACACCCGAGACAGCTTTCCTTAGAGCCTAGTCTCATATGGGTTGGACCAGATGACGCCAAAAGGCGCACAACTCAAAGACAATGCACCATCAGAGTATGAGAGCTCGGGGCAAGCATCTACACTATGGGAACCTCATTTGCCAGTAAAAATATGATAATTGGTTCTTTACCCTTCTATCTGGCAACAAAACTGACACCTTTTTACAAGGAGTCATGTTTGCATAGACCGCAATACCTGCAGTCATAATACAAACAAAAGAACATAACTCTGATAATGTGCACTGTCCTTAAAGTTGATTGATCCACACCCGAGACAGCTTTCCTTAGAGCCTAGTCTCATATGGGTTGGACCAGATGACGCCAAAAGGCGCACAACTCAAAGACAATGCACCATCAGAGTATGAGAGCTCGGGGCAAGCATCTACACTATGGGAACCTCATTTGCCAGTAAAAATATGATAATTGGTTCTTTACCCTTCTATCTGGCAACAAAACTGACACCTTTTTACAAGGAGTCATGTTTGCATAGACCGCAATACCTGCAGTCATAATACAAACAAAAGAACATAACTCTGATAATGTGCACTGTCCTTATATGAGACTAGGCTCTAAGGAAAGCTGTCTCGGGTGTGGATCAATCAACTTTAAGGACAGTGCACATTATCAGAGTTATGTTCTTTTGTTTGTATTATGACTGCAGGTATTGCGGTCTATGCAAACATGACTCCTTGTAAAAAGGTGTCAGTTTTGTTGCCAGATAGAAGGGTAAAGAACCAATTATCATATTTTTACTGGCAAATGAGGTTCCCATAGTGTAGATGCTTGCCCCGAGCTCTCATACTCTGATGGTGCATTGTCTTTGAGTTGTGCGCCTTTTGGCGTCATCTGGTCCAACCCATATGAGACTAGGCTCTAAGGAAAGCTGTCTCGGGTGTGGATCAATCAACTTTAAGGACAGTGCACATTATCAGAGTTATGTTCCTTTTGTTTGTATTATGACTGCAGGTATTGCGGTCTATGCAAACATGACTCCTTGTAAAAAGGTGTCAGTTGTGTTGCCAGATAGAAGGGTAAAGAACCAATTATCAACTCAGGCAATATTCTTAGGTTTTTTCGGTAAAGTCACGTAGGTAAAACATTAAAATTAATAAAAGTAAAATAAAAAATAAAAATCACGACGTTTCGGAGGCAACACAAGCTTCCGTCTTCAGGTGGAACCGTCACAGCCACGACAGCTGTATCAAGTAAAATAGAGATTGCAAGAGCTACCACTCCGTATATATAATGGTTGGAGAGGGGGGAAGGGCCAAGTACGGCACACTTTTTATTCATATGGTAAGGTGAGGCTTAAGAGGGTGAGCCTTTGTTATGGGGAGGTACGGTTTGTGACTAAACCTGGCCTAAATAACAATAGTGTGAAAAGGAGAAAACAACTAAACATGGTAAAACAAGCCTGGCTGTCTATCAATAACCTGTAATAGTTGTCTGTCAAATAAGATTGGCCAAATAAGTGTAGTTAAAAATCTTTTTTGCATGGTTAATCACATCTTTGCAATGATTGCTCAGTTTGTAACCATCATCACGGTTGAAATTATGTCTGTGTTTGTATATTTGTATGGCTTCGTGTACAAACCTTTGATGGTAGCCAGGAGGTTTGCAGAGAACCTTGGTCTCGGAAAAGACAATTTCATGAGAGCCCACCGAGTTGTAGCAATGATCGGCAATGGCCGAAGAATCAGTTCTGCCGTGTTTCAGATCTGACTTGTGCTCGCGGACACGATCAGAAACATGACGTTTCGTTTCTCCAATGTAGCAATCACCACAAATGCAAATCAATTTGTAGACTCCAGGATACTGTAAGTTAGGAACGACATCCTTCACAGATGGAATCAGATCACGGATTTTATGCACTGTACTGAATCGGACTTGGATCTTATGTTTGTTTAGAATTTTGGAAATCTTTTTGGTCACGCCTGCTATGTATGGTAACGTGATAGTTTTGGTCGGAGTTTCATGTGGCTGTTTCTGTGTGGTGGGAGAAACAGCTTGGCGGATAGTGCGGTCAGAGTATCCGTTCATCCTGAGGGCCCGATGTACATGTCTTAATTCACCGGCCAGGTGGTGTTGGTCAGAAATGCCATGGGCTTTGTGGTATAGCGTTTTGATGAGATAATTCTTTTGAGATGGGTGGTGGTGGGAATCCGGTTTCAAGTAGGAATCTGTGTGGGTGGCTTTCCTGTAGACAGAATGTCCCAAGGATCCGTCAGGCCTCCTCTCAAACAGAATATCCAAGAATGGTAGTTTACCGTCTTTCTCCACTTCCATGGTGAATCTGATGGATGGGTGTCTAGAATTGATGTGGTCCAAGAAGTGGTTCAATGCTGGGAGGCCATGTGGCCAGATGACGAAAGTGTCATCCACATACCTCTTCCACAGGGAAGGACGCAGGGTGGATGTCTGGATGGCGTCTGATTCACACACTTTCCATGAACATGTTGGCTATAACTGGTGACAAGGGGGAGCCCATAGGGGTACCCTCATTCTGTTTGTAGAAGGTGCCATTCCAGGTAAAATAGGTGTTGGTGAGGCAATGCCTAACCAGCGCAGGTACATCAGAATTCAATCCATGTTGGACCATACGGAGTGGTAGCTCTTGCAATCTCTATTTTAGTTGATACAGCTGTCGTGGCTGTGACGGTTCCACCTGAAGACGGAAGCTTGTTTTGCCTCCGAAACGTCGTGATTTTTATTTTTTATTTTATTTTTATTAATTTTAATGTTTTACCTACGTGACTTTACCGAAAAAACCTACGAACATGAATCCTTGCAGTCACGAAAGCTTCAAATCTAGAACTCAGGCAATGTGGTTTTGGAGGCGTTGCAGCAATTATTTTGGTTGCCTAGAGAGGACTGGATGAGAATTGAGTTACAATAGTTGAGCCGCGACCCAACGATGCTGCAGGCGAGAGTATTTGTGATGTTGGAGGTGATGAGCGGGCGTAGATGGCGGAGAGCCCTGACGTGGCAGTTGCAGGACTTGAGAACGAGGTTGACATGGGTGTCAAAGGAGAGATTGGGATCTAAAGTGACGCCGAGAAATGTTAGATTGTCATAGAATAGAAATAAGGAACCAGCGTTTGAAATTCCCGAGGGGAGTGGGAGTGAAACTAGTCTTTTCTGAGTGCCAATTAAAATAGCCTCGGATTTTCTAAGGGGTTAGGGAGAGGTCGTGATCTTGAAACCAGCGCTCTAATGCAGTCCTGCAAGCAGAAAAACGGTCGATACCTCAGTTGCTGGAAGATATAATGGAGACGAGGATAAGAGTGTCGTCAGTGAAGGAGTGGTAGCGGATGTCGAAGCTTTTGATCAGTTGGCCAAATGGAGGTGAATAGGCAAACAAACAGTGGGGGGCCCAAGACTGAGCCCTGAGGTACTCCGCATGTTAAGAGAATTGCGTTATAAGAAGTGGCTTCCCACTTTGACGGTGAAATACCTGCCAGAGAGAAATGAGGAAATCCAGTTTAGTACAGTCCCATTGATCCCGAAGTCGGACTTAAATGCGATTGATTATGCGTTTGTGTTAAATTTCGATTTAAAGCTTTCGTGACTGCAGGGATTCATCTTCTTGGTTCTTTCGGTAAAGTCACGTAGAAGGGAAGTAATAAAATAATAAAAATTAAACATAATAAAATAATTCTCACGACGTTTCGGCCACAACGCAAGCAGCCGTCTTCAGGTGGAGAACAGGTCTGTCAAGTAGACAGAGTCTGAATGGCACGCTCCAGGCTTAGAGCGACTATTTATGCTGGGATGGAGGGGCAAAGAGCGTCTTGACAAAATAATTTGCATATCAAGAGGAATTTAGCATATTTATGGGAAATGCAGATATGCGATTAGTACTACTTGTGAAATGCGTAGGAGGTTTGGCGAGGGGTTTAAAGTCATTATGCCCATTCATTATGCAGGATTAGCAGTATCAAAGGGAGGGAGTAAGGTTAGAATTAATAAAGGGAAGAAATGTTAATAATATGGCGCCGCAGCAACTAATATGCTTATTGACTATACCTTGTCATATTACACTATGTTTTATTCTACCCACTCAACCGTATAGCACACTGCTATATATTCACTGTAAAATTACGATACTATATATTACCTTATACATTGTATTAAACATTACACTTTAATACTATTTATTATTATATAATATGCTATACACTATACCATAAACCGTGGCGTGAAAGAAACTAAGAGGAAGCAACGATATATGTCAATGGGAGAGTGGTGATAGGAAGCTTGCAGCGGAGCAAAGAGTCCATTCCCTGCGGAGTGCATATCAAGAGGAATTTAGCATATTTATGGGAAATGCAGATATGCGATTAGTACTACTTGTGAGATACGTAGGAGGATTGGCGAGGGGTTTAAAGTCATTATGCCCACGCATTATGCAGGATTAGCAGTATCAAAGGGAGGGAATAAGGTTAGAATGAATAAAGGGAAATAATGTTAATAATATGGCGCCGCAGCAACTAATATGTTTTTAGACTGTACATTGTAATATTACACTGTGTATTATTCTACCCACCCAACTGTATACCACACTGCTGTATATTCACTATACAATTACGATACTATATATTACCTTATACATTGTATTAAACATTACACTTTAATATAATTTATTATTATACAATATGCTATACACTATACCATTGACCGTCGCGTGAAAGGTACTAAGAGGAAGCAACGATACATGTCAATGGGAGAGTGGTGGACGGAAGCTTGCAGCGGAGCAAAGAATCCATTCCCTGCAGAGAATACAAGATATATAGTCAATATCAGTGAGTGGAACGCGGTCTGAAAGTCACCGTAAACGTGGACACAATCAGTTAAGATCCGAAATGGTTTATTACGTCCTTCCAATGATTGCTAAGACGGAATCCATCTTCTCGGTTGAAACTTTCTCTGTGTTTGTATATGTGGATCGCCTCATGAACGAATCTCTCATGGTAGCCAGATGGCTTGCAGAGAACCTCTGTCTTGGAGAAGTCAATATCATGTGAACCCACTGAATTGTAACAGTGATCTGCCACGGCTGAGGTGTTTGTCCTACCGTGTTACAAGTCTGCTTTATGTTCACGGATGCGGTCCGAGACATGTCGTTTGGTTTCTCCAATGTAACTGCTACCACAGAGGCAACTTAGTTTGTAGACGCCAGGGTACTGTATGTCTGGAACCACATCTTTTACAGACGGGACCAGATCACGAATTTTATGTACTGTGTTGAATCGGACCTGGATCTTGTGTTTAATCAGGATTTTGGAGATCTTTTTTGTGACCCCAGCAATGTAGGGTAAGGTGATGGTTTTGAGAGGCTCCCCAACAGGATCTGTATTGATGGTTGGAGTGATGGCTTTGCGGATTGTGTAGTCGGAGTAACCATTAGCCTTAAGAGCTTGGCGTACGTGTTTGAGTTCACTGGCAATGTGTTCCTCGTCGGAAATGCATTGGGCTCTATGGTATAGAGTCTTGATGAGGGAATTCTTCTGGGATGGATGGTGGTGGGAATCCGGTTTTAGGTAAGCATCCGTATGGGTGGCTTTCCTGTCGACAGAGTGGCTCATTGAACCATCAGGTCTCCTTTTAATTAGGACATCCAAAAAGGGTAGCTTGCCATCTTTTTCGACTTCCATGGTGAATCTGATGGCTGGGTGTATGGAATTGATGTGGTCGAGAAATTGGTCTAGAGCAGGCCGGCCATGTGGCCAGATGACAAATTTGTCATCTACGTACCTCTTCCATAAGGTCGGGCGTATAGTGGCAGTCTGGATGGCGTCAGTCTCAAATTTCTCCATGAAGACGTTGGCTACAACCGGAGATAGAGGGGAGCCCATTGGGGTGCCCTCAGTTTGCTTGTAGAAAGTTCCATTCCAGGTGAAGTATGTATTGGTTAAGCAGTGTCTCACCAGGGGGGGTACCCCAGCATTCAGTCCTTGATGAACCAAGTCTTCAATGATTGCGATGGTGTCAGGTACAGGAACTTTGGTGAATAAGGAAACCACATCAAAACTGACAAGCAGGTCGTCTGGGGACAGGAAAATCCCCTTGATTGTCGATACCAGGTCAGTAGAGTTTAGTACCGCAGAGGTGGTTTTTCCAGTGAAAGGCCGTAGGATTTCAGACAAAAAACGAGCCAGTTTGTATGTGGGGGGGTTGATCGTAGAGACAATGGGACGAAGAGGTGTATCTTCTTTATGTATCTTTGGCAAGCCGTATAATCTTGGTGGCCTGGCTGCAGAAGGTTTCAACGATAACTGTTTGGTCTGATCAATTAATGCGGTTGAATCAGAAATGATTTGGTTGGTTTTAGAGACGAGGCTGTTGGTGGGGTCTCTTTTTATTTTTGTATAGCTGCCATCGTTGAGTAGTTCTTCAATTTTGTTGTTGTATTCTATTTTGTCCATGATGACAGTGGCATTGCCTTTGTCGGCTGAGAGGATGACAATGTCATCCCTCTTTTTTAATTGAGCTAATTCAAAACGCTCATCTTTGCTGATGTTGCTAGCTGGCATCTTAGCGTTTTTGAGGGTTGCGTTTGTGGTTCATGGTGTCGAAGGCTGAGGAAATATCAAGGCTGACGAGTTAAGCAATGGAACTTGAATCGATAATGGCAATAATGTTATACAAGATCCTAGTTAGAGCTGTCTCTGTTGAATAATACTTGTGATAAGCCAATTGAAAGGGGCAAAACTTCGATGATGATGTGATCTGAGGCATGAGTTGGGTGAGGGTGAGACGTTCAAGAAGGTTGGAGGTAGTAGTGAGGTTGGTGATCAGATGATATGTAGACAGGATTGCAGGGTCCAAGGCAGGTTTTTTTGAGCAGCAGGGAAATTTGGCCAACCTTTAAGGCAGGGAGAAACCAACGCGTGGAAAATGAAGCATCAGCAATGTCGGTAATGATATTTGCAAGTTCCATGGTGCAGTGATCAAACAGACGGTCAGGGAGAATATCCAGAGGGGATGTCTTGATGTGGAGTGAACGTATTAGGGCCAATATATCACGTGAAGAAACGGGTGTGAATGGAGACAAGAAGAGAGTTGGGGAAGGGTGGAGGGCGTGGTGCTGACGTATGAACGGTGATCGATGAGGGATGACTTGATGGTGTCCGCAATAGTGGCGAGGTTGTTAGTGAAGTGAATGCTGAAGGAAGTGGCAAGGTTGAGTGATGTCAGCTGGTTATTGTAGAAAAATATTATCCTGGGTGGAGCAGAGCCTTGAGGACTTTCCATAGCGTCCGAGGATTGCAAGAGGCAGTTTGGATTCATACGGAGATGTACGCAGAGTGTCAGTTGAGAATTTATGCTTAAGCTGTTTTGCACTCAGCATGGTAAAGAGTCCGGTCAACAGGTCGCGGACTATGTGTGAGAGTCCTTTTGAGCCGCCTTCTGGTTTGCTTGGTGGGGATGGCAGCAGGCGAAAGCTAGCAAAAATCAAGTAAAGGTAGTGGAGTGGTTCAAGATTTTAGGGGCACGAGCTTGTCGTGTGCAGCCCTAAGGTCAATATCTAACTGCTCAATGCAGATATTGGGGTTAGGTAAAGGTGAAATGTTGGAGATTGAGTTTGCGAGTAGGTTTCAAAGAGTGGTGAAATTGATTAAATAACAATTTCGTGAATAATGGGTCATCTTGGGGAGGAGTGTCTTGAGAGACTTAATGGAGGTGATGATGAGGCTATGGTCGGAATAGCTAAACTAGAAATTGACCGAACAACAAATGCTACGATCATAATCCAGCTTCATAATGAGGTCAAGCATGTTCTTGCTGCCAGTGGAATAGATACAGTTAGGGCCCAGGTTGTCAACTTCCAAGTTATGGGAGTAGAGAGTGTTGGCAAGGCAACCAACAATGGTTGATTGGGTCGTGCCAGGACAATTGAAATCACCGGTAAGCACGAACCCGTGGGATGAAATGGGAATGTATATGAAAGTTCCGATAGGTCGACAAGGCAGTTGGCGATACTGCCATCAGGAGGGTGGTAAATAATGATGAGGATGAAAGTGGAAGACTGGCTGACAAGTAACATGGACTCATCTCAAAAGTGGAAGGACCATCTGGTAATAAAAGTGGTTTAATATTGAGGTTTGTAGCGTAGATGAGTGCCAGGCCACCACCACGATTATGCGTTGTACGGGTGTAGTGGCACAGAATAAGTAATGTAGCAGCATAGCGCTGGCTGCTGGCAGGGAAGGGGATCTGTGGCTTACAGCAGCCCTGACGTCAGCAGGCAAGGCTATACACCAGAGGGGGATATCTGGAGGAAAGGTCACAGTAGAGGCACATGGGGGAAGCCACAGGAACCCGATGGTAGGTTCTAGAGAGAGGGCGTGGCCAGGGCGGATCGAGGCTATACGAGAGCTCAGGGTTGTGGTGTGGAGTGGGATCCCCATCATGCTGTTGAAGATGGTCACGATTGTCGCTGTCTCATCGCCATCGTCTCTGTCATCTGCACTCGATATTGCGCTGCTAGACGGTTGTTGGCTGTCTCGGTTCAGCACCGTCAGTGTTAGACGGTTAGTGCTGTGTATAGGCTAGCAATCCACGTTGAGTTGATTCTATCGGAAAAATTCCCGTAAATAGATAAATAATAATAAAAAGAAAAATCATGAAAAAAATAATAAAATAATAAAAAGCCAAAAAACACTAATGTAGAATGCAGCCTGGTTCTAAATCGGAGTGAGTGCACTGGCAGTCTATAATGTAGACTGTAGCCTGGTTTCGATTAAAAGCTTTCGTGACTGCAGGGATTCATCTTCTTGATTTTTTCGTTAAAGTCACGTAGAAGGGAAATAATAAAATAATACAATTAAAACATAATAAAATTAAAATTCTCACGACGTTTCAGCCACAACACAAGCAGCCGTCCTCAGGTGAAAAAACAGAGCTGTCAGAAAGACAGCGTCCCAATGAACACCGCCAAGCTTGGCAGCGTATATTTAAGCTGGGTCGGGGGGAGGAGAGCGCCTTGACAAAGGAGTTTACATATCAACACCAAAATTAAGCATATTGATGGAAAATGCGGAGTGAGTTCAACTGAGTCATTGTGGAGTGAGTTCAACTGAGTTATAGAAGTACGCTTTGGAGGCAACACATTTATGAATACCAACACAAAGGAGTAATAGCCCCTTAATCAGATAACAACCTATGGTGGTGGACCACCAGGCTGACTACACTAATTACACCGTAAACTAGCTACGACGGACCGGACCACAGCTTGAGTCTCGGTCCACGTGTTGGTGACTCTGTAGGACGTAAAACGTAGATTCTTTAGGATGAACAACAGCAGCCGGTCCCTCTCGGGGACCTGGCTTATATCCTCTGTGCCATGGCTGGCTCCGCCCTTAGCCACGACCACCTCCTAGAATCCTCGAGCAGGATCTCAACCCTGACTCGTGACCACCCCATGCCCCCACCTCGGGGCCCTATGTAGACTTTACCAGTCACGTGTCCTTCGGGGTCAACCAGAGTCATTGGCCCTTAGTAACCCCATTTCCATGGCCGGCACTCTCACACCCTATCCTGTAGGGGTCGGCAACTACACGTAGAGCGTGGTACCATCCAGCAATGCCAATCAGCACTCACCGAGCCCCTCTAGGGCCGGTACTGCACTCACATATACGTGGTGCCCGCGATGTCAATACATCGCACGCCGTGCCTCTCTAGGGCCGGCATTACACAGTGACATCTGCGATATCACTACAATTGTACCTAGCTCCACACACCCACACTGCTGACGGTGGAGGTTGACAATAAAACACAAATCAAGTCATGACCCAAAGTGGTTGATGATATTTTCCAATGATTGCTGAGTTTCTAACCATCCTCTCGGTTGAAATTGTGTCTGTATATATGGATGGCTTCATGAACGAATCTTTATTGATAGCCAGTAGGCTTGCAGAGTATATAAAGAGTTGTGTATACGCCAGCGACAGAAGAGTGTGTACCAGCGTAGGGTGTGTATTGTGCCAAGGGTGCTCGTTAAATAAAAGTTCCTCCAAAATTAATCGATTCCGAGTAAGTCACAACACGGGGAACGTGGAGAACATTGTAGCCATAGGGGCAACTTCAGCTGTAATCGCAGGAGGATTGTCAGGCCTGGACTAGGTTTCGGTGATGAAAAGAAAGTCTGGGCTATGGTCCAAGATGGTGTCATGAATGACGGCAGACTTGTTAGTGATGGAGCGAGAGTTGAGGAGACCCAGGACGATGGCTGGTATCTCAGTCGTCAGTCTGAGTAGACGAAGAAATGGCGGTTGACTCTGTATGATCGGTCAGATGTTGGTGTGTCCCCTGCCACTACGACAAGCATGGCGCTGACAACGACAGTGGAGGCCATAGAGTAGACGCAGGTCAGAGAGAGTGTTGGGTATAGATCGTTGCAGATAGAGACCATAGACAGATGCAGCAAGGCAGAAGGAAGCAGCACCTGCGCAAGGTGCCCAGAGTGAGTGGTGCTTGCGACAGTCAAGAGCCATGCCAGACAAAACTCTATGTGAGCCACGGAATCAGCGGCAGGAGACAGCACCGACGGTTACCGCTCCAACTGTAGTATCGGTGTGTGAAGTCCGTCTGGTGAACAGCTCGCGCGCGGTGGGTTGAATGCCTGCATTGCATGTCTGCGCAATCCAACCCACGAAGTTGGCACTAGAGACAGTCATGAGGCGACGGCGACGACAGGCGCAACCCCTGTTGAGGAGGAAGAAGGCCGCAACATGGGCAGAGCTGCCATGTCAACAGTTTGTTGGAATCAGCACTGGGGGGCGCGCGTAGTGGCGGCGATGCAGCAGTAGGTGTCGCCACTTGCCAGCACGGAGACAGTGGTAACCCGGATCCATGGGCGGTCGGGCCTCGTCGATTCGCCCAGGTATGCTGACCACGCTGGCCAGCGGTGGATGCTGGCAGCACACGGACTGCAGGCTGAACAACGACGCCAGCAGCCAGGATGGACTCCAAGCCTGGATGCCAAGGCCAGCAGCTGCGTGCAGCCGAGAAAATAATAAAATAAATTAATAAACAGAAGATGAAAATGAAACAGGTAAATAAATACTGGGGAGGGGCGTATAGATGAGAGAAAGAGAAGGGGGAGGGGACTGGATAATTAAGCTGGATGGGAAGGAGACGCGACGCTGGAGCAGTCGGACAGCAGCCAGCTAGCGCGGCACTATCTTTAGCATAATCATGTCCATGTGCAACAGAACAGTGACTTAACATTCATGTTTCTAAGCATTTATTTGATCTTATTGCAGTGTTAAGTTATGACAACATAATATCACTTACACTCTCTGCCCTGTTCAAATGAGAGATCTCAGACGCACAGGCATCTCTCCTCTGGCAATGATGAATTTTGGAATTTAAACCGCTGTTCATATGCGAGTCTATGGGTCTCTATGTGAGTCTATGTGTCTCTCTGTAAGTCTATCGTGACCGGAATTTATCTGATAAGATTAAACATAATTTAGCATTCGTATATTTTAAAGCAATTTGTTTAATGTACCTATGTTTTGCACTTCTATCGTGTGGTTGTATTGTTTGTTGTTGTAACATTTACTGGCACCGATTGGACATCTCTGAACATTTTTTTACATCACATCGGATTCCTCCAGTCTAAATAATTATTCTGATTCTGATTTTGGATGCGTTAATATACCAGTTAGATAAAAGCATTACAATAATGGCTCGGTACACTTGTTGAGACCCATATGACTTTAATTAATAAACTCCGGTCTTCGGACCGACCCTGACAGTGTTATAAGTAGTAATTTTGTTTACTCTTACGATTACTAAAGATTCCAGCAATTCCTCGATTTACTAATGGGATGTGTCCTTAAAAAACACGCGTAAAATTTAATTTAAATAATAAAAATAGATGTCAATGTAGTATCTTTGTTTACCAAAGTTTATGTGCCTGACACCATTGCAATAATTGAAGATTTGGTCCAACAAGGACCTGGTTAGACACTGCCTCACCAATACTTCACTTGAATTGGAACATTCTACAAATAAGTTGAAGGTACCCCAATGGGTTCTCCCTTATCTCCAGTTGTAGCCAGTGTTTTCATTAAAAATTTTGAGACAGATGCCATCCAGGCATCTACTCTATGTCCGTCCTTGTGGAAGAGGTATGTAGATGACACGTTCGTCATCTGGCCACATGGCCTACCAGCTCTGAACCAATTCCTCAACCACATCAATTCCATACACCCGGCCATCAAATTCACCATGGAGTTGGAAAAGGATGGCAAGTTACCATTCTTGGATGTTTTAATCAAAAGAGACCAGATGGCTCAATGGGACACTGTCTACAGGAAAGCCACCCATAAGGATGCCTACCTAAAACCTTACTCCCACCACCATCCATCCCAGAATAATTCCCTCATCAAAACTCTGCACCATAGAGCTTGTTGTATTTATGACCATCACCACCTAGCAGGGGTCGGCAACCAAAATAACAAGAAGAGCCATTTCTTTCCAATTCGGTACAAAATTCAGTATTTCAAGAGCCGCAATGCATCTATGTACATACGTACATATCGTCAAGAAGCAGCCCGTAAAGAGCCGCATGCGGCTCCGGAGCCGTAGGTTGCCGACCCCTGACCTAGCCAGTAAACTGGAACATGTACACCAAGCTCTCAAGATGAATGGATATTCAGACTACACAATCCGTAAAGCTATCACCCCAAACATTGGGAAATAACCATCTGAGGACCCAATCAAAACCATCACCTTGCCATACATAGCAGGGGTCACCAAAGAGTTTTCGAAAATCACGAGCAAACACGAGATCCAGGTTCGATTTAACACTACGTAAAATTCGTGATCTGATCCAATCTGTGAAGGATGTGATCCCTGACATGCAATACCCCTGTGTCTACAAACTAAGCTGTGTCTGCGGCAGCAGTTACATTGCGGAAACTAAGCGACATGTCTCGGACCGTGTTCATGAACATAAGGCAGATCGGAAACAAGGTAGGACCAATACCTCAGCCGTGGCTGATCATTGTTTTAATGCGGTGGGCTCACACGAAATTGATTTCTCCAAGACGAAGGTACTCTGAAAACCAACTGGCTATCAACAAAGATTCGTTCATGAAGCTATCCATATATTTCGACACAGACACAATTTCAACCGAGAAGATGGGTACAAACTGAGCAATCATTAGAAGGACGTTATTAACCAGTTTAGGTCATAACTACAGTAGCTGTGATGTTTCCATCCTACCTTCTGATGTTAGCAGCTATTTTCGACTCTCTGATTTGACATTAACAGGTTCACACTAACACAGCCGCCGTTTACATTGACATGCTGATCTCTTACATTGACATTCTAATCTGTCTCACTTTAACATCACTAGCTCTGCACGCTTCGTGTATGACCCTTGGGCTACACCCATTTCAAACCTTTAAAACAGCCTGCCTCAGCAGCTTCCCCCCCCCCCTTTTTTTCTCCTGATGACGACTGCTTGTGTTTCGATCGAAACATCGTGATATTTTTTATTAGTTTTGATTCATTTGTATTTTTATTATGTTATTGTTATATCTACGTGACTTCACCGAAAGACCCAAAGAATATGAATTCCTGCAGTCACGAAAGCTTTAAGTCAAGATTTTCCTATTAATTTAGTACTAAAAATATGACTGTTTCTCTACCCCTAACCTAAAACAAATACTACACCTATATTTATTTTCACAATACAAACATGAATAATTAAGCACATAATTATTATAAGGACACTACTATACACCACACTACTATATACTATACTACTATACACACTATAGACCCCACTTTTGGTTAGCGATAAAACAAAGACAGTCACTGCATCACGTAGCGCTTTCAGATGCACTTCTGCGGCCATTTGGAACTCTCTTGCTTCTGATATTAGGAAGCCACTGGAGCTACGCCCTTTTAATCATCATCTAGATTGACACACCTATTTTGTTAGAACTACTTTCTGTGTTTAGCTCGTTGTCCTTCCCCCACATCTTTGATTAGCACATTTCGCTGCATATGGCACCAAAGAAGTTCAATATACATACAGGCATGTCTTGCTTAATGAACATTTTTTACGAGACTTTGCTATAACGAGCAATTTGAATTCAGACCGATTTGTTTGCATAATGGTACAATTTTTCGCTTAGCGGGCGGAGACCGATTGATCGATATGCATCCTACGGCATCAAAGGGGTGCATGGGGGCCTGCAGCTATATTTTTACCAGCTGTGCTGCGTGCACCGCGCGTTTCTTCTAAGCAGAACCTGTATTTAGACTGAAGGAGGAGGAATCTGATGAGCTATGAAGCTTTTGTCATGGATGTCCTGGAACGGATAAATGACACAGCCTCCTGGGTGGCTTCTCCTTTGACGATCTCGTGACGCGTGCCACGTGAAATTGTATTAACGCGGAAAATCGATTTCGTCAATCAAAAAGTGCGAGTAGTTGACAAATTGCGTTCAAGCGAAATGTAAACTGAACGTTAATAAATCAGTACTCATGACCTTCAATTAGCTCGGTTGGCTATGTAAGGTGCAAAACAAGTTGAGCATACGTATGTAGTGCTAATACGTATGCCATCCGGGGGTAGAAATACCCACGGGATCTCAGGTTACTGTTACGATGACGTCACGAAGGAAAGGAAAGAGAAGGCAGGGCGTGAGGGAGAAGGAACGCCTCGGGAGAGAGTGGTGACATCACTGAACGAGGCAGGGCGATCGGGGCGCTTCCTGGTGGGATTCGGAGTGTAGTGGCTGCACGTGGCGTGAGATCGTGTCGAAAAGAAACGGGAGTGTGTCGTCTCAATCTTCGTCTGGTGGACTCTTTACAACTGATGGAAGCGGTGGGATCGTGAAGGTGCCTCAACACTCTAACTGAAAGGACCTCAGCCGAGACCCCAGCAAAGAAAGAGAAAAATGCAGCTTCACGCCCCAGCGCCCCAGACAGCTGTGATCTGGAGACAGCAGGGTCTACAGATGGAGTCAGGATGGCTGCTTGTACCATAAAAAGATGCGATAGTCAAGGAGCGACTTTTCTGAGAGCCCTCCACCCCGCAAGAGAAGGAGGCCCTGGGCCAAATAAATGACCTCAAGGAGGCAGTAACTCTGCTCCTGCAACAGTTGCAGGAAGACAAGATGGTTGCTTGCCAGACGACGGTGCCCTTGGCATCCGCGGCAGCTCCTCCTCTTCAACCTCCTTCTTCTGAGCAACAGCGATGGCTGAGATGGTCGCTGCCCATCAAGGAACACGGGAGACATTGGCTCCAGGGATGGAGAAGCCAGCGCTGTTGATGGGTGAGAGCGCGGCACCACGACTGACAGGATCCAGGGTGAGAGCGCGGCACCACGACTGACAGGATCCACCCTCCCAGGGCTGGCCAGCCTATTGGAGGCTGCAAAATGGGCAGACAAACAAAGGGACAGAAGGGCAACCTCCAGAGCAAGTAGAAATGCATTTGGCAGGAATGACACCCATAGCCGCCATAGGAGCAGAATTGGTGCAAAATACGCCAGGCACAGCGGTAATGGCCCTCCGAGCCCTAGCGGCATAGCGTTGGAGTCATGCAGAGAGTACTAGGACAACAGTCCAAAGCGCACATAGCCGCCACAGCCCAAGTTGCGGAAATGTATTCATCTGGAGGAAGAGAGGGAGCTGATGGCCCACGTAGGTTTAGCTTTCTTGATAAGGTTGTAACTAAGGGCGGGACTGAGGAGCATTTGTTTGCCTATTCGAGGTAGCCTATACATATCTCGAGTGGACAGAGCCTGAAGCACGGAAGGCTCTCTCCACAATGCGTTAATTGTATATTCCTCAATTCCGGTGGAGAAAACGAAGACCCTGTAAGCTGCTTATGGAAAGATGGCAGAGATTTTTGAGCCACCATCCAGCGTGAAAAGACAATTTAAGAACCGTCGGAGGTAAGAGAGGGAGTCAGCCTTGTCCTACAGGAGCACAGTCATGGCCCTAGCAGAAGCTGCTTTGCCGGACCTGGACGTGGGGGCCTTGGACTTTATGGTGTCTGACCATATGTTAGCGCTGACACAGGCTTTAACAATAGTTTTGGAGGTCACGGAAGAGGACAGACTCTTGAAGAGGTGATGAGGCCATAACATATGGTCACGCAAATAGCAGGACCCTAATATCATCAAGGACTGGAGGGATTTCTGGGAACACAGAAAAAAGAGGAAGACGTCAAGACAGAGGTGGATATCGGGCTGCCCAGGGGAGAAATATTGGCGGCTGTTTGCTGGGGACAGACTATTTAAATCAACTCCCTATCAAAATTGTTTTGGACCAGGGGTGCATTGAAATACCATCAGAGGAATGGCTATATTTTTTTACGCCCTGATAACAGCACCTGTACGTCGGCTCAGGTGCAGGCAGTTGTCAAGGAAACGCCCAGGGTACCCACGGCATCACACATCTTTATTCTTCTTCGATATCCCACTCCACTGGTAACGGCTTGACTGGACACACCTATATTAGTATCACCAGCGATGGCGATCATGGACCGACACGCCCTGGCAGGCGCGGACACCATCCTATGTCGCCACCAGAAACTATTTATCCAAGTTCTAAACACAACAAACACACCTGTCCCGATACATGGTGGAACAGTTTTGGCGCATGCACGGCCCATGCCTGCAGGGGGCGATGAAGTGCAGGTGGGAATAGTGGAGAATGAAACGGATCCTGCATGCGAGGAGGTCACACCATGGCTGGAAGCTATGACAGAGCAGGATGATAACTTATCCGAACAATATCGTCAGGCCCCTCGGAAATTGTTACAGCATTTTAAAAATATATTTAGTAAAGGACCATATAATTTAGGGCATACTAATTTGATGTCACACCACATAGAGACGGGAAATGTGCTGCACAGCCACAAAAATTAATATTGCATGGGGCCAGTCGTGAAAACTCACGTAGAAAATGCAATCGACGAGATTTTACAAGCTGATATTATTTCGCCATGCAAGAGCCCATCCTGGTAAGGAAACCAGATGGTTGATTGCGGTTTGGCTTCGACTTTTATCGACTAAATAAGCTCACAATGGCAGCAGCTTATCTGCTACCAAGGATTGACAATTGCCTCGATGCCTTAGTATTCGAAAACTACTTGTGGTGTCAGCTAGCACTGGATGGCGATTCGAAAGACAATACTGCTCTTAGGACACCACCAGGATTATTCCAATTCCAATGTCTCCCCATCGTATTACAAACGGCCCCAGCCGAATTCCAGTGGCTCATGGAACGAGTACGAACGGGTCTCAAATGGGATGTTTGCCTGATATATTTAGACGACGTAATTGTGTTTGAACGATTTATCCAAGAACACTTTCACTGCCGAAGCCTGGTTTTCTCAAGTAACAGGGAAGCACAATTGAAACTTAAGCCTTGCATGGCCTTTCATCAGATTACTGGGGCACATTGTCAGTGCAACGAGGGTGGTGACATCCCGAGAAGACGCTGTGTGTTAGAGATTGGCCAACCCCCGTATCCATGCCAGATGTCGGAAGATGTAAAGGTTTTGCTTCCTATTACCATCGATTTGTACAGGATGTTGCAGGCATTGCAAATCCCCGACACGCACTCACAGCTTAAAGACAGAAATTTCAATGGGGTACGGAAGAGGACAGAGCTTTTAAATTCTTTGGACGCTCCTCACGGAGGTGCCACTCCTCGCATACGTAGATTTAGCATTGCTCTTCATGCTAGATACAGATATAAGTGAGGTGGGCATCCTATCTCAGGAGCTGTCGGGCAGAGAGGTAGTAATAGTATATGGCAGCCAGGTATTGTCATTGGTCGAACAACACTACTGCATAACCAGGAGACAACTCCTGGCCGCTGTGCATTTTGTGCAACATTTTCGCCCATACCTATACAGATGGAAATTTGAGGTATGGACAAACACGCAGCACTGCAATACTCGTTACATATCGACCAACCCTCTGGCCAGATGGATTTAAAGTATGCAAGATTTTACATATGAGGTGGTCTATTGAAAGGGGTTGCGCCACACTGATGCGAATGATTTAACTCGTCTGCCAGAGGCATATGCGTGTGCATGCATTAAGGGGTCACCCAGGTGTAAACCATTTTCACTTGACATGGATTGCCTCACAGCACCTGCACACATACGGGAAAGCAAGATTGCAATGAGAGGATGAGACACTTAAACCCATTCGTACCATCGCTAAATCTAGCCCAGAACAAGATTGGTTTCCAACAACATCGACATTCGTAGAGTACAAAGGGCTGTTGATGCGTTGGGAGATCGACACACAGTCCTACTGTTGTGCCGACCTCCATTCTCAAAAAGTTAGTTGTGGAGTTACATGGCCGCTGCCTCATGCATTTGGGGGAGCTGAAAACACTCTCTACTACAAATATGCATTATTTTTAGTCGAGCATGATGGCAGATATCTGCACATGGACGTCCTCATGTGTAGAATATGCATGGCAGAAGCCACCATCACACCCGACCAAAGTGCCCCTACAATCATTAGCGGTGTCGCGAGTAAACACATTGGTGGCCTTGGATATATTGGGATCCCTACCTCATACCGACAGAGGTCACAAATATATGCTAGTAGGGGTCGAGTACTTCACACGATGGCCAGTGACGTGGTCCCTGGAGGATCAAACCACTCAGTCAATAGCAGAAGCTTTTGTGCATGGGTATTCAATGCATAAAGGGGTCCCTGAAAAAACTTCTAACAGACCAGGGTAAAAATATATTTAAAACAAATACAGGAAGTGTGCGACATTCTAGGTACTAAGAAACTATGCACTTCCTCATACCATCCACAAACCGATGGGATAGTAGAATGCCTAAATCGCACCATCACATCCATTGCTGTGTCAGGTGGTCAATGACACTCAGACGGACTGGTACTTACACATTGGCTGGGTCCTTGTGGCATATCGTTTGGCCCTGCATGCGTCGACAGGATACGCCCCGTTCTACTTGATGTATGGTAGGGAGCCAGACCCTCCCATCGAGTGACGGCTTTTTTACCTCCCACAGCTAGAGCTGTGATATGGCTTTTAGCGATATGATGGGTCATGCAGCATTGGGAGATGGCGAGGGAAGCGACGCAAACTGCAGTGACTTCCACCCGTTTAACCAATGAATGGGCTAGGCAAAATGGAGTGACACCACTACCCTTCAAAGTGGGAGATAGCTGTGTGGCTACACTGCCCACGGGTACCCTTAGGGAGACTTCACCCAAACAGCACCATCCGTGGCAGGGCCTCAATGTGTACGTGTCCAATCAGGACATGGACGGTGGTATGTACATCCCGCCGATCTAAAGCCTGACCGGTCAAAGCCTATGAATGCCCCACGATACTCAGGGGAGCACCCACTACACTCACTAAAAACGAAGTAACTACGAACACATACACCTTCATGCCTTCACTCATCTTCATCATCACTGCCGAGGTCAGGCAAGCCACTTGCCACGTCGAACCAACCTCAAGAATGCTGCCTCCCTTCCCCATCACCATCCATGACCAAGAAGGTGCGGCAGCATCCGACTGGGCTGTGGCTACAATGCCCAGTTACCCGGGAACGGGTTCAGGTGATGGTCCCACGGTAATAAACAACCACCACATGCAAGACGACGGAACCATGGAGGAAAATTACATTGTTATTCCTTCGTGCAGGATGTCAGTTGTTCGCTTGTTACGGTTGACAGGTCCAGTTGAACCTTGTGTGTACTGTCTTGTCTTGTGGTTACTCATTTTTTAGTATTTTAAATTATGTTCTGTACACATGCACTCAACACCTACACACATAAAGTGGCAGGACTCTGGTTGAGTTCGAAATTGCTTGTTTACTGACGAACAAAAGTTTATATATTTTTTTGCTCTTCATTTCTTCATACGTATGTGCCGTCACAATTACCCTGAATCCCGTGGATTCTCACGGGTTGTGTTGAATTGAGGACGACTTTTTTCTTCAGAAGGAGGGGGGTGATGTAGTGTTAATACTTACGCAATCCGGGGGATAGAAATACTCAAGGGATCCCAGGTTATTATTAAAAATGACGTGACAAAAGAAAGGAAAGTGTAGTCGGGGTGTGAGAGAGAGGGAACGCCCAGGGAGAAAGTGGTGACGTCACCAGATGAGGCGGGGTGATTGTGGCGCTTCCTGGTGGGAATTAGAGTGGAGTGGGTGCACGCGGCTTGAGATCGTGCAGAAAATAAATAACTGTCGTCTCAATCTTCGTCTGGTGGACTCACTAAACATACATGAGCATGGTTGTCTACATATGGTGAGAAATAAGTTCTACTTACATACAACAGGCTAATAATGAGTGAGCCACAGTTGAACACATTCAATGCAAAACCTTTATTCATATTGAAAGCATAGTGACAAAAAATACCATGAAAAAAAGATACCAAGAGGAAAATACTCTCTCAATATCACATTTGTATCGATGTTATCGTTTCAATTGTATCATATCGATAGTACTTTTCGTATCGTATTGATTGTAATATATCGCTTGTATGGTATCAATAGTATCGCATCGATCTTACCATATCAATTGTATGGTATTGATCGTAATGTATCAATCATAGGGTATCGATATATGATATTGATCATACGGTATTGATCTATCATATTGATTGTATGTTATCGCGTGTATGGTATAGATCATATTGTTTGTATCATGTTGATCTTAGCATATCGATTGTGTTGATCTATCATATCATCCATCATAACGATCTATAATATTGATCATACCATATCAATCGCATTATATCGATTATATTGTATAGATTATATCATTTTGATCACATTGCTAATTTCATATCTATCTATCATATCGATTATATAGATGGTTTCATAAACGATATTACAGAAATTCACATAGTTTGAACGAATAATTTGCAGTCACTCTCATCACAGTAAATCACAGGCAGTCCCCACTGTTTATATACTTTACAATTGAATCGGAAGAAACAGATGCGTACGGTTGGTTACATACGGTGCTGAAGAAGTCCAACATACATTAGCACGGTTGGCTACGTATGGTGCATAAAAAGTTCAACATGCATACCTATAAGCCCTCGGTGATGATTATCTTGTGAAGGACGCAATATATTAAGTAATAAAGTTCGATTGATTGACGGCAATTCAATCAATACTCACATTTAATCATGATCTATTCAACAAAAAAAACTGTCAATCATTTTATTGAAAAACTACTAAACTATGTTCATTTTACCAGATAAGACCCACTGAGCTATGCATCTTTTGTTCAGAAGCGACCTGGCTACACCTAACGCTAGCTCTATGAAGTGGCTGAAATGTAGAGGAGCAGCCAAATACTCCAAACGCGTGGTGTTGATTCCAAAAGTGGAGGGTTAACCGGAGGACCCACAGAAAATGCACGTGACCATGGGGAGAGAGAGAGACAGAGATGCAAACTCCAAATATACAGGAGGTGTCAGGTTCAGGATGCAACCCACGACCTCCTGCATACCAGGCAAGGTAGTTAACATCTCACCAACGAAGCGCCTCGATCTGCAACGTGAGTCTGATTGTCTATTAACAGTCTCTGTGTGAGTATATGTTTATCTCTGTGAGTCTGGCTTTGTATGAGACGCTGGGTCTCTGTGAGAGTCTACAGCTTTCTGCGTGAGTCTATGGCTCTGTGTGAGTGTATGCCTCTCTCTGTGACTCTATGGGTCTATGTGAGTCTGTCGGTCCCTGTGTTAGTCTATAGGTCTCTGTGTGATTATGATTCACTGTGTGAGTCTATGGGTTTCTGTGTGAGTTTGTGTTTCTCTGTGTTTGTCTATGGCTCTCTGTGTGAGTCGTGATGTCTGTTAACAGTTTCCCAGAATTCTCAGTGTTTGACATTAAAAGCATTTAATGGAGCTGCCCCAAAGTGTTTAGAGTCACCTAGTTTTGTTTATTTCCCTCATTTAAACTAACTCTTATAAACTCACTATAGCAGTGGCGTAATAACTAAATTATCAACTCAGAGCGTGGTGTGGGAAACGGCCACGTAGGGTCCCAATTTTTTTTATCTACTTCTTCATACGGTTGGATGCACACTATTATTTATCACGGCTCCTCTTGCCCTAATCGCATCATAGTTATGTTAACGGTCTTCTATAAATGCAGCCACTAACATTTCTGAAGTTGTTACCTCTTTGCAATATTATGTTACTTCTCTAATTAAATTAAAAGTGAAACGTAAATGAAAGCATTTCGGTTGTCAAGGGGGTTCCCCAACTCGTAGCTTTGGCCACCCGGTGGGACCAAGACACCCGCTGCCTGCCCCCACACTCGTTACTCTTCTCCACTACAGCTTAGGTATGAATGTAAATATTACAACACTAGAATTTCGGCGAACTATGGCCACCTTATTCTAGCTCCTAAAGAGGGCTTCTCGGCACTTCGTGCCTTTCCCGTGGCCCCCATGGATGTCTTCTTCTCGCCACCTCCGCCCTGTTGTATCTATGCCCCTTTTTCCAAAAATTAATATTAAGAATAATTTGGCCAATTTTTTAAATATATATATTTTTTTTTAAATTAAATAATGAAAACAACCCACTACTCGCCACATTCCACGGCTGGCATCTGGGAAAGTGGAATGCCACCAAAAACAGCAAACGTCAGGGACTCCCCACCACCTTTGTCTTCCAACGGTTTGGCACAAAAATTTCAGCCATCAAATAGAGAGGGGTCTGGCCTCGGGATGACCCACTCAGAGGGAGAAGGGGTCAAAGGGTCGCGAGGGGGGGGTCGGTGCCTGGCATAGCTGGGGTGCCTGTTTTTCGGTTATTGTTTCTCTCGCAAGAGATGCGCAGAGGGGAGGGGTTCACGTTTTTGGGTTTTAAACACAAACGCACATCACGCAGTGCAGTCTGGTTCGAGTCGCACTCAGTCTTGCAACTCGGCTTGCGACGCAGCGTTGCGAGGGAAGCTCGCAAGGGAGTGGGGGCGCATCGTGCCTCGAGGAGAGATGGGAGGAGGAGGGGTCGTTAGAGTCGCAGAAGTCTGAGTTCAGTCTGGGTCGAGGCTGGGTTTCAGCCGTGCTCCGGTGGCGGTGCCGTCGTGAGGGAGCAAACACCGATACCGATGGCCGGCGTTGCTTCTCGCAGAACGAATTGGCGAGGTGTGGTCGAGGTGCGAGTGAAACTGACGGAGATTTCAGTTATCATTCTCGAGCAATAGCGAAGTCAACTCAACGTCAACTCAACGTCAACCCAGCAACGAACGACAGCATCGTTCATCGCCAGAGCGCTCCAAGCTGGTGAGCGCGCACAGCCACGTCGTCCAGAGCCTGAGCCAACGCAGCCCTGAAGTAAGGGCGGGTGTCCATGTGAAGCTGGCAGCGATCAAGGAGAGAGCACGGAGAAAATGAGGAAGAGGAGAGCGCCATCGAATGCGCCGTGTGTTTAATACACACACATATCGACCAACACCCGGTGAGAACAGAGAAGACGTCCAGCGGTGGCGACGACGGAATCATCACGCACCATGACGGCGAGCGTCGTGCCGACGCCACTCATCTAGCAGTGGAGAGAGAGAGAGCGCACGAGCAGCACGACCCGGGCGTCACCGAGCATCGTGCCGACTCGTTATCCAGCAGTGGCGGAGCTGCGCGCTATCCGACGACGGAATCATCGCGCGCCACGACGGCGAGCGTTGTGCCGACGCCACTCATCTAGCAGTGGGGAGAGAGAGTGCACGAGCAGAGACACGTCCGAGCGAGGGAGCAGGACCGGCTCGCTCCGGCCACGCCCAAGCGAGAGGAAACCTTTCTGGCCGCGGGTTGTATCCCCTCCCCCACCGTACAAGCTCCGACACAGCGCCCTGCCTCTGCTTAAAATATTAATTTTACAAGGGGACAACGCACACACAAGACGCACACGAATAAGACTTTAAAAAAGTTATCTTTGTCTTTCAAAAGGGTTGCCATTTCAAGGTGGTGCGTTCAATATCAACTGATCGTGCAAAGCAGTTGCTGCCGTCGAGTTACATGAATAAGAAGTGTTTTAGTCATTCATTTTTGTTAATTGCATAATCTTGCCGATGAATCTATTGACGTATGCTTTCGCCTTTGCATATTAGAGTGTCATATGTTTGTTTAGAATTAAAATGTCTTAACACAAAGTGGTTCAATGTTTCTTTCCAAGTCCATGCAAAACTCTTATTTTTAAGAACTGTATCCTGTGTTGAGATATGAATTTGTAGACCTAACATAATATAAACACACTAAGATAATCAATAAATGTTTAATCAAAGATAATCGTTTTATCCTGATTGATACAACTCTGGATAACGAAGCTAAGTCTAATTATCATAACTGCACACATTAACATAATTACAAGCATTCGCATACATTTGTAGTGGTGATACGCGCTGGGGTAAGGATCGTGTGCCAGCACGTAGTGATTGGCTGTGTGTGTGGTGACGCGCGCTGACGGTGAAGGATCATGGGTCAGCGCGGGGTCATGGGTTATGAGGCGGTGATTGGCTGGGTATCGGTGACGCACGCTGACAGCGAAGGGATCGTGTGGAAGCGCGTGGGGATTGGTCAACTAAGGGGGTGCTCACGTTGCGGTCTGCATACGCTCCGTCTCCCGGGAGGGGAGGCTATATAAGGCGGTGCGCGCAGGCGCACGGGGAGTTGGTGACCAGTGAAGACAGAAGACGGAGGACGAAGAGATAGGGCCCTGAGGCACCTAGTCCCGCTGTCCTTGTGAGGACCGGGGCCCTGTGTGGCTCAGAGGTGGGACCTTGGGACCCGGGGCCGAACGTCCGTGTGAGGGCCGGCCCGCGGGACCCAGAGGTCGAGACCCACGCCCAAGCTGGGGTGGGTCTGTAGCGCCACGGACGCTACGGGGCTGGAGTGCCCGTGAGCGTGTACCGTGAGCTGTAGTAACCACGCGTGTCAAGTGAGCGTGTAGCGTGAGCTGTAGTAACCACGCGTGTCAAGTGGGACGTGTAGCGTGAGCTGTAGTAACCACCAGTGTCAGGTGGAGTGTGTAGTGTGAGGAATAGTGTTATTGTGGAAGACAAGTGAAAATAAAGTGTGCTACCCGTCAAGTGGTTTCCCGCCGTCATTCCGAATACTTCACATTAATACGATCATCTCAGTGGTTATCATAATTTATGCAGATAATTATAAACATTAGCATAATGTATGCGAATCAGGCATTTTTAATATTTTTATTTTTTTAATCAAAATTTCATAATCCGACATATACAACAGCCCCCCCCCCCCCATGTGTGCAGATACATCTCACTATATTGTATGTATGGTGTGTAGGCACATATGCCTACAAAAGTTATAGAAATATACATATATTTGGGAGGGGTTGTCCACTTTCTAAAACTTTTTGATTCAGGCCTTCTGAAAGGCTCTTATAATTTAGTTGACGGACATAAGGACAAATGCAACGGCATACTTTTATCATGTATTATTGTTATTTTAATTAACTTTATTTCAATCTTTAATTGCGTGGAATGCTTTGATGTTTTCTGCCTGCCGAGTCGTTCTTGAGTAAGATCCTCGTAGCACATGGGTTTTACTGAGTGAGAAATAAACATCTAAAAAGGAGAGTGGACGGCTAAATGCGCACGGTAAAATTGTGCAAACGTTTTGCATGATCTAGGATAGCTAGATATGGCTTCAGAGTGCCTTCATTCAACAGTTAATTGATCATGGCTGGCTGATGATGATGATAATGATGACTTAACTAGTCTTTTTAGCTCAATGGGCTCCACTCGGGAAATACACTTCTGATCCTTCTCATACAGATCTATCCTACCTCCGATTAGTGCGGATGGCTACGTATGGTGAGAAAGGAGTTCAGCATACATACATACAGTAGAAACCCACACACCCACATATATTGAACATTTTGGATTGAAAACTCATTTCTTTCGAACTGATTTTTGTGTTTAAGTTTGTTGTCCTTCCCCACACCTCCAATTAGTACAGTTGGCGACATGCGGTGCAAAAGGAGTTCCACATATATACGGCAAAACCCATGCCGCTATATAGCTAGGCTCACTGGCGGTGAGGCTATGGGTTCTCTCGGAGAGCATCGTTATCTTTATGAACCCAGATCAAGCGTTTCACCTTAATGGCCGCGTTAGTGGCCTCCTCGTCCCAGCAGTACTCTGGAGATAATATTTTACTCGGCTTGTTGTCGATAAAATAGCGGTTCAGGTGACTTTCGTCGTGCCAGATGGCTTCAATCCCAGCACTGCGATCTTTAGTGATTACCTGGAAAATGTTGTGCGTGACGTTCTTCATATGTGACCTGCGGCCACCGAACACGGCCGCGTGGTAGTAGAAGTCTCCTTCTCCGTTCGCAACGTAGGCCATAGACTCTGGCCGGCGCTCATAGGTGAACATCGCTGGGTCTACATTGAAGAACCACGAGTGGAGGACGACCACGGTGCTGCCCAGAACTTCGGGACCCCAGCGGTTTGTGAACAGCAGATCCACGTCGAAACAGAAAACATACTCCTCCTTCACGGTAGTCTCAACAAGCCCATTGATGATCTTGAAGCGATCCATGCAGATGTCCTGCCAGCGTGGGCGCTTTTCCACCTGAAAAGAAAATTACACATGCCGCCAGAGTCATTGTCATCTGCTTTCAGTTTGGTCAACAAACTCAGTGATGGTGCGACTAAAATATTTTGTTCATTTTCTTTCAGTCAACAGTTACTCTTTGAGTGAAATAAATTCATCAAACGTGAAATCACTATCGCTAGCATCCGTTCCTCCAGAAAAAACACTCACATCTTTTCTCCCCTAGCCCATCATCATAATTATCCTGATACTGCCTAACCTCACCCCCTAGCGAGAACAAGGCATACCCCAACTCCTATCACTACCCCTACCCCAAATCCTATCACTACCTCAACTTATATCACTACCTCAACTTATATCACTTCCCCAACCCCTATCATTACCCCAAGCCCTATCACTACTGCAACGCCCATCACTACCCCAACCCCTATCACTACCTCAACCCTTATCACTACCCAAACCCCTAACATTACGCCAACCCCTAGCACTAACCCACCCCTCCTTAAGCTTTGCAGCCTGTTCTCCTGCCACTATAACTACACGACGACTCTGAGTAACCCCACTCTTTACTATCTCAACCACTATCATATTAAGTACAATTGTATAATTGTTGTAAAGCGCCTTGAACCCGGGCACTATATATATATAACACTTCTATATAATATACAACTGTACCTACCAAAGAGCCAAGTACGATAATAACAACAATAATAAACTCGGTATTTAAAAGTCCATTTCAAATTAGTACTCAAAGTGCTGCTGCTGTCCTATCACATGAATGTCATGCACGTCGAATTGACGAATTGAGGATCTACGCATGACATCTGTCTTGCCAGTTAAAATTATAATTGTTAATGTAGCAGACACTCCCCTCATCAACACACCAAGACAGGTCAGGGTTCCCGTCCATTTATTTCCCCTCCATAACGTACAGCTCCCTCCCTCATCCACAGCCCCCTCCTTCATCCACAGCTCTCTCCTCCATCCACAGCTTCCTCCTTCATTCACAGCCCCATATTTAATTCACACTTCCTTATTTTATTCATGGCTCCCTCCTCCATTCACAGCTCCCTGCATCATCCAAAGCTGCCTCCTTTATGTACAGCTCCCTCCTCCTTCTACAGTGTCCTCCTTCATTCACAGCTCCCTCGTTCATCCACAGTTCTTTCCTTCATCCACAGCCTCCTCCTTCATCCACAGCAATATCCTCCCGTCCCTTCTCCAATGCCCCCTTTATCTCCACGGTCCACTCTTCCATTTCCTGCCCGCTCCCCTCATCCCTGTCACCTCATTCCCAGACACAAATCACAAATCGTCATACTAAATTCAACTTTTTTAAATCTTACCAAGTAAGGTCCACTGAGCTTTATAGTTATTTTTCAGAAGTGACCTGGCTATCACAAATGTTAACCCAATGAAGTGGCTTATCATCACGTGGAAATTTATTTCAGCCAATTACTATAAACGCACAATTCTAAATATGGAGAAAAAATGCCAGAGGACCCGGTAAAAAAAATCCTGGTGACCATGGGGAGAACATAACAAACTCGATTATAAAAGGGTTAGAGATGGGATTGAACCGACGACTTCCTGTATACAAGGTGAGGTAGTTAAAATCTCGCCACCTCCAGGATTTGTAGACCTAAATCGATTATTCATTTTCTTTGGTTCTTTCGGTAAAGTCACGTAGATAGTAAAATAAAAATAAAATGAATACAAATAATAAACAAAAAACACTAATGTAGGCTCTAGCCTGGTTCTTAATCTGAGTGAGTGTTCTGGCAGTCTAAAATGTAGACTGTAGCAATAGTTATTAAGCTGGGCGAATGTACTGGCAGTCTATAATGTAAACTGTAGCCTGGTTCTTAACCTGAGTGAGCGTACTGGCAGTCTATAATGTAGACCTATTCTTGGTTCTTTTGGTAAATTTGTATTCTTTTTTGTGCTTGATAGTAGGGTTTTCACATGTCCACGAGTAGCAGGTCAGAACGTTACAACAAGAAACGATACAAAACATGATAGAAGTACAAAATGTAGGAAAGGTAAGCAAATCACAAAAAAATAACATAAATACAAATTAACAATTTTAAATTGACCAGGTAAAGCCTGTTGTATGTATGCCCCTTTTTCCAAAAACTTATATTAAGAATAATTAGGCCAAAAAAAAAATATATTTTTTTAAATTAAATAATGAAAACAACCCACTACTCGTCACATTCCACGCCGGGCATCTGGTAAACGTGGAATGCCATCAAAAACAGCAAACGTCAGGACCTCCCCGCCACCTTTGTCTTCCAACGGTTCAGCACAAACATGCCAGCCATCAAATCCGGAGAGGGGTCTGCCCTCGGGATGACCCACGCAGGGGGAGCAGGGGAGTTAGAGGGTCGCGAAAAGGGTTTATGACCTGACATTCCTGGGACGTCTGCTTTTCTGTTGTTTCTCTCGCAAGAGATGCGCAGAGGGGAGGGGTTCACGTTTTTGGGTTTTAAGCACAAACGCACATCACGCAGTGAAGTCTGGTTCGAGTCGTGCTCAGTCTTGTGACTCGGCTTGCGACGCAGTGTTGCGAGGGAGGCTCGCAAGGGAGCCAGGACGGAGGCTTGCCGAACCATCAACACCAACCATGGGTGCCGTGCCACGAGGGGAGATGGGATGAGGAGGGGTCGTTAGGGGCTGAGTTCAGCATGGACTGACAGAGTATCGCTAAAAGTTTGATTCTAGATTGCGCGCGAAAGCTGGCGGCGGCACACCAAGGGAGAGGGCATTGAGAGATTACAAGAGCAGTGAAAAAAGCCTGGACCAGCGCAGCACCACCGGGTACCCGCGTGAAGCTGGTAGCTGCATGCCAAGGGAGAGAGCATGGAGAGAGCACGGAGAGAGCTGGCACAACTGTAGTGGGTTCGTATTAGGTGCACACACACGCAGCTTGGAGGCAACACTATTTATTAAACGGTAAGTAATATAACACTGTACATGAGGTGGTGACCACCTTCCTCAACTCACTAACACTCTGGAACACGACACAGACTGGACCAGGCAGGCAACGGCCTGCCTGGCCCAGGACGACGACTCGGGACTTGACGACCGATGATGTCTTCACTTTGGAGTACAGTACAACAGCCTCGCTCCGCGTTCACACCACGCTTATATCTGCTTTGGCGTGGCCGGCTCCGCCCAGGCGTGGCCGGCTCCCCCAGGCGTGGCTGGCTCTGTCCAGGCCACGCCTCCCTTCCCAGGCCACGCCTCCCTTCCCCCCACCTCTGGGAAGGTCCGGATCCCTCCACCACGTGACCCCCCAGGCACCCCCTTGGGGCCCCCAGCCCTCGTACGGGCCGACACAGTAGTGACCGTTCTATGTCACTACATCACCTCCCCCTGTATAAACACACAGCCGTCCCTGGCTGTAACACAACTGTGAAACATCGAAAAGGTGTGCCTCTGAACCAGCAACATCAATAAATGACCGGCGACCGATAAGAAATACAATCACATAATATATACAGAATCGACGAGGGTAAAAGGAAGGGAACCGCATAGAAAATGGGGAATTAACAACAAATATACATGAAAACTGGCTAACCCACTTACGCTCCAGCACAGCCCCCCACTGTGAGAATCACACATGCACCGACATGTGAGTGTGGCCATTGGAACGACGGCGTAGGCAATGAGCAAGGAGTCTGAGAGGCATGTAGAGCAGCCAGTCTTCAACGAGTCAATGTGGCCGGGCTTGGGGAACCAGAAGCGGCCCAAAGGGCATGGCCCCTCCCCCCAGGAGTCAAGAACAGGAGGAGCAGGAGTAGCTGACGCATGCTCCACTCCCCCCCCAGTCCATAGCCGGTCGGCATAACCGGCGACTCCAAGGTGCCAGGTAGATACTGCCTCCTGTGACGAGAAACAAACCCTCCTGAGGCATCACTCAACGAACATTCGCCTCCGCTCTTCGGACATGACAGTCACCCAATAGCACCCCCCCCGCCTTTCCGATATGGCATCTCCATCCTAAAACCCGCGCACGTCGGCCATATCGGGGGGGGAATTTCCATGTTAGCACCCCACCGCCTTTCCGACGCGGCATCACAACCAGTAGCACGCGTCGGCCATATCGGGGGGGAATTTCCATGTTACAACCCCACCGCCTTTCCGACGCGGCGTCACAACCAGTAGCACGCGTCGGCCATATCGGGGGGGAATTTCCATGTTACAACCCCACCGCCTTTCCGACGCGGCGTCACAACCAGTAGCACGCGTCGGCCATATCGGGGGGGAATTTCCATGTTACTACCCCACCGCCTTTCCTACGCGGCGTCACAACCAGTAGCACGCGTCGGCCATATCGGGGGGGAATTTCCATGTTACAACCCCACCGCCTTTCCGACGCGGCGTCACAACCAGTAGCACGCGTCGGCCATATCGGGGGGGAATTTCCATGTTACAACCCCACCGCCTTTCCGACGCGGCGTCACAACCAGTAGCACGCGTCGGCCATATCGGGTGGATTTTTACCCAGTCTCTCTCCAAGACTCGCATCGCAGCATATAGCTGTACCGACCGAGCTGAGACGACCCATCGTTCACTTACTGCACAACATGCACCCTAACAACTGAGGGATACAGTCCCAACGTAACGGGACAACTCCACCTGAACACTACGAATCTCCAGCCCACTTTTTCAACGCGCCTCAGAGTGTCTCACTCTCCGGGCCGTCAGGTCAAGCCATCAGACACAGCATGATGGGACCACACTCTCTGAGCCATGTGAGCGCACATCCCACTAGGCTAGACAAGCCACGGAGTGTCTCGATCTCCGGGCTGTCAGGTCAAGCTGTCAGACACAGCATGACGGGACCACACTCTCTGAGCCATGTGAGCGCACAGCCCACTAGGCTAGACAAGCCACGGAGTGTCTCGATCTCCGGGCTGTCAGGTCAAGCTGTCAGACACAGCATGACGGGACCACTCTCTGAGCCATGTGAGCGCACAGCCCACTAGGCTAGACAAACCACGGAGTGTCTCGATCTCCGGGCTGTCAGGTCAAGCCGTCAGACACAGCATGACAGGACCACACTCTCTGAGCCATGTGAGCTCACAGCCCACTAGGCTAGACAAGCCACGGAGTGTCTCGATCTCCGGGCCGTCAGGTCAAGCCGTCAGACACAGCATGACGGGACCACAATGTTCGTGTTAGACACGTAACTCTCACTGGGCCATCCTGGTCAGGATCTGCGCCCCAAGATAAGTGACAGCCAGCACCACAATTCCAAATCCCTGGCAGCATGTCACCATCGCAATTTAACACCATCACAACAGATACAATTTGAATTATGATCCCCCACAGAACTGATCCAATGCCGAACAGGTACGCACAATTTGTGACGATCCCGAATATTCAATGGTCACAACAATACACCTCACATCCCGTATCCGTACACATCATCTCCGAGACTCGCATTGCAGCATGCAGCTGTACCAACCGAGTGGAGAGAGCAACGCAATTTGACGGCAATTAACGGAAACGCACCCCCGATCCATGTAGAACACAAGGGGCATTCTCGCACAAAAGACATCATCTGTGCAACAACGGACAGGAACCAACCAGTGAGTTTGAAACAAACCGAACCTGTCATTTCAAAATCTCCTTCAACATTAACCATGGGACTCAGGGCATTCGAATTTTGAGAGAAAAAAAACTAGACACAAACCCCAAGAATCGCCGAATTGATTAATACAGTATATGCAGTATACGAAGTTCGTACAGTCAATCATTTGGCGCAATGCTCCATCCAGTCCCCACATGGCAACACACACAATCACTACTCCAGACAATCCGTACATAGTAAATAATCACAAGCAAGTACCCAACAGTCCATACACTGTTAACAATTTCAAGCAAAGCTCCATACGGTCTGTACATTGGCAACAATGACGATCAAAGTTTCTGACAGTTACACGTGACAATCACGAGCGAAACTCCATACAGTATACACAATAACAATGGCGATTTCGCAACAAAACGACGTAACAACACGAGTCATTAACATGGCAACCTACAGGATATCAACGGAGCTCGGGACACCAAACAACGAATTAATCATTAACTACACCCAGAAGATACCGATCTGGACGCCGTAATTAACAACACTGTTACAAGCAGACACCCGCATGGAAGCCACGTCAATTTATCACGCACACAACTGGACGAACACACTCCGCAAACCAGCGAGTTAAAAAAAAAACAAACGCGATCGCAACCCGGCACACGCAAGATGGGTGAAGTTATTATTATTTTTCTTGGGGCCGGGTGCTTGTCATGTCACGACTCGCCTGGCGACTGTGAATAGCAGAGGGCGGCAAGGTGGAGCACTGGGACGGCCCAAAGAATCTTTCATGGTGAACACGGCCTGCTCTTGCGAACCCATCCACCTCTCGCGCTCGAGCAGAAGACTGGAACTCCCCCTCCGCAGGCGTTGATGTCGGCGGGAGCGGCATTTCGGCAGCAGGAGCGGCGTTTTGGCGGGAACCGCGCCCCGACCAGCCGCCGAGTTGGCGGGAGCGGCGTTTTGGCGGGAACCGCGCCCCGACCAGCCGCCGAGTTGGCGGGGGCGGCGTTTTGGCGGGAACCGCGCCCCGACCAGCCGCCGAATTGGCGGCCCCACCGCGTGGCCCGCATGCCCGGGCCTCCCCCGCCAGCCCCCGCAGAGACGACGGTGTCCTCTCCCCGCGGCTCCATCGCTCCGTTCCCGATGGCGATGGCAATCCCGCCGCTCCGCGTGCAGCGCCATCTCTCTCTCTCTCTGTCACCGGGGCTGCCATCCCCGGGGCTGTCCGAAGGATGGTTGTCACACCATCCCCGTCGTACGAAGGCGTCCAGGTGAGTTTTGTATTTGTTTTTCGTGTGCCCATTTTACTTCCCTAGGATAACACCTAGCAATATTTATATTTCCACAACTTCTGACACCAAATGTAGTGGGTTTGTATTAGGTGCACACACACGCAGCTTGGAGGCAACACTATTTATTAAACGGTAAGTAATATAACACTGTACATGAGGTGGTGACCACCTTCCTCAACTCACTAACACTCTGGAACACGACGCAGACTGGACCAGGCAGGCAACGGCCTGCCTGGCCCAGGACGACGACTCGGGACTTGACGACCGATGATGTCTTCACTTTGGAGTACAGTACAACAGCCTCGCTCCGCATTCACACCACGCTTATATCTGCTTTGGCGTGGCCGGCTCCGCCCAGGCGTGGCCGGCTCCGCCCAGGCGTGGCTGGCTCTGTCCAGGCCACGCCTCCATTCCCAGGCCATGCCTCCCTTCCCCCCACCTCTGGGAAGGTCCGGATCCCTCCACCACGTGACCCCCCAGGCACCCCCTTGGGGCCCCCAGCCCTCGTACGGGCCGACACAGTAGTGACCGTTCTATGTCACTACACAACCAAGAGGAAGGGCGGGAGAGAAACCACCGCGAAGCTGGCAGCTTGCCTGCCCAGGGAGAGAGCACAGAGCAAGGGAGAGAGCGTGACCAGCAACCGAGAAAGAGTGTCAGCACTGGCGACCTGCGGATGAGCTGCGAGCGCTATTGGGCACCGCCGAAGGCGAGCATCGTGACGACTCAACAATCATCCAGCAGTGGAAAAGCCTGGAGTTGCCACCAAGAGAGAGAGAGCATTATCGAATGCGCCGTGTGTTTAATACACACACACATCGACCAGCACCCGCTGAGAACAGACAAGACGTCCAGCAGTGGACGACGGAATCATCGCGCACCACGATGGCGAGCGTCGTGCCGACTCGTCATCTAGCAGTGGAGGAGCTGCGCACTATCCGACGATGGAATCATCGCGCAGCACGATGGCGAGCGTCGTGCCGACTCGTCATCTAGCAGTGGAGGAGCTGTGCGCTATCCGACGACGGAATCATCGCGCACCACGACGGCGAGCGTCATGCCGACGCCACTCATCTAGCAGTGGAGAGAGTGAGCAAAAGAGCAGAGACACGCCGGAGCGAGGGAGCAGGGCGGGCTGTTGGTGGTATACCGAGCCCCCACCCCCCGCAAGCTAACGACACAACTCCCGGCTCTAAAAAAATAATAATTAATTTTACAAGGACACAACGCACACACAACACGCACATGAATAAGACTTTCAAAAAGTTATCTTTGTGTTTCGAAAAGGGTTGCAATTTCAAGTTCAATATCAACTGATCGTGCAAAGCAGTTGCTGCCGTCGATTTACATGAATAAGAAATGTTTTAGTAATTTATTTTCGTTAATTGCATAATCTTGCCGATGAATCTATTGACGTATACTTTTGCCTTTGCATATTAGAGTGTCATATGTTTGTTTAGAATTAAAATTGCTTAACACAAGTAGTTGGGTGTTTCTTTCCAAGTCCATGCAAAACTCTTATTTATAAGAACTGTATCCTGCGTTGAGATATGAATTTGGAGACCTAACATAACATAAACACACTACGATAATCAATAAATGTTTAATCAAAGATAATCGTTATATCCTGATTGATACAACTCTGGATAACGAAGCTAAGCCTAATGATCATAACTGCATACATTAACATAATTGCAAGCATTCACATAAATTAATACGCTTATCTCCGCGATTATCATAATTTATGCATATAATTACATACATTAGCATCATTTCCGCGAATTACGCATTTTAAAATGTTTTATTTATTTTTATTATTTTATCAAAATTTCATAACCCGACATATACAACATAATGGGTGGCTCGCTCGGGATCTCTCGCAGACAGTGTTTTGCATGGATGAAGGAACGAATCACTATGTGTTAACCAGAGTATTGTGATCCAACATTGCCTTGTGATTGTAAACGGGCATAAAACTAAAAAAAAACGCACTCTGAGGCGAAACTCCAGAATAGCAGGTTGGAACAAAGACAGTGGTATTAAGATAACATCATATCGAACCGATTGCATCCTGTGATAAATTGTGTTAGAGATACGCACTCTGAAGTAACATAATAACTCGAGTCAAACTGACTACACTCTGTGATATAATTGTTTTATATGCACTCTGAAGGGGAATTTCAGAGTAGCTCTGCCACAGATGAGATGCTAGGATTAGGAGGAATTTTTGAATGGATTGCGGAATACTGGGAACTCGTATTAAAATGTACAGGCAGTTCTGCTACAGAACAGACAAGGCAAAGAGACATGTGGTAAGGGAGCTGTATCTATGACACTAAGACACCTCGAGGTAAACTAATTGACTGGATAAAATGTGACGAAGGCGAACACGATGTAAAAACTGCAGAAAAAGCAGGACAGGACTCATGCCTTCTCACACAGGCATACAAACAGAGATTGTGGAATGAGGAAAAATTCGGACAGGAAACGGGAGAGAAACCATCTCTAATCAACGAGGTAAAATGTCCCAACACCATCGCAAGGGAGGAGAAATCAGTGCTCGCGACACCATCGAAACTCACAGACGTTGATCCACAGAATAAATATGAAAGTAGCAGTACACCACACTCTTGGGTACGTGGACATAGTCCAGGGACAGATCGCACAAAAATTATGGATATCGATCAAAATATCCTTGACAAAGAAAAGCCCTCACAATTCGAGAGAAGGGATGGAGAGATACAGATGAAAATAAAAAAGGGGGGACTGACAACCCCGAAGCTAGAGGGAGGCAAAATATTAAAATAAAGTTGCCAGAATATACTCCACTAAGAGCAGAGGCAAAAACTGCAGGGAATTGGCAACACGCCCGACACAGCACACATCAAAGTGACAGCTCGTCTGACGATGACTCCTCTGACGGCGACCAACTATCCGAATACTCTTTCAACAGTAAAACCCTCGAATTGATGGAGAAAGCTCTCGTCAGAATTCACGATTTTGACCCACACAATAATAACAGGGATATACACACCCACATCGCAACAGTAGAAGAGGAGGCAATGATCAGAGGTCTGAGGAGACGGGATGAGAAAGCGAGTCTGCTGAATAGGAGTTTACATGGACAATCTATACCATGGGTAAAGTCGCTACCATACAAGGTTAGGAATGATTTCAAACAACTAAGCCTGGCAGTGATTCGGAAGTTTGGAGAATATTCGACACTCACTGAGGGGTTTTATGCTGTAAAATCGATGACCCAGGGCATGGACCAGGATCTGCGAGATTACCTCCTACAATTTAAAAGAGCGTACTACGCATGCGATGTGAATCAGTACCACGAAGGTGACAAAATGTTCAAAATTATGTTTTTTTAATCATTGAGTCCAGAGATTACAGAAATTGTGAGAATGGTTTTGAATCCAGAGACAGCCTCCTTACACCGCATAGAGAACAAAGTCTACATGACATGGTTGTACAGAGCTAATAATCATAATTCGGATCCAGAACGCAGGGAGAGGGATAATGAACCCAGCCTCTCAGAGAGAAATAAAAATCACCAAGCAGCCCCACAATACAGAGAGGAGCGAACACGCACGCACAGATGGCAAAATAACCCAGAGAGAGGTTGGCACACAAATTGGAAGCACAAAAAGCCAGATATGTATGAGAATCGCAGGATGTGGGGGTCAAAGGCAAAACCATATTAGTGCCCGATGCGACGGCACATGGGAGGTCAAACACGGTTTTCCCATTTCCGACCAATTCCCCCGCCGACTGTGCCAGGAGGGAATAGAGAGACAGATAATAAGGAAAAACTAAATGCATCGAGTACCAATTCGAATAATGTGGTAGAGAACGCAAACACTGCTCCCGTAATTGACGCACCGTTCGAACGTAAAAACATAACTGCAGTGAAGTGTGATCGGACAGTAGATAACAGACGGCGGAGACAAAGAGAAGGACCGGATCGCGCAGGAAAAACAGCGCAGCATGTCGCAGGATCGCGCGATGGGGGTGCAGAGAGATGGAGCACAGAGACACGCCCTGAGGAGTGCAGGCGTCAGCATTTGAATGGAGGGTATTCCAATGACACAAAAATGAATGCAAATCGGAGTGCTGAAATGGAGGAGGTGAATATCCAGGACATATCGAGAGTTGTGTCGAAATCCAGTACCCTCACGGGCACGGAGGGGGAGACACCACGGGGCACAGAATTGAATCGACACACTGACTCGGCAAATGTGCATGTTGTCGCGGGGATGGCAAGTGCCACTGACAACGGAGTGCAAAAGTTGGTTGTGTGCGCGAATTCTGGTTATGTGCAGCACAATTTTACACCACACACTCCCACGACGCGAGGGAGTGACAGGGGAAATTACAAAAACGAACCAGCAAACCGTGATCGAATGATCAAAGCGATAAGTGGTAAACCAGACACTCGTAACTTGGAAAAAACGTGGCAAGGAGGTAACATAAGGAAGCCACCGCACAAGAGTGTTCGAAACCACTACCTAGCGTTTTCCAGGAACTAAATTTTTTTTTTATAAAAAATGTTTTTTTCAAAATTAGTTTTTTAATTAATTAATACAATTTCACAGTAATTATGATGGATAAGAACCGATGTAACTTGTTGCCTTGATGTTTAACATTTTTTTTTCCTTATTTCAAATGTAACCATGCTAAGTTTGTGATACGTACGCGCGCGTTGTAAGGAATAACAACCGAAACACGAGGGCGGCTGATGGGTTCATAACGAAAAATAAAAGGGGCATTTATTTTGTTTAAAAATCGCCAGTGGCCATATTGACCACTGATAATTTTTAAAAAGGCGGACTATTGTATTTATGCCCCTTTTTCCAAAAACTTATATTAAGAATAATTAGGCCAAAAAAAAAAATATATATATTTATTTTAATTAAATAATGAAAACAACCCACTACTCGTGACATTCCACGCCGGGCATCTGGTAAACGTGGAATGCAATCAAAAACAGCAAACGTCAGGACCTCCCCGCCACCTTTGTCTTCCAACGGTTCAGCACAAACATGCCAGCCATCAAATCCGGAGAGGGGTCTGGCCTCGGGATGACCCACGCAGGGGGAGCAAGGGAGTTAGAGGGTCGCGAAAAGGGTTTATGACCTGACATTCCTGGGACGTCTGTTTTTCTGTTGTTGTTTCTCTCGCAAGAGATGCGCAGAGGGGAGGGGTTCACGTTTTTGGGTTTTAAGCACAAACGCACATCACGCAGGGCCGTCTGGTTCGAGTCGTGCTCAGTCTTGTGACTCGGCTTGCGACGCAGTGTTGCGAGGGAGGCTCGCAAGGGAGCCAGGGCGGAGGCTTGCCGAACCATCAACACCAATTTAACACGTAGGCTTTCGCGACCAATATTGTTCATAATCAACGATTTTTGGGTTTAGATCGCGTTATTTATAAATGTGTCGTAACCCTCCACCACCCGACACGGCCAATCAGTAAAAAAAGTGTCACGTTGACAAAAGACAAATAGTTCACCATTCTGGCGAATTGCCCGATGATGCTGGATGCAATTACCAGCGAAACGTCGTACTCAAATTGTAAATGTTGTGGTTTCACGCTTCAACACACCGGTGGGCTAAAGCAGTGAACTATTTGTCTTTTGTCAACGTGACACTTTTTTTACTGATTGGCCGTGTCGGGTGGTGGAGGGTTACGACACATTTATAAATAACGCGATCTAAACCCAAAAATCGTTGATTATGAACATCAACACCAACCATGGGTGCCGTGATGGGATGAGGAGGGGTCGTTACGGGCTGAGTTCGGCATGGACCGACAGAGTATCGCTAAAAGTTTGATTCTACATTGTGCGCGAAGCTGGCGGTGGCACGCCAAGGGAGAGGGCACGGAGATATTACAAGAGCAGTGGAAAAAGCCTGGACCAGCGCAGCCCTGAAGGAAGGGCGTGAAAGGCACCACCGGGTACCTGCGTGATGAGCTGCGAGCGCTATTGGGCACCGCCGAAGGCGAGCATCGTGCCGACTCAACAATCATCCAGCATCTTCTTGGTTCTTTCGGTAAAGTCACGTAGAAGGGAAGTAATAAAATAATAAAAATAAAACATAATAAAATAATTCTCACGACGTTTCGGCCACAACACAAGCAGCCGTCCTCAGGTGAAGACCAGGTCTGTCGGGGAGACAGCGTCTGAATGAAACACCACCACGCTTGGAGCGTATATTTAAGCTGGGTTGGAAGGGGGGAAGGGCGCCTTGACAAAATAATTTGCATATCAAGAGGAATTTAGCATATTTATGGGAAATGCAGGTATGTGATTAGTACTAATTGTGAAATGCGTAGGAGGTGGGCGGGGGGTTTCAAAGTCATATTATGCCCGTGCATTATGCAGGATTAGCAGCATCAAAGGGAGGGGATAGGGGTAGCATCAATAAAGGGAAGGAATGTTAATAGTGTGTAGCTGCAGTAACTAAACAACCACGTAAAAAACTAAAGTATAAACTACATAGTATCATCAGTATACTAAATATACTCTCCAATAAGCTGGGCTACTAACAGTAAGTAATAAATTACAATTCTATGTCGCAAAAAATAGAATATGCTTCCATCACACGGGTCTACCCCGTACTATATGCTGCCATAGACAAACCCAACATTAAATTATATACTGTATTACTATACACCACCCTATACCTTAGAATAATACATAGCGTAATATTACACTATGTATTATTCTATCCACCCTACTGTATATCACACTGCTGTATATTCACTATACAATTACGATACTATATATTGCCTTATACATTGTATTAAACATTACAATTGTATACTATTTATTATTATACAATCTGCTATACACTATACCATTGACCGTCGAGTGAAAGATACTAAGAGGAAGCAACGAAATATGTCAATGGAAGAGTGGTCGTAGGAGACTTGCAGTGGAGCAAAGAATCCATTCCCTGCGGAGAATACAAGATATATAGTCATGCCACTGAGTGGACTGCGGTCTGAAAGTCACCGTAAACGTGAACACAATCACTCATCTAGCAGTGGAGAGAGCGAGCAAAAAAGCAGAGACACGCCTGAGCGAGGGAGCAGGGCGGGAAGCTGCTGTTGGTGGTATACCCCTCCCCCACCTCCTGCAAGCTAACGACACAACTCCCGGCTCTAAAAAAATGATTATTAATTTTACAAGGAGACAACGCACACACAACACGCACACGAATAAGACTTTCAGAAAGTTATCTTTGTGTTTCGAAAAGGGTTGCCATTTCAAGTTGGTACGTTCAATATCAACTGATCGTGCAAAGCAGTTGCTGCCGTCGAGTTACATGAATAAGAAATGTTTTCGTCATTTATTTTCGTTAATTGCATAATCTTGCCGATGAATCTATTGACGTATACTTTTGCCTTTGCATATTAGAGTGTCATATGTTTGTTTAGAATTAAAATTGCTTAACACAAGTGGTTGGGTGTTTCTTTCCAAGTCCATGCAAAACTCTTATTTATAAGAACTGTATCCTGCGTTGAGATATGAATTTGGAGACCTAACATAACATAAACACACTAAGATAATCAATAAATGTTTAATCAAAGATAATCGTTTTATCCTGATTGATACAACTCTGGATAACGAAGCTAAGCCTAATTATCATAACTGCATACATTAACATAATTGCAAGCATTCGCATAAATTGATACGATTATCTCCGTGATTGTCATAATGTATGTATATAATTACATACATTAGCATAATTTCCGCGAATTACGCATTTTTTATTTTATTATTATTCATTTGTATCATTTTTAGCAAAATTTCATAACCCGGCATATATAACAAGCCCACTGAGCTATGAGCTTTTTTTTCCACAAGCAATCTGGCACGCTAAATATAGCTTAACGAATTTGCTTATCAAGTGTACATGTGTAGTGACAGAGAATGAGTCACTGTAGCGCGTGCCGCTGGGCGATTGGTTGACAATAGAATTAGGGGTAACAGCCGTCCTACCAGTTGCACGGGTGGGTAAGGCACGGAGGCCTCTGGGGGATCCAGAGGGGTGTGGGGCTGAGGGCGGAGCCTGGCCATGCTGTTCAGGATAAGGCGAGCTCCATCTCACAGTCGGGGCTGCTGCGATCTGCAGTGGAACTCGTCGTGCCGTCGTCGTTGTGATCATCTACACTCAGCAGCCGTGGTCTTCATCTTTGTTTTGAGCAGGTACGGGTGGTGTAGGAGAGAGTCTATTCCTCATCTTGTGTGCCTGCGTACCTGCCTGCGTACCTGCCTGCGTACCTGCCTGCGTACCTGCCTGCGTACCTGCCTGCGTACCTGCCTGCGTACCTGCCTGCGTACCTGCCTGCGTACCTGCCTGCGTACCTGCGAGGTACCCTGGCTATTGGGCCAGTGGTTGCCTCTCAAAATCGCAGGTGGACATGGAGAACTGCCGTGCTGTCCAGGCGAGTCAAGAAGACCAGGCCATGTCGACAGCTGACGAGGTGGGAACCGCCACGACTCGACCATCTGGAGGACGGGGGTCCGTGAAGGAGGGCGATGTGGCGCAGGCGTCAACCTCGACTGGGAGGTGGCGGGCTACAGAGGACGCCTGGAGGCAGCGGCCAAGGAGAGCAGAGGTGCCGGCGCAGAGGGAGGTGACCTCCGTCAGTTTGGGCCAGGATACTGTGGAAGCTGAGGACTCAACTGGCCAGCGGGCACAAGGCGACCAGAACAAGATTACTAAAGTAGATGCAGAATCTGGGGGCAGAGCAGCATCAGAAATGTGTGGGGCGTTGGTGCGGTGGACCGGGGGTAAGCTTCACACCGGTCCATGCTACGTGACACAACTGCATTCGGGTGGCCTTTAAGGAAGACGTACCAGACGAAGTAGCGATGGACCACTAGACTTTTTGCGCGGATAGTGGTTGGGGGGGATGCTGCAAGTCGAGCCTATTGACCTTTTTTGTTTAATAGCTTTGCCAGACGGCAGGGGCGCAACAGAATAAGGGTGACGAGGGGTCTTTCGTGAGGACAGCAAAAAGGAAGCGGAGGACACCGAGTACTTCACCGGGATCTGCCCCCTGGGAAGGCCCTCGACCGTCAGACTCGTCAACTGACTTGATTACAACGGAATAAGAAATAACAACCAAGACGAGCCAAGAGAGGGGGTTTTCCCCGAAACCCATGAGTGCTGAATGTCTCCTGGACTTGGTAGACAAGAACTGTTATTCATTGCTGGAGGACGTCTCTGAGCCGGACTAGACACCACTGGTCATTGAGCTCTCCATGGCTGCATAGCATCAGTCAATGTGAGGGGAATTTGGGGTGTGGCTAAGCGTAGAGCAACGGTGCATTATCTGCAAACTTTAAGGAAAAACATGTATTTCCTGCAGGAATGCCACCTGCCGTACTCCCTCGGCCGGGCTAAGCTGTTTGAGCCCTGGGACGGGCACTGTTTTTGGTCACGGGAGCAACTCTAATAAGTGCACTGGGGTAGCCATCCTCCTAGGATGTAGAAGGGTCAAGGTACAGGAAGCCCAGGAAGTGGTCCCTGGCCATCTCCAATTTGTCGACGTCACATACGATGGAGCTGCAGTATGCCTTATTGACGTATGCAGAGAGAGTGAAACTATGGGGCCAATATAGCTGCCCTGCTGGTTACGCATAAGCATGTCGTATTGGGGGGGTGATTTGAACTGCCCGCTCAGCCTGTCAGATGTGCTGTCTACCTCTGGTGGCCAGAAGATAGACCCCTCTTCTAGGAAAGTCAGTGCCTTGTTTAAGGATATTCATTTAACTGACACCTTTAGGTTGCTGCACCCAGCACGCCCAGGCTTCACTTGGGCAAGTAGTTCAGGTTCTCTGCTTTCAAGAATAGCGGAGTATGTGGAGAATGAACCATTCTCATTTTCGGATCACAAACTGATTACGGCAAGGCTACAAATTCCAGGTGGATTACAGATAGGGAAAGGGATCTGGAAGATGAACGTGAGTGTCTTAGCAGACGAGAAGGTGACGAGGGCTTTCATCAAATGCTATGAGGAATGGAGAGGCCTACGGTGCTGCTTTAGCACTATGGCAGAATGGTGGGAAATGGTCAAAAGCCAGACAAAGGAATTTTTTCAGGAGTGTCAGAAATGAGTTAAGGGGCCTGAATTATCAGCTAGAGAAGGTGTATCGGCTGCTGGAACTAGGTTTCCAGTGATGGACGAAGTAAGACATCTAAAGGATAACATCTCCTTGTCGCTTGAGAGACGGGTGGCACACCTCGTTTTAGGGCACAGGTTAGGGCAGTAGAGGAGGGGGAAAAGTGCACGCGCTTCTTTTAAAAAAGTGTAGGAAGCCGGAAAGCATAATCCATGAGCTATTCAGCCCTAATTTGGGCAGACTGACGCAGACAGAAGGCATCGTTGAGGCGGCGCGAGACTACTATACGGACCTGTATGGTCATAAGACATCAGAGGCAGAAGCCCGGGATTTCCTTCTTCGAGAAATTAAACAGAAGGTCAGGGCTCCTGATGAGATGAATAAGCAAATTTAAATGGAGGAACTGGATGAGGCGGTGAGAGGTCTACGTTTGCACAAGACACCAGGGAATGACGGAATACCGGCCGCTGTTTTTTGCCAAATTCTAGGACACCATCAAGCATGACTTATAATTGAACAGGGAAATTTTGGCAGAGGGTCCAGTACCAAAGTCCATGAGGGAAGAGGTAATATCCTTTATATATAAGGGGAAGGGGGCCCGCAGCGACCTTGGGAGCTGGCACCCAATCACCCTGCTAAATACGCACTATAAGATCTTAGCCAAATCCATCGCAGCACGACTAGGAAAAGCGGTAGAAGAACTAATACATGCAGACCAGACATGTGCGGTCTCAGGTAGGCATATTTCAGACAATCTTATTTTACAAAGGGAGGTCCTTGAGACCACGGTGGATGGGGGAGGGTTACTTGGGCTCATTAATTTAGACCAGGAAAAGGCTTTCGACCGCATATCGCATGATTATTTGTTTTCGGTTTTCGCATGCATGGGGATAGGAGAGCGTTTAGGTGGGTGGGTGAAAAAGCTATATAGTAATCTCTCTAGCAGGCTTTTGATAAACGGGGTCCTTTCTGAAGCAGTCCCAGTTAGATCGGGCGTGAGACAGTTGTGCCCCATGTCACCAGTCCTATTCGTCATGTGCATGGAACCGTTTGCCCAGGCGGTCAGAGCCAATCAGAGAATTCGAGGGGTGCACACCCCGGGGTGTAGAGAACAGACAAAGATAGCAATGTAAAAGGATGATGTTGCGGTGTTCTGCAGGGATGTTTCCTCGGTTTGGGAGGTACTGTAACTTGTAAGACATTTTTTTTTATTTGGCCTAGGGATCCAGGATTAATCTGGATAAGAGCGAAATTGTGATTTTTGGAGACCCTAGGCTGTTTGAAGGTCGGCCAACACAACTGAGCGTGAAGGTAAAAGGGATTCATATCCTGGGGGTCACCTTCTACCAACAGGAATCTGCAAAAAAGAACTGGAATGAAAAAAATAAAGGCAGTGAAGGGCAGGCTGGCCAGGTGGATGACCAGCAACCTCCCCATGGAAGGAAGGATATTGGTGTTGAAGGCAGAAATGCTTCCTAAGCTCAACTACCTGGTGCACATCTTCCTGCCAGTTGCGAAAATGTTGCATTGTATGGAGACATTGTTTTTCGAGTTAATTTGGGGAGGCGGGATGGACTGGGTGAAGAGGAAGACCGTGTACAAACACCCTGCTAACGGTGTCGCGCGTACCCTGACTACGAATTTTTTTGTAATACGTTCCGCTTTTTTTTCAGATGGGTCCCAGGCAAAGGCTCCATATTTTTTACAGTATAGGCTGGCATGACTCCTTCGTAGATTAGGGATGGCTCCATTGCCTTGCGGAAAGCCCCTCGCCTGGACACAAGGGTGCCTATGTGCCGCGGTAAACAAGTACATCGCAGAAGATGTGCCGACCCTGGTAAGGGAGTCGTGTCACCCACGGAGTGTCCTTGTTGAGATTGGCAAAAGGGAAACCTGCGCAGAGGTACCAGGCACACGGAGTGCCCTACACCATCAAATATGGGAGAACGTTGCGTCTGAAGCCTTAACAAAGACGCAAAGGGACATATTTGTGTTTGGTCGGCCTGGGACAGGTTGCCATGGAGGACGTTTATACATTCCCGCAATATGACCCACACCCCTAAATGCCCAACGGGCTGTAATTCGGACGAGTACACGAGTCATCTTTTTGTGCGATGCCCCTTTGCACTGGAGTTGTGGGAGCTATGCCAGCCTTTGCTAGCCCGTTTTTATCCGGTCAAGGTCACAATGCCAGATGTTATTTGGGGAGTTTTTTGGCGGAAAGCAGGAAGGGCTTTCGCCCAGACATGGGCCGATGTGGGGGCTATAAAAGAAGCCTTGTGGAAGACGAGTTGTTCTGATGCTCTAACGTACCTACATGACGCCTACCGAGGTTTACCACCTAACCTCTGTAGGCTGATCGGCCGGGTGGTGGAGGTAGACAAGGCAAAAAAACTGTAGTGACTGTGAATGTCAATGTGGTGCCGGGCTTACGAAGCCAGAGCGGATAATGTTGTCATTATGTGCAGCCCGGTTACTGGGCATAGAGTAATCCAGAGAGAGACGACCAATTAAGATGCATATTAGTGATTGGTTGGCTGAAAATGCAGACACGGTGTAGGCGCCCCAGAGTCTGCAGATTGAGGAAAAAGAAGCGGAAACCACGTGCGAGAAGTGATGAGAGGACGCCAGCTTAATGATGGCGTTTAATGAGGAGCAATATAAATATGGCAACGTGTGAGGCAGGGAGTTGAGTTGGTTGGAGTGAAGAGAAGAGTGTACACAAGAGAAGTCCCGGGCCCCACTCTCCGCACCTCGTCCTCTCCAGCGGTGATGGCTGATCCACCATTGGAGGTGAAGTACCGGTGAAGACGCTGGACACCCAGGTTGAGGCACACGTATATTTATTTCAGCTTATCGGTACAGGACAACACTAGAGGGGGTAGCGGCCCCCTCACCCGGATAACTGGGGATACCCCCTAGCTAATCTCACCTATCCCCAAGTCCTCCTCTAACGAGCTAGGGGAGGCTAACTGGCCCGACACTGGTGAGTCGGGCTACGGTCTCCGGAGTCCCAGGGTCTAACCCTGGTTCACGGAACCACGCCTCTGGCTCGCTCCTCTGCAGCCCTGACAAGGGCGGCGTCGAGGGGAGTCCAGGGCTCTAGCTAGAGGATCTTCACTCTTCCTCCTTCGTTCCCAGACTGAGCCCCGAGCTCTCTTTGTCCTCCCCCTTTATACCCCCCATCAGGATCACAACCCCCCAGGCTGCCTGATGCGGACGTCGCTGCGGGCACCCCCCCCGTGTACTCCCGTAACTCCGCCCACTGTGTTTGTTACCCATTGGATCGTATGCACTTACAGCCCTCCCGTAACAGCCCTACATCACCCCCCCCATTACAGCTCGCAGCCGTCCCGGCTGCAACAATTCCAAATAAAGGAACAATTACCCCTCGACCCCGTGTGTGCCTCATTTTTTCAACAAAATGCAAATAGCAGAACAACAACAAGAACAACAACCATACCCCCGAAGGGAATGTCCGACGCACCCCCCCCCCGCATAAATACGAAATCCGTAAGCACGTATGTACAACTAGCCAGGAACTCCCCCATCACACACAGCACACCCACGACACACAACGCACCCACAACACACACACCGCGCCCACACAACACAACACACTCAGTGTGCAAGGAGCACACCACCGACGCAGCATACAGTAACCATGACACGTGAAGGAAAATAAATAAGAAAAGTTTTTCTTTTTTTTTCTTTTTCTTCCTGCTGTATATTATAAGAGTCTGCGCATTTTAGCGCGCGTCCTTGCCGCAGGCCCGTCACACGGGGCAACCCCGGACGGCGGACCATCCGGTGGCGGCTGTCCCATTCGAGGTGAGGTCGCGATTGAAGTCGCGCGACTGTCGGCATCACCTGTGGGGGTTCCAGGGCGTGAGCCCGTCATTCCCGGTACACCTGTGGGTGGGACAGCCGGCAACACATCAGGCGAGAGCAGCGACGGACCCTCCGAGTCGGTCGACCCCCCACATGCTTGGCCTCGCGTGCGTGGCGTGGGCCCCCGCACCGCAACAAACGGCTTCAGCCTAGAGGGGTGTACAAACCACCGGCGCCTCCCCCATTGGATTCGAACGCACTGAGGCCTCAAAACCTCAATAACCTCGACGGGGCCCCGCCACGGGCGTACGAGTTTAGAGGAGGTCGCGAGTGGTACCTGGGGACAGTGCAGCCATGCCCTGTCCCCCGGCTTCCACTGCAGCACGTGCGCGCGAGCCAGTCTGAGGCGCTCGTTCGCCTTCTGACGCCTGTCAGAATTTAGCCTCGCCGCATCCCGCGCCTCAGTCAGTTTGTCAAGGTTAAATTTAACGTGATCGTCCAATTTAGATTTGCCCAGCGGCACGTGGATCTGCAACTGTGCCCGAACAGGTGGGTCGGGTTCGCGGCCATACATAAGAAAGAAAGGTGAAAACCCCGTCGCAGCATGGGGAGCCAATCTGTATGCCGCTAGAACCCCTTGAATTTGTAAGTCCCAATCAGCCTGTGAGTCCGAAACTTGCTGCGACAACATAGACGTGATGGTGCGATGCAGACGCTCGACCATCCCGTCCGTTTGCGGGTGATAGGGGGAGGTTCGAATTTTTTTCGTTCCCAGGAGATCACAGACTTGTTTTAGGAGTTTCCCCGAAAAATTTCTACCCTGGTCGGTCAACAACCGCTCCGGGGCACCTTTGTCCATGACATAACCTTGGACAAAGGCGTCGACGATGGCTGCTGCCGACTGATTCGCCAGGGGCCAGGCCATAGGCCAGCGCGTAAAATATTCGACCCCAGTAAGCAAATATTTATTTCCCCTGGAGGTGGCGGGGAATGGCCCCAGAATATCCAGTGCGACCAGTTCATTTATTCTGGAGACCTGGATGGATTGTAAGGGCGGGTTCGACTCCCGTGCCGGTGGTTTGCGCTGCGCACACTGAGGGCATGCCGCCAACAGATCAGCAACATCCCTTGTCATACCCGGCCAAAAAAAATTCAGCTGAAGCAAGGCGAGTGTTTTCTGGGTACCTAGGTGGAGGAGGCGCTCATGAGCAGCCCACACCACCTTACCTCGTAGGCCAGAAGGGACCACCAGCCGGTGACGCTGGGATTTCCCGTCCCAATGCATAAGCAAGCCCGCATGGGTTTCCCATGCGTCGGCATGACCCGTCACACGCCCCCTCTCCCCGGCGCGACGACGCAACGCGAGGAGGGAGGCATCCTCCAACTGGAGGCGCCCCCATTCATCAACGGGCAATCCAAGCAGGGAATCTCTCCCCTGTTCGGCGATATCAATGGGGACTACCGTTTCATCGTCGGCGGCCGCCGCCAGGACCGGAACCATCACGTCCCCCACTGGCTTGCAACGCCCCGACCCCAGGAGACATGCGCATTCGGAGGCGGTTGGCATCCGTGACAGAGCGTCAGCGTTGGTGTGGCGAACGCCCTTACGATAAGTGGTTTCAAAACTGAAATCCTGGAGGACCTCCAGCCATCGGGACAATTGTCCCGATGGCTGTTGAACCTTCAGGGCGTACTGCAGTGCCGCATGATCTGTGCGGACGGTGAAATGCCGACCGTACAGATATGGGCGATACTGTTGGATGAAATAGACAATTGCCAACAGTTCCCTACGGGTGACATAATATCTTTGCTCCGTTGGAGACAACACCCGACTGCCGTACGCGACCACCCGTTCCACGCCGTCAACCACCTGGGAAAGCACGCCTCCAATACCCGTGTTGCTCGCGTCGGTGTCGAGCAAAAACGGCCTCGAAAAATCTGGGTAAATCAAGGGAGGAGCCTTCACCAGCGCGTCCCGAAGGGAGCAGAAAGCAGCTTCCTCATCCTGACCCCAGTGGAACCGAACCCCTTTAGATGTTAACGCGTGTAGGGGTTTGGCAATTGTTGCAAAATTAGCGACGAAGCGTCGGTAATATGATGCGAAGCCAATAAAACTCCTGACCTCTCCCACCGAGGTGGGAGTCGGCCAGGAGCTGACACACTGCGTTTTGGCGGGATCGGTAGCAATACCCGAGCGCCCTACGATGTGCCCCAAATAACGCACCGACTCGCGTAACAAATGGCATTTTTGGGGCTTAAATTTCAAATTAGCAGCCCGCATCTTTAGGAAAACCGCCCGCAACCTCTGGAGATGTTCATCAAAAGTTTTACCAAAGACAATAACGTCATCCAAATAAATCAGGCACGATTCCCATTGCAATCCAGCCAAAACCAATTCCATCAATCGCTGGAAAGTTGCCGGCGCTGAGTGTAAGCCCATCGGCAACCGGTTGAATTGGAACAGGCCGTGCGGTGTACGGAAAGCAGTTTTAGGCTTAGAATCATCGTCCAGAGGAAGCTGCCAGAATCCCGAAAGTAAATCTAGTGTGGAGAAGAATCGCGCTCCCGCCAAAGCGTCCAGCGATTCGTCCATCCGTGGGAGCGGGTATGCGTCGGCAACCGAAATTTTATTAAGGCGCCGAAAATCCACGCAAAACCGCAACGAGCCGTCCTGCTTTTTAACCAGGACGATCGGCGCTCCCCACGGGCTGGTGGAGGGAGAAATGATGTCGGCGGCTAACATGTCATCAACAGCCGATTTGACATGGTCCTTTTCGGCGGGACTTAACCGAAACGGATTTTGGCGAATTGGCGCGCTGTCACCCGTGTCAATATGGTGACGCAGCAGGTGAGTGCAACCCAAATCATATTTATCACGACTGAAAACGTCGGAAAATTCCCCCAGTAGCGTTCTAAGCTGTTGGCGCTCTGAATTTGTCAGGTCCGTCGATCCCGCACAAAGCGCGTCGATCCACCCTTCATCGCTGTCCGAATGTGGGAGCATCCGGGAAGCAGTGCCAACGTGGTTCGCGACAGGTTCCTCGCAGGGCATTGGCGTCGCGTGAGCGAGCACCGTCCCTTGAGGAACCACCACCGTCTGCGATCCCACATTTAGGACCGCGATGAAAGGGTCCCCGTCCCCTCTTACGACGGTCTGGGCCGGAATCAAATGAGGCCCATTAACCCCGGCCCTAGACGGTCCCAGCAAAACACCCTGATCCCCTATGCCCTTAGCGAAGGGCTTACGAAGTTTCAGAGGCACTAGCATTTGAGCTCCCGGCGGCACACGAACAGTTTCAACGACGAACGCCGGTACCGTCGCGAACGCCGACCGAGCCGCCGCAGGGGATGGCAGGAACGCCATGCGCCGCCCCGATGGAAGCTCAATGCATCCTTGGTCGATCAAAATACGAATGGGCATTTTACCTAAGAAATCCGTCCCCAGCAGGCACGGAACCGCCAGCGAGGAGGAAACGAAAATCGGCCCCGACAATTTGATGTCCCCAATAGAAATTTGCGCTCGAATCTGTCCCATGATGCCGAGAGAGCCCCCGTTAGCGGCATAGAATGGGACGTTAACCGGCAGTAAAGGCCGGCTTTGTACGGGCAGAATATTGTAAATTAATTCCGAAATGATTGTCGCCGATGCCCCCGTATCGACCAAGATGCGTACTTCTACCCCGTCAATGTGTCCGACTACGGCCGACGACCCTGACGACGCGGCTACCACGCGATGGGCCAACACGGACCACTGTTTGGGCTCGATTTGAGTCCCCGCAGTGATCCGCGTTGGCCCCTCGCAACGCGACATCGGCCCCCCGTTTGTTGTGGTGCGAGAGCGTGCAATGGGTAGGTGCTTTGGCCAAACATGTGTGGTGCCGCGACTCGCCGGGTCATGTTGCTGGAGCTTGGGAGGAGGAGGCCCGGCGTCCCGTCGAGCCGTCGTCCCGCGCTGTCGAGGAGAGCGGCACCCCGAGGCGACGTGGCCCCGGACGCCGCAGTTGAAACACCGCGGGAGCCCCGGTGGAGACGACGGGCGGTTGAAACGGCTTGACCCGTCCCGGGCCGACCGTACTTCTTGCGCCTGTTGCCGTCGATGGTCGACGGCGAAGAGCTCCTCCGTCGGAAGGGTGGCTGCAGCCACCGCACGCCCTGCCGATGCCCTGCTGGCTTTCCGCCGCAGGGACAGAAGGTTGGCGTGAAGGAGGCGCGCCGCCTGAAGAGAGGTCATCTCGGCGTCCTCCTGTGCGACGACAGCGATGTCCAGGTCGTCTGCCAGGAGGAGTATTTTCTCCGTGACCATCGCGTCCACGCCATCGTCGTCCATACGGGGAAAAGCCGTCTTAGCCAGCGCTAGGAGGCTCGTCCTGTATGCCAGGGGCGACTCCTTCTCACCCCGCTTGCGCTCGTAGAACCGCTCTCTGCATTCCGCTGAAGGTCCATAGACCCCGGCCAGCAGCTGTAGTGCCTTCGGCAGAGTAGACCGCTTCTCTTTCGGCGCCGATGTGAGGGCGGCGAGCGCGTCTGCGTCGAGGAGCGCCGGCAGCGCGCAGAGGGCTTCATCGTCGGACCACCTTGCCATTTCTTGGTGGGCGATGAAGCGTCGCTGGAAGCCGCCCCAGTCGCCCTCTGCACCAACAAATTCTTTCAGCGGAGGCAGCCGTTGTTGTAGCGCAGCGTTCGCCTTGGACGTCTGTAGGCTGCTATCCCCGGGACTCGGCTGTGCGTCGGCGCGAATGGCAGATGGAATCGCCTGTCGCGGATGTGATGACGCTCCCTCCGCTGGAGATGACGCAGCTGTCCCAGCGAGAGCGGTGTCGGACCCAAGGTTGAGCCCGGCCACGCCCTCCGCAGCTGCCGTGACGATGGCGGGAAATTCAAAGTTTGAGTTTTCAGAAATGGCGGGAAGGCGCTCAGGTTGACGACTCCCCTCGCCCCGTGGTGGACCACCAGCCCCCAGCCGCGTGATGTTTTCCAGCGTGGCGGCAGCGGCGTACAGTAGCTCCGCCAGTCTCTCGTGAGCCAGCCGTAGCGCGTCTGGCTGCGGCCCCTCTTCATGCCGATGCCCCGGTAGGAACGCGTCGGCCCCCGGCTGCGCCATGTCTTGGTGAGCCGCCTCGGGCTCAACGACTTCAGCAGTGTCCTCCTCCGGTACTCTGGCTCGAGCTGTCTGACGTGTTTCCATGTCCGTAGTACTTCTGACACCAGATGAAGTACCGGTGAAGACGCTGGACACCCAGGTTGAGGCACACGTATATTTATTTCAGCTTATCGGTACAGGACAACACTAGAGGGGGTAGCGGCCCCCTCACCCGGATAACTGGGGATACCCCCTAGCTAATCTCACCTATCCCCAAGTCCTCCTCTAACGAGCTAGGGGAGGCTAACTGGCCCGACACTGGTGAGTCGGGCTACGGTCTCCGGAGTCCCAGGGTCTAACCCTGGTTCACGGAACCACGCCTCTGGCTCGCTCCTCTGCAGCCCTGACAAGGGCGGCGTCGAGGGGAGTCCAGGGCTCTAGCTAGAGGATCTTCACTCTTCCTCCTTCGTTCCCAGACTGAGCCCCGAGCTCTCTTTGTCCTCCCCCTTTATACCCCCCATCAGGATCACAACCCCCCAGGCTGCCTGATGCGGACGTCGCTGCGGGCACCCCCCCCGTGTACTCCCGTAACTCCGCCCACTGTGTTTGTTACCCATTGGATCGTATGCACTTACAGCCCTCCCGTAACAGCCCTACAGAGGTAAGGGCGAGGTTGGAGAGGCGAGGGTAGACAGGCTAGCAATAGAGAGGCTAGCGGAATTCTAAGTGTGAGTGCGCGAAGACTAGCAGTAGAGAGGCTAGCATAGTATATAGTGGAAGGCTAGCAGTAGATAAGCTAACAGAGTATATAGCGAGAGGCTAGCAGTGGAGAAGCTAGCAGAGTGTATAGCGAAAGGCTTGAGGTGGAGAAGCTAGCAGAGTATATAGTGAGAGGCTCGCAGTGGAGAAGCTAGCAGTGTATAGTAATACGCTAGCAGTGGAAAGGCTAGCAGAATGGACGGTGGGAAGCTACCAGAGTGTGTAGTGATATGCTAGCAGTGGAGAGGCTAGCAGAATGAGAGAGCGGAGCGAGCAGAACGTTCCATACAGGCTAGCAGTGGAGAGGCTAGCCTGTTCGTATAAAAGTGACACAGAAGAAATACAATTTGTCCGCGTAAAATAACACCACTACATTTGGTGTCGAAGTGGTAAAGAACTACGCAGCCATGTCAAAGAAAGCGGCAAAAAGAAAACTTACCCGTCGACTCTTCAGATGATGAGAATGCCGAGGAGGTTGTTCCCACCACGGCTCGCGAGACTGTTGCTCAGCCAGCGGAACCAGAGGACCGGCTGCCCTCGGCACAAGTGGGTGAGCGCGAGAAAACTCCGGCCAGCACGAGACGGAGTTGGTTGTACGTTGCTGCACACTTGGAGACCACGCTGGCAGCAGTTACATACATGTTCAACATGTTGATGGCGGCGGGCTGAACGATGTCTACGGGGATGGCGACGGAATCGACGGTCTTCACGTCCCTTCAACAACGCCGATCTTGTCCGAGCAGTTTCAGTTTAATTTATTGGGTATAACCCTGTGAGCCATGCGGCTCTTGACTCGGGTGCAACCGCAACAAAACAAAAACATGAACAAGAAACATCTTAAACTGACTACGTGCAACAGAAAAATCCTGGAAAAACAGCAAAGTCTTACATAAAAAAAAAGTATTTCAACGAGCGTCGGACTCAACATCCACTTTGCAGACGATGCACACAGCTCCGTTGCGCATTCTCCGTGACCGAGGGTGACTGGACGGCATTTCATCGACGCTTTGAAATGAGTGTATCGCTCTATCGACTGGTCGGAGCACGAGGCATTGTGGGCCCTGCCAACGGCCCTCGACGATAACTTGCTGGTCATTTTCTACTCCATCACCCAGACCGATCGATCATCACTCGCCGAAGCCTGCGCTGCGATGGCAGCTATTTTCGAACCACCGTCGACCATCTGAAGGAAGTTCCAGCTTAGAAAGCGGGGGGCCATGGAGTCACCCTTGGTGTTCCGCAGTGCTCTATTAGCCCTCGGACGGGCAGCCTATTTCTCCTTGAATCGGGCAGCTCTCGACTCGCTCGCCCTGGAGTGGCGCATCTGGACCTCAGGGAAGAGCCAAGCTGCAATGGCGTGCACGACGGAGAAAGGGGACTCAACGGCCACCGACAGCAGCACTGGATATGCAGCCCTGGTCTTTAAGTTCACGACGTGCAGAGATGCGAGGAGGTCAGTCGCCGGTTGGGTGGCCACCACGGCGCGGACCGCCAAGAGGATACGCCTCACGTGGGTGCTACAACTGCGGGCGGATGGGCCACATCGTCAGGAACTGCCGGCTGCATGTTGGCGGTATGCCTGGAGCTCCTGCGACCTACGACGTCAATGTATCTTCATTCCGAGAACCACAGGAGAGTCGCGACACATCATGAACATGGCCACTCCATCCCCATCACTCATCCGCGCCGCGTTGCCCTGCCCTGTAAATGCTCATCTCGACGGGTTGTATGACGATGGTAAATGGTGTTTGTTGGCTTATCGGGCGTTCGGTGCCATGCCGGGTTCGTTGGACATTATGGCGCTTATTCAGGGTGTAGAGGTCTGAGTGGTAATCGACATGGGTGCTTCGGCTACCCTCATTTCACTGTCGACTCTTCGATCGTTGCCAGCCTCACCCCAACCACTAGAGCAGGTGGACGGGCAATGAAGGTAGTCTCGGGATTGTGGGTCGCATGATTGCTATGATACAAATAGGGGATGTACGCATGGATAGCCCTGTGTTGGTTTCCATTACTTTGGCCGTGCCGTGCTTATTAGGCGTGGATTTTTTGCGCAGGATGCCCCTTAACATTCGGCTGGATAGGGGCTGTATTGAGATGCCATCGGGACAGCATCTGAATTTTTTGAAAACATCTATAAAGTATACCGCGATCAATGCTGTTGTGCAGGCTATGGTTCGCCGCACGGTACGTGTTCCACCAGACACGCAGATGTTTGTGCCACGTCTGCGTAAACACTTGCCCTTGGCGAACCCGGCGGAAGGGGTCTTGTTGACCCCCTCTAATACGGTGTCGCGGACACCCTCCTTGGTGGAGGCATTGACTGTGGTGTCGGCAAATAGCGACCCTTTCATTCAAGTCGTTAATGCGGGCATACGCCGATTGTTATTCAGGAAGGCACTGTATTGGCACAGGCGATGGCAGCCGCGGGAACAGAACAGAGGGCATGCATGTCAGGGGAGTTGTGGGCCGAATTGAGGCATTGATATGGATTGGTGATACTGAAAGGACGGGCCCAGTTGGTTTCAATTTCATTGGCAGTACCTTGTTTATTGGATGGATTTTTTAAAGAGGATGCCCCTCCGGATTTTAATTGACCAGGGTTGTGTGGAGTTACCGTCGGGGCTAAGGTTGAGGTTTTTGGAGTCCTCTACTGGATGGTGTATGGCTAATGCTGTGGTTCGGGCCCTTGTGCGTGAAACTGTTAGGGTCCCCCTGGTGCACAGATGCTCACTTTGATAGAGGCTCAAACGATAGTGAGGGGGTATCAGGAGCCCTTCCTGCAAGTATTGAATGCTGGGCTAGATACCGTGGTCATACAGGGGGGTACGGTGTTGGCCCATGCGACGGCTGCGTGTTGTGAAGAAAAGGATGATGTAACCACTCGGGTCGTGACCACAGTTGAACGGGAAGTGGTGTTGTATGACTCGTGGAAGGATCCGTTGTGCATGGGTAATCCGGATTTGTCGTGGGAGCAGAGGGGCGAGTTGCGGGCATTGCTTCGGGAATTCTCTGATGTATTTTGTAAGGGTAAATTTGATGTTGGCCGCACGTCCCTGATGCATTACCAGATTGATACGGGTGGCGCCGCTCCCATTTGTCAACTCATTTCGGTTAAGTCCAAAAGAAAAGGACTTCGTTCGTCAGGCGGTCGACGAGATGGTGGCCGCCAATATAATATCCAGTCCGTGAGGTGCTCCCATTGTCCTGGTTAAAAAGGATGGGAGTTTGCGGTTCTGTGTGGACTTTTGGAAATTAATTAAAGTCTTTGTGGCGGACGCGTATCCTCTCTCACGGATGGACGATTCGTTGGATGCCTTGTCGGGGGCGCGGTTTTTCTCCACCCTGGATCTATTGTCAGGGTTTTGGCAGTTGCCCCTGGAAGAAAGTTCAAAATCCAAAACAGCGTTCCAGACACCACAAGGGCTGTTTCAATTTAACGTGCTTCTGATTGGGCTTCACTCAGCTCCGGCCACTTTCCAGCAACTTATGGAGTTGGTACTGTCGGGGCTCCAATGGGAGTCATGTCTGAACTATTTGGATGACGAGATTGTCTTTGGCAGCATGTTCCAGGAACATCTGCACCGGTGGCGTGCGGTATTTGTTAAAATGCGGGCAGCTAATTTTAAATTCAAGCCGCAGAAATGTTACCTCTTGCAAAAATCGGTTCAATACCTGGGACAAATTTTTAGCGAGTCTGGGATCGCCACAGACCCTGACAAGACTGCGTGCATACGTGGCCCCCCCACATCGGTGGGTGAGGTCCGCAGTTTTATGGGGTTTGTGTCGTATTACTGCCGCTTCGTGCCCTGGTTTGCGACGATCACTAAGCTGCTCCAGAGGTTGTCGGTGGGGAAAGGAGGAGGAAGGCTGCATTTGTTGCACTGTGCGACGGCCTCGTGAACACGCACCCCCTTTGATACCCTGATTTATCCTTGCAGTTTACGTTGGAAATGGACGCTAGTGATGCTGGGATCGGCGCCGTGTTGTCACAGGTGGAGAGCGGGGTGGAGAGCGTGGTCGCGTCTGGGTGCTGTCCACTGCAGAGAAGCACTATTGTGTTTATGCGCCGCGAGTTGTTGGCTATTGTGCACTTTGTACAACAGTACCTCTACGGTAGGCAGTTTATGGTATGGTATGCACAGATCATGCGGCTTTGCAATCAGCCGTCCGCAACAACTCTCGGGATGGTTGGAAATCTTGTAAGATCATTCATTCGAAGTCACCCATGGGAAAGGGTTGTGCCGCTGCAACCCGGACGCTCTGTCACGGTTATGGTCGAATAACAAGTGCACAGGTTTGATGGGTGCCAGCCGTTGTAAGCAGGTAGATGCGGGGGAGTCGGGTGCCGTCGTAGCATCGGTGGATGCTCTGCCACCTGTACCAGGCCTGGCGTACGATAATACTATTGGTCTTGCGCACGAGGAATGGGGGCGCCTCCTAGCGGAGGACGCCTCCTTACTAAAGTTACGGCACCGTGTTGATGCACCAAGCGATAGGAAGGGTCCAGGGGGTATGTCACCCGTGGTCCTCCGAGATGGGCTACTTATGCACTGGGGAACGGAGGTACAGCGGTACTGTATCGTGGTGCCAACTGCTCTGCGGGGTAGAGAAATGAGAGCTGCCCATGTGCGATTGATGCACCTCGGGTGCAAACAACGTTGTCTACATTTAAGCGGGACTTATTTGGGCCCAGGATGGCAGAGAACATTCACAATGTGCTCAAGGATTGTGTAGCTTGTGCCCGCCAGAAGCTCCTGGTGAGACTGACCCGACCACCGCTGTAGTCAATTGGGGTGTCCCGTGTGAACGAGCATGTTGCCTTCGACATCCTCAGGCCATTTTATACAACTCCGGGGGAAATAAATTATTGCTGGTAGGGATAGAGTACCTGTCACGGTGGCCGGTGGCATGGCCCTACTGGATCAGTCGCGGCCTGGCCCTACCGGATCAGTCGGCGGCGTCCAATATGGACGCGTTCCTGCATGGTTATGTATTGGATAAGCGGGCTCCGGAACATTATTGAAAGAGGTACGAAGAAAAGTCAAACCTCGCCCTATCATCCTCAGACTGACGGGATGGTAGAGCGTTTACATAGGACATTTACGACCATGTTTTGCCAACAGGTTAACAAGGTACAGGCCGATTGGGACCTACATGTTCCAGGAGATCTTGCGGCCTATAGGATGGCTCCTCATGCCTCTACTGGATTATTTCCATTGTTATTGATGTACATGAGAGAATGCAACCCCCCCCCCCATGGAAGCCCAGTTTAATATTGAGCCAAGCAAAAAGAGAGTCGCTGTGCTGGGACTGATGAGCCTCACCCTAAAGCGGTTGATGGAAGCGTGGGAGGCGTCCCAGGGAAATTCAGCCAAATGGCAGGCTGCAAATGAAAAAGTGGCTGGGCTTAAGGAATCGGAAATCGTGGAAACCTGGGGAGAGGGAATGATTGCATTTCCTCCAGGTATCTGTAGGCAACATCTCCTAAATTACATAGGCCATGGCAGGGTGTAGGTAATTGAGGTTAGGTGACCGCAGTGTGTACGGATCCAGGTTGGTTGCAGGCATTGGTATGTGCACCCGTCACGACTGAAACCCTATTTTCCACCTTATGAGGGAAATTCAACTCCACCATCTGATGGCCGTGTGTGTGATGTTTCGAACGGGGATGGATGTACGGTTACGGAGGTCGCACATCTAAGAGACTGTTCTTCCATCCGCAGGATCCCAGGGCTTAACGCCCATGGAACTGCCGGCGGTGCCGCCCACAGGCGGACCGGGGTGGACGGTACAACCGCCGCCTGCTTTTTCCTCTCCTCCACCTTCATCCCGGTGGGGACCACGCCCATTGAGCCAGCTGCAAGTCACCCCCGGGGTCCCTGGGGGCCCCATGCCAGGCCCATACGAGGGACCTGCGACAAGGACCCGTTCCTAATCGGTTCGGTGCAGATGACCACCCCTACTCGTCGTTGGCTTGCTGTTATTTTGGGGGCTGGATTGTTGACATGCATTGCGAATATTGCGTGGATATTGCGGTGTTTGTCCTGCTACGTGGGGACGGCTGGGTTCTTTTTTTCATAGGGGATGGGGAGGGGGGTGATGTAGTGACAGGGAATTAGTCACTGTAGCACTGTAGCGAGTGCCGCTGGGAGATTGGTAGACAAGAGAATTAGGAGTAACAGCCGTTCTACCAGTTGCACCTGTGGGCAAGGCACTGAGCCCTCTGGGGGATCCAGAGGGGTGTGGGGCCGAGGGCAGAGCCTGGCCATGCTGTTCAGGAAAAAGGCGAGCTCTGACTCAGTCGGGGTTGCTGCGATCTGGAGTGGAACTGGGTCTGGCAGCATGTTGGCTGTCCCGACGCGGTGTGTGATTATCCCCTAACGCTGGGAAGGCTGTAATAAAAGAGAGAGAGTACCTCTATGTATGCCCCTTTTTCCAGAATTAATATTAAGAATAATTCGGCCAATAATTTTTGGGTTCAGTCACTCGGAAGCGCAAACAACGACCCCCCCCCTCCCTTTTTCTTTTTCGAACAGCAGCAGTCACGCTCGCATCAAAAGGCCAGAGGGCAGGAGATGAACCATAAAGGATAATAAACCCCTCCCCATACACACACAGAGAGAGAGGGGGGGGGGGAATTTGCAAATGGGGTTAAAACAATGACCTCCACTTCAAAAGGCCCCCACACAATACAGGCAGTAGGCGTCACGAGACATATATAATTTTTTTAGCTCCCTAAATACCACGATTAAAAGTTCAAAAATTGGCAACAGGGAAAGCAAACAGACTGGTTTTGAGTCATATTAGTTAAACAAAGTTACAAACTTAGCGACAAAGATTAAGCAAACATTATCTTTCCTCACCCTCACTCCAATTAAAAAGCAGACTTTAGTCTGCACCAGGGGGTCGTGAGTCCTCATTTGTTAATTCAATACCGATGTTCTGGTTGGAAAATAATGATGGTAATATGGCAGTCAGGATCGTTCCTAGGCCAAAGCGAATTACCTAACCCCGGCATCAGATAATAGTAATGACTCGAGAACGGGCAGCGCAGGCCCAGGATGCAGGCAGTGAAACAAAGGTTAATAAACCCTATGAAAACACGTAGTAATAATAATTCTAAACAAACCAAAAACAAGTATAAACATTATTATTACTAATAGTATACAAGGGTCATCTAGAGGAGTTAAGAGCGAAATAAGTCGGTCATACCTAACCAATATGTAACATACTCCATAGGAAGGCAGCCTCACAGCCGCCTTTGTCTTCCCGAAGCATCGGGACAGCGCAGCGAGCACACCAGAGCAGGGAAATGGCCCTCATAATAAGTTTTATTGCAAGTTGGGAATCTGTGTCCACCGACGAAGGGACGGCTTGAGAAAGGAAATTCAACAGATGTCTCAATAAGAATAAAGAACACACACACACGCATACCCCCCTCCAACGGAAGAGTCGGTCATAAAAGGAAACACACACGCATATCCCCCCCCCCCCCCCGACGAGAGAGGACACAGGCTTCACTTTGATTAACTTTTCATGTTCCCTCTAATAACGAAAATCCGAAACTTAGCGACAAAGAATGGGGGAACATTATTTATTATCACTCCAATTGAAGACCAGACGGCACAAGCCGGGGTGCAGGATTAGAGTGCTCTGTGGACAGGGAGCCCCCGACCGCCTTTGTCTTCCCGTGGCACGGATAGCAAGATTTGCACACTAAGGATAACATCTCCCCATAAAGAAATCAAACCACGATGGAAATACTGTGAACACGGCTACAACATACCTTGAATCACTTACAATAATACTATAAGAAGTAAAGTGAGTCTCATTTTAACTTCCAAACAGAAAACGAAAAACTTAAACGTTGTGTGAGACAAAGGTAACGCCCAGAGCGAGGGAAGGTGGGGGCCATCTGGAGCAAAGTCCTTTGTTGGCGAAGAGCCCGCGGGAAAGCCGCCCCCCCCTTGTTTTCCACACCAAGCAAAATCAAAGCAAAATGTACTTGTTAACAGAAACAGAATGGGAAGGGATTATATAATTCTCGGTGCGAACGCGAATCGTCAGTCTTGTTTTAGTCTGATGACTCATCTGTGACACCGTTTCGCGTGGAAGACCCCCCCCCCCCCCGCCTCTTTCCATGTTAATTATTACGAAGGCTGAGCGAACGGCTGCGTCGCTTGAAGAAGTGTATTATTCCAATAAACACACACACGGACACACACGCAGCTGTGTCCACACACACACGCGAACAAAAATTATGGTTCCGGCCCTTTGAAGCCAGGCTCGGAAGCAGAGTAGTTTTTCTAGATATATACCCAGACACGATCATCTCAACTCAGATCATCGGAGCTCATCGGAGCTCAGCTCATCACCGGGGTTCAGCTAATCATCATCTCATCTCATCACCTCCAACGGAGGAGCTCTCTCATCACCCAGAATGGCGATGCTCGCTGAGTAGCGACGTGCTAAGCCAAGCCGAGGTCTGCACCACCGAAGAAGAATCGCTACACCGAGCCGCCGAGGTGCGAGTGAAACTGACGGAGATTTCAGTTATCATTCTCGAGCAAGCGAAGACACCCAACGTCAACCCAACGTCAACCCAGCAACGAACGAGAGCATCGTTCATCGCCAGAGCACTCCAAACCGGCGAGCGCACACAGCCGCGTTGTCCAGTGCCCGAGCACAAAGGTGCCAGCCACCAGCGCACGAGTGAACGAGCACCGCCGCGCCACCAGCGCTACAGAGTACGGGTGCCAGCGCCAAGCGCCGCCAAGCCCCACCGGGCGCCACCCAGCGACCGAGCCTCTCCACGGACAGCATCGGGCCGACGCCGCTCATCTCCAGCGGAGGGAGAAAGTCGCGGCTCGCTGCAACCCCGCACGTGCGAGAGGAAACTCCAAGCCGTTCGTATCCCCTCCCCCACTCACAAACCCAAGGAAGTAATCACACACGCACACATCTACATCCCCAGGGCTCATGCAAGAATTTATCTAAGAGACAATCCACCTCTCCCACACAATGGGACCGACCCTAGACAATCATAAGAATACTAATTATAAAGTATGAACACCAGCTGGCCGTGAGGAATCGTGGCCCATCGAGTGATTAAGAATCCGTCGGTTATAAGTGTATTAGGCGTTTCTTTTTTTTCCTTTTATTTCGTTTTCTCTTATCGCATAAACGACCAATAGATTCGTCGATGCAAACTAAAACTCTTGAAATCCTCATCACGAATCTACACGTTTACAGAGAGAGAATATTGTGTCAAACCTGTTCCTTTGTCATAGAATCTCGCTTAAGAATTAATTAAAGCGGAGCCCAGAATACGCTCTCCCACAAAGAACACACGCACACACTCACACACCAGTGTTTCAAACATTTAGTTAAAAAAATGTAATCTTGCCGACGAATCTATTGACGTATGCTTTTGCCTTCGGGATATAATAATTTCCTATTTGCCTTTCGTTGAAAGAAATGTCCCCGATGGTACCATGGATAATTCCGAGCATGAGAGTTCGCATATTAGAGTGTCATATTTTTGTTTAGAATTAAAATTGCTTAACATAGAAGTGTTTGAGTGTTTCTTTCCAAGTCCATGCGTACCCCTTATTTATAAGAACTGTATCCTGCGTTGAGATATGCATTTGGAGACCTAACATAACATAAACACACTAAGATAATAAATAAATGTTAATCAAAGATAATTGTTTTATCCCGATTGATACAACTTTGGATAACGAAGCTAAGCCAAATTATCATAACTGCCCACATTAACATAATCACAAGCATTCGCAAAAATTAATACGATTATCTCCATGATTGTCATAATTTCCGCGATTTACGCATTTTTCCCAATCTTCATTAATTTATTATTTGTATCAAAATTTCATAATCCGACATACAACACCTCCTACGAGTGTCTGTGAATTAGTACACTACACAAGTATTGCCGCAAAATAATCTAAATAATCAAAATGCATGTTTCTAAATATTGAGGGAAAACCCGGAGAACCGATCACAGGGAGAACATGCAAAACTTCAAATATATAGCTGTCAGGGTCAGGAAAGGAAGATAACTTCTCTGCACCACAGCACCATTTCATCTGAAAAGTGTGTCTGATTGCCTATTAACAGTCTTTGTGTGAGTCTATGGCTCACTGTGTGAGTCGATGGGTCTCGTTGTGAGACTGAGTCACTGTGAGTCTAATGGCTCTCTAGTTGATGGTGAGAAGACAATATCTCGTGATTGATTAAGTGCAGGGATTGACGTCTGTGAGTAGGGGACAGGGAATTACGATTTGGGGTGGGGGTGGGTTGCGTTAGGGAGGACCTGGCCACCTCTGTGGAGAGGAGGGGTTGTGAACTGACCTTGACAGGAACGAGCATTCTCTTGGGTGCTAGCAAGAGGTTGGGTATACGCGATGGTTGGTCTGTCACGACGTAGTAGGTCACGCTGTAGCCGACGAAGAAGTGCAGCTCGGCCGAATCCACGAAGTTTTTCAGCAACAGGTCCAGGTAGCTGCGGCACAAGTGTGAGTGTGTGAGGGTGCACACGTGGTGTCGATGGGTTCAAGGCATGGAGCCGTAAAATTGTACGAAAATCGCTGGAGTGGTGTCAACTCGCAAAGCACCAACGCCGCTCGGTATTCTCTCACTCTGTCTCTTTCTTTTCTCTCAAAGAAAGCAGAGACAGAACGAGAGAACCACTCGGAGAGAGACAGGGAGTGGATGACTCAGAGGACGACACTGTCTCTCTCTCTCTCTGAGTCTTCCTCTCTGTCTACGAGAGCGGTGGTGGTGAAGTTGTTGGTGGTGGAAGTGAGCGTGGTGCTGGAGGTGGTGATGGAGGTGGTGATAGAGATGGTGATGGTGGTGGTGATGGAGTTGGTTATGGTGATTGTGTTGGTGGTTTGGTGGAGGTTGTGGTAGTTGTGGTGGTTGTGATGGTTGTGGTGGTGTTGGCGGTTGTATTTGAGCTCCCCTACCGTCCAATGGCGAACACGGTGATGCCCACTGTGACCTCACGCCTCGCGTACAGCCGGTCCACGTATGATTGGTCAAAAGTGCCATTCCACAGGATGGAAGCTCCCCACACCGTCACAGTCTGTACATTGGTACGGTGACTGTGAAGAGAGCAGTCGCCTCGTTGTTATTCTTCTATCGCTAATACTACCCCTACGAAAGACAAATATTCCCCGTGTAGCCCTTAATAGACTGCTGGGTGGCGACCTTTACACACCACTCTACCAGGTTACACATTTGAAGTTGAGTCAATCTAGGGTAGACCTGGGGCCAAGTCGGATACAATTATCTGTCACTGGTGTTAGTGGTGATGGTGGTCATAAGCAGGAATTGAACTCGGGTCTCTCTCGGGTTCCTAGTAGAATAGTGATTTCTGCTCCCCCGCTTCCCTCAACGTGAAAACAACCATCCCCCGTATAGCCTCAACAGGTTGTTTGGTCAGAGCCATCTCCACCACCAAAAACAACAACCGCCATTCACCATTAAGCGGCGTCACCACGGCGCTTTTGCCAGGCTATGGGCACGATAAGGCCACGTGAAGTATCAGAACGCCCGCTAGCAGGAGTTCACAGCACAGACCCAAGTGCTATGGGTAGACTGATTGAGATAACTGGCTGATACACAACCTGTGTCCTCTACTGTGCGAACTGGCTGTGTTTTTAGCCACCCGCCGCTCCACTTGAGTGTGACTGCCTCCAACTGCCCCATAGCATCCTTCATTTGCCTCTGTCACATGCTGATCTTGACACCGCTGTTACCAGTCATCAGCAAGTCCACTCAGCTCCACATCCTCTTGTACCACATCACTCCATCTCTTCTCTAGCCCGTGCACTGCCCGTTTAGCACCGTCTATCCAGCCAAACAAAAGCTGTTTAGGCATGCAGTGGCTGGGAATGCAGGCTACATGACCCAAACGCTGCCTTACCTGCCGGAGGAGCTCACTAATGAGACTTTGTCCAGATCTTTAAAGGATTTGTGAGCTCACACAATCCAGCCTGGTTAAACCCAGGATAGATCATAGGCAGGCCAGCCTATATGTTTCTAACCGGTGAAGATGTTCCATTAGGGGGGTCCACGTTTCGCAAGTGTAGATAATAGAGGGCATGACCGTGGCCGAGAAGAGCTGAAGCTTCGACTGGAACGACACACCAAGTTGCTTCCACACAGCGTTACGCAGCCGATGAAAATATAATGCTGCTCGACTAATTCGGAGTGAGACCTCTGCTGTCAAACCGGAGCTGGTCATGAGCACACTACCCAGGCATGGAAAACTCTCCACTCTCTCCACAATTGCCCAATCACCAATAGGAAGTTGAAGGGGTGGAGTGCTTGTTGGCACAAAATGCCCAGGCAGGTGCTTAGATTTGGTAAGGCCCCACCTCTTAGTGGCACATTCCAGGTTCAGCAGCAACACCTCCAACTCCTGAGTGAGCAGTAATTACCAGATCATCAAAATACATAATGCGGTTGACCAATAGGGAAGCCATCCCTTGACCATACGCGGGCATCGATCAGCCTCCCATTGTATCTGTACCAGATGGATATTCCACCGGTACAGCCGTAGAAGTCTTCACAAACTACGTGATAGAAAAGGATGTTAAATAATGTGGGTGCCAGAGGACATCCCTGTCGCATGCCAAGGTGAACAGGGAAATGGCTCCGACTCCCAGCCACACGGTTTAACCTGGGTCTGCCCACCAACATAAAGGTCCATGATGATTGTGAACAACCCAGAGCTCAGGCCTATTGATGGTATCATCGGCCTTGACCAGGTCAATAAAGCAGAGATGTAGGTCCAGTTGGAATTCCCTACATCGCCGCTTTAGTAGATTAATAGAAAATATGGCATTTGTGCAGGACTGCCCAAGCTTAAAACCAAATTGAGGCTTCGCAAGCCTCTCTGCAGCCTGCTTGGAAAGGCAGTGTTGAATAATCCTTAGCAGAACCTTTCCCGACACACCTGAGGAGGGTGATGCCCCTGTAGTGTTCCTTTCTGTGCGGTCCCCCTTCTTAAAGAGGGGGACCACCAGGCTATTCTTCCAATCGTGTGTAACCCATCCAATGGTCTTCTTGGTTCTTTCGGTAAAGTCACGTAGAAGGGAAGTAATAAAATAATAAAAATAAAACATAATAAAATAATTCTCACGACGTTTCGGCCACAACGCAAGCAGCCGTCCTCAGGTGAAAACCAGGTCTGTCGGGGAGACAGCGTCTGAATGAAACAGCACACGAGCTTGGAGCACATATATAAGCTGGGTGGGGAGGGGGGGAAAGGGCGCTTCGACAAAAGAATTTGCATATCAAGAGGAATTTAGCATATTTATTGGAAACGCAGGAATGTGATTAGTACTACATATGCCCGTGCATAATGCATAATGCACGGGCATATGTAGTACTAATCACATTCCTGCATTTCCAATAAATATGCTAAATTCCTCTTGATATGCAAATTCTTTTGTCGAAGCGCCCTTTCCCCCCCTCCCCACCCAGCTTATATATGTGCTCCAAGCTCGTGTGCTGTTTCATTCAGACGCTGTCTCCCCGACAGACCTGGTTTTCACCTGAGGACGGCTGCTTGCGTTGTGGCCGAAACGTCGTGAGAATTATTTTATTATGTTTTATTTTTATTATTTTATTACTTCCCTTCTACGTGACTTTACCGAAAGAACCAATACGATGAATCCCTGCAGTCACGAAAGCTTTAAATCGAAATCCATCCAATGGTCCAAATTGTTATTATGATATAATATAGGACCACTGTATAATAAAAACGCTATGTGTCTTGACTTTTGGCCCACCCTGCATAAGAATAACCCTATGTGTGTTGACATTTCCTGTATCAAACCCCCTGTATATATATATTTATATGGATAGGCACAGAGCCATTATGGTGAAACTTTGGATTTGACCTACGTGTACATATGGAGTAGATAGCTCGCAATCACAATGGATGTGACTGCGAGAAGTACGATGTTGATCTTCATTGCCACAGTTTTTCCTGCATTCAGGGACACGCAGGAGATTGTAGATATGATTAAAATCACCACTAATCATCAATATCACTATCAGTCACCATCAATTATCAATATCACCATCAATAACCAATATCACCATGAATCGCCATCAATGTCACCATCGTGACATGAGAACGACTAATGTTCGGAAGCATCGCCATGTTAAGAAGTTCTCGCGGTTGTGAGGAGATGTTATTTCCATCGCCCGATATGCAGGAGGTTAGGATTCGATCCCGGATCCTGCCGATGCCTGTTGTTTATTTGGAATCACGTTTTTTCTCTCTTTCTCTCCATGTTGGTTGCATGGATTTTCTTCGGGGTTTCCCTACACATTTAGTAATCAACGTCACGCGTTTAGATCATTATTTGGCTGCTACTATAATTTCCCACGTGATGACAATAAGCCCACTACGTTAAGCTATAATTTGGACATACGTGGCAGTACACCGGTGCAGCATAACACACTTGTCCTCATAAATGGAAACTTTGTTTGTGCAAGCGCAGTTGCCGTTGGTCGACCAGCCAATTCTCCAATTGACGATGAAGCCCATGCAGATGCTGAAGCCGTTGATCAAACTGCCGACTCGACCAACTGGTGATGAAGCTCGAACAGACACTGTAGCCATTTCTGACGCTCCACCAGAAGGAACATTACAGCGCCGTCGCTGTTGCTGTTTCCGCTGACTGAGCTGCTGCTGGAGAGCCACCAGGTAAATATGAAGCCCAAACTGATGATGTAGTTATTGCCCCTTGAGTGAAGTTACATAATTCTCCATCAGAAGTTGCTCTTAGATTCAGCAGCTGCTTTCCCATTCGGACGTGCGGTCATGACATCAGTCGTAATCTTTTGATGCCACCGTCTGCCGATAAATGATTCCGAAATCATTCAGGAACTGTCCGACCAGGTCTAGGGCATGACACAAAACTGCCTTTAGATTACGGAGCAGCCTATGGTCAGGCTGGGTGCTGGGATATAGCAACAGGCCGTAAAGTGCCATGTTCAGCCGCTAAAAACGTTCGTCTTCGGACCGCTTCGAAATCACGAGAACTGATTTTGAGGCATCTCCCAAGATTTTCTGATTGAGGTTGTGAATCGAAAATAACATAATTGTGGCGTCGCATCGCCGCGTGTTCAAGATGGCGGCCTCTCGCCGCGGAGAGCGCAAGATGGCGGCTTCCCGCCGTTCTTCTCCTGCCACGCCCAAGATGGCGTCTTCTTGCCGCGTGGTCAATGGCGCCGACAGCGGAGGCAAGGCAGCGACCTGCGGACCTCCATCGGCTCCCCCCAATGCCGTTCTCGGCGTGACGAGCTCGCACAATTGCGCGAGCACGATTTTCAGCGTCTCCAGCTGCGCCGCCATCTGCCTCCATCGCCAATCCGCGTCCACAGGTGCAGACGGGTCCACCGACGCGGCGACCTCTTGGACTCCCGGACCCGCACTTGTTCCCGCACGGATCTCCTCCTCCATCGCAGGTAGGTCGACCGCCCGAGGAAGGTTGTCGTCGTCGGATGTTGTAGCAGACGATGGCACAGGAATATTCTTTCTTCTGAGCTGTTTTGACATGCCGTTTCACTTCTGACACCAGTGTAATAAGGGACTCGATCCTGGTTCTGTCTCCGTCGTCCTTTATTCGGGTTCTCACACCTTTCCCGCACGGCCCTCGCTCAGAGCTCTCCCCTTGGCAGCTACAAAGCTGCTCTCGCTCCCGTAGCCTCCACACCTCTGCAGCTCCGCTGCAGATCCCCGGTGCAGTCCTCCAGCTACCCTCACTGCAGCTCCACCGCTGCCCTCACTGCAGCTCCACCGCTGCCCGTCGCTCCTCCGTGCTTGGTCACCGCTGGCCGACGGTGCCAAGTCTTATCCTCCGTGTGTGTGGCGATCTCGCCACTCCTCGACCTCCGCCCTGCGTGACCTCACTCTAACTCTGTCTCCCACACTCTCCCGTCTCGTCCGGTATCTCTCCCTTAAGACCTCACCCCTCTCTCACACGTGACCTAACTCCTCCCCCCCATGACGTCATATCCGCGAAGCCGTTTACGCCCGCATTACATGTGTACTGATACGTCGCCAATACGTTAATTTGCCGTCTGGTCGCTTCTGACAAAGAACTACATCGCTCAGTGGACTTTACCTGGTAAATACAAATAAAATAGTTTTGTTTTAGTCTGGGTCTTGATGAGTATGTGTCTCTATGGGTCGCTCTGAGTTTCTGTGAATCTTTGTGGATCTCTATGGTTTACTATGAGTCTGTCTGGTTCTCTATGAGTATGGATCGCTATGGGGGGCCATAGAAACGTGCTTTTAGATTATTTGGTTGCTGCTATAAATTCCCACGTGATGATATCAGCCACTTCGTTGAGCTCTCATTTGTGGCCGAGTCACTTCTGAAAAACGGAGCTCAGTAGGTTTTACCTAGGAAATGCAATAGTTTTAAAATAGTTATTAATTCGTCCAATTGTCGATTTACGCATTCCACGTGTTCGTGGCCGAAATTAAGAATCCAGCCGAAATATTTCAAAGAGCAGCAAACAACTTCAGGTGAGAGAACCGCACCAGGGAAGCGGATTCGAGCTTCCCTATCCTATAAGTACCACTCTATTGTTACCATCTCCTCTCCTCAACTCATCCCCATCCCCTACGCACCCCTCTATCCTGACCACCTCCCCTACCCTACCCTCCCTCTCCCCTATGCACCCCTTTATCGTGACCACCTCCCTACCTTTCCAAATTCCCAAATGCATCTCTCTATTACGACCTACCCTTCCCCTATCCCCTACTCAACTCTCTATCATAGTCACCGATTCATCGGCCATCGCATGCCACCTGCCAACAGTATTGTTTTATTGTTATACTATTTTTTTCTTGTATTTTCAAACGATGTAGAGCACCTTGATGAAAATAGCTCTAAATATGAATACGACATAAGATAAGAACAGCTGGCAGAGTGCGGAGTTCAATATAATTCACGTTTAATCCGATCTGTGTTTATTTAAATTCTTAGAGCTAGAATATTTTTCTTGCCGAATAAAAAAAAGATAAATCGCGATGCAGTGCCAACTGAAAAGGGTCATGGAAGGGCCAAGCGATTCGACAGCATCGGCAGAGCAGAACGTGAGTGAAAGGTAAAATACTGCGAAGTTTGTTTTGAACGTAGCGATTGACGGAGCAACGATGATGCCATTCGAGCGATGGCGTGATGGACGGACGAAGAAAAGGGAAATAAAGAAAAAAAGAATGAAAAAAAGAACGAAAAACTAAATGTCAAAAGAACGAAAAAATAGCGTGATGTCTTCCGCTCGCAGCTGACAGCCTCAATTTAGTTTTTGTATATTTCTAGAGATTTTAAACATATATTGTACAGATATGATTTTCTCATTGTACAAAATGTGTTGATGTCTATGGGTGCAGACTAAATGTGATGATGATAGAGTTTGATTTTCAGATTTTCTGTCAGAAAAGCGCGACGTGACTTGACTCACCCACTCACTCACCAACTCACTTTCCCCACTCACCCACTCAATTACTAACTCACTCACCCACTCATCCACTCACGTATTCACACACCCAATCACTCACCCACTCACTCACCAACTCACGCAACCACTCACTCAATCACTTACCCACTCATCCACTCACGCATTCACTCACTCACCCACTTACTAATTCACTCACCCACCCACATCCCCACCCACCCATTCAACCACTCACTAACCCACTCACTTACCCACTCATTTACCTATCCACCTCCCTACCCACTCACTTGCCCACCAACTCACCCATTCGCCCACCCACCAAACCCGTCGTCAACGACTTACTGCTTGAATCTGATGCCTCTGGATGTCAATGGATTACAATCTCACACCTCCGTTCCTTCCCTCCTCCCGCAATTAAATGAAAGTAAGTTAGTCAGTGGGAAAGTGAGTAAGGGTGAGGGTGAGTGGGTGGGTGGCACCGCAGCGGTGCCTCAAATATTGGAAGAAGTCACCCCCTGTGAGTGGCTGGCTGAGGTGCCATCTGTTGAGGAAGTACTGAAGGCGATCCGGAGTCTGAGACCAGGAAAGGCACCGGGCAGAGATGATCTCCCAAGCGAAATGCTGAGGGAGGGTGGCGTTTGTGCACAGACTGCCCTATATGACATCAAAACAACAGTCTGGTCCACTGGACGGGTTCCGCAGGATTGGATGGATGCCCTGGTGGTCCCCCTCTTTAAGAAGGGGACCGCACAGATTGTATCAACTACAGGGGCATATCACTCCTCAGTGTGCCAGAAAAGGTCTTGGCAAGGATTATTCAACATCGCTTTGCTAGTCACGCTGAGGAGAGGCTTGCAGAGCCCTAATGCGGTTTCAGGAAAGGGCGGTCCTGCACAGATGCCATATTTTCTGTCCGTCTGCTACAGCAGAGGTGTAGGGAATTCTAACAAGACCTACATCTCTGCTTTATTGACATGGTCAAGGCCTATGATACCATCAGTAGGCCTGGGCTCTGGGTTGTTCTTTGTGCTTTCGGAGTCCCTGACCCTCTGCTCACGATCATTAAGGACCTTCATGATGGTGAGCGGGCCCAGGTAAAACTACGTGGCCGGGAGTCAGAGCCTTTCCCTGTACACATTCGGGTGCGACAGGGATGTCCTCTGGCTCCCACGCTATTTAACATCTATTTTGACCACGTAGTTCGTGAAGACTTCAATAGCTGTACCGGGTGAATCTCCATTTGGTACAGATATATTGGGAGGCTGATCGATGCCCGCGTGCGATCAAGGGATGGCTCCCTATTGGTCAACCACGTTATGTATGCCGATTATTTGGTAATAGCTGCTCATTCAGAGGAGGAGTTGGAGATGCTGCTGCTGAGACTGGAGCGTGCTACTAAGAGGTGGGGCCTTACCATCAGCCCCACCAAAACTAAGCACCTGCCTGGGTATTTTGTTCCATCGGACACTCCACCCCCACATCTCCCAATTGGTGAGGGGCAGTAGTGGAGAGAGTGGAGAGTTTCCCATACCTGGGCAGTGTGTTTATGACCGGCTCCAGTTTAACAGCAGAGGTCTCACTCCGAATCAGTCGAGCGGCAATATATTTTCATCGGTTGCGTAACGCTGTGTGGAAGCTATCTGGTCTGTCGCTCTGCACGAAATGTCAGGTCTTCTCGGCCACAGTCATTCCTTCCCTTCTCTACGCTTGCGAAACGTGGACCCCCCTAATGGAGCATCTTCGCCGGTTGGAAACATTTAGGCTGGCCCGCCTACCATCCATCCTGGGTTTAGCCAGGCTGGGTTGTGTGAGGAGCTCACAAATCCTTGAAAAATCTGGGCAAAGTCCCATCGGTGAGCTCCTCCGGCAGGCAAGGCTGCGTTGGCTGAGTCATGTAGCCCGCATGCCCAGCCACCGCATGCCTAAACAGCTTTTGTTCGGCCGGATCGTGGGGGCTAAACGGGCGCGGTAAGGGCTAGAGAAGAGATGGAGTGATGTGGTACAGGAGGACGTGGAGCTGAGTGGACTTGCCGATGACTGGTACCAGCGGTGCCAAGATCGGCCTCTGGAGGAGGCTTGTGAAGGACGCTACTGGGCAGTTGGAGGCAGTCGCCCTCCAACAACAACGGAGGGCGGAGGAGCGATGCTCACAACAGCGAGCAGAGCGCCGGGTGGCTAAAGCACATCAAGTTGGCACAGTAGGGGGCACAGGTGGTGAATCAGCCAGTCATCTCGGTCATCTCAGTCATTCGACCCGTGGCACCTGGGTCTGCCCCGTGACCTCCTGCCTGCGGGCATTCGACTGTTCACATGGCCTTAAGGGGCACATGGCCTGGCACAAAAGTCGTGGTGACGTCACCGCCACTTAGTGGCGAATGGCGTTTGTTGTTGTTGTGAGTAGGTGGGTGAGTGGGTGAGGTGAGTGGGTAAGTGAGTGGGTTAGTGAATAAGTGATGGACTGGGTGAGGTGAGTGGGCAAATGAGTGATTGGGTGGGTGTGTGAGTGGATAGGTTGAAAAATGGGTGAGTGGGTGGGTGAGTGGGTGGGTGAGGTGAGTGGGTAAGTCAGTGGGTGGATTAGTGAGTGAGGTCAGTCGGTAATTGAGAGAGTGGGTACGTGGTTGGCTGAGTGGGTGATTGGGTGGGTGAGAAGGTAGCTGAGTGGGTGAGGTTAGTGGACGGGTACGTGATTTGGGTAGGTGAAAATACTTCTTTATGAACTCGGGGGTTTGTATGATTTCAAAGTTCTCCCCTTTCAACAAGGACGGTCAGCGTGGTGCTTTTCAAGGTGTTAATATGTTAAAAACACGAAGGAACAACGTAGGGCAAGTCTGCATGAACTACACATCATGTTTGTGGTCAAATATGCAAAACACACATGCTCTGATAATAATGTATGCATTGTCTTTGAAACTGATTAACCTACACCAGGGCTGCAGCCTTCTTTATGTGTTAGACCAAAGAACGGCAAAAGGCGAAACAATAGAAAGGCAATGCATAAATAAAAGCAGGATTAGCTCCGTTTGAGTGAGCAGTTATATCTATGGAACCTTTTTGCCAGTATCCAAAATTATGATAATCAGAAGAAGAGGCATTTCCCTTTCTGGCAAAATAAAGGCTCCGACATTGCAAGGCATAATCGACCCACCTTGCTTGTGGTAAAGCATGATAAACAAACACACGCATTGGTGACAACATTGTACGTATTGTCCTCGAGTCGCCCAATAGGGAAAACAGTCCAAGTACAATGCAACTATCAAGCATTATTAGCTTACGGGGACACTTTTTTGCCATTATTAAGACGATGCAGCGTTACAATCATCGGTGTCTATTTGGTATTGTTGCTAGTAAGTAGCAGGCTAGCACCGTGGCACACGAGGGGTTGGGGTGGTCAGCGCACGTCCGACTGTCTCCCCAGTGTCGATGTTTACTACACACCGCACCAGGTACTCATTTGAGGCTGAGTCGGCCAAGGGGAGGCCCGGGCCCAGTTCAGATATTTGTCACCGGTGTTGGTGGCCGGGTTCGTAGCGCAGTGCTAACCACTAACCTCTGCGCCACCTCTCCCCATACTCATAGCACGACATTAACATTATCTTGATGCTGGTAACAAAAAACGGCCCCATAAAGAACACTGCGAGACCTGAGCTATTTAAATGCCTAGGTGTTGGCATTATCCTTGTTCCGTTCGCCTTAAGGTTCTGTGGTCTAACGCTGGTTTGGACGCGAGGCTGTGTCACTAAAATGAAAGCAGATGTTGAAAGTATTTACAACAACAATTGTAAGCTACACGGACTCACACAGCAGAGGCTCATAGTTTCCCTTCCCAAGCACCTTCGATTAGCACGGTTGGCTAAATACTGTGCGAATGAAGTTCAACATAAATAACAACATCCACCATTCGCCACTAAGTGGCACTGACATCACCACGGTGCTTGTGCCAGGCCATGTGCACGTTAAGGCCACGTTAAGTGTCGAACTCCCACTGGCAGGGAGACATGGGATAGACCAAGGTGCTTGGCTCGACTGAATGAGATGACTGGTGCTTTAGCCACCCAGTGCTCCGCTCGTTGTTGTGAGCGTCGTTCATCTGCCCTCCGTTGTTGCTGGAGGGCGACTGCCTACAACTTTCCAGTAGCGTCCTTCACAAGCCTTCTCCATAAAGGCCGATCTTGACACCGCTGGTACCAGTCACCGGAAAGTCCACTCAGCTCCAAACCCTCTTGTACCAGATCACTCCATCTCTTCTCTGGCCCAAACTGCGTCAGTTTCGCCCTTTCTAAAAAGCTGTTTAGGCATGTGGTGGCTGAGCCTGCCGGCTACATAACCAAACCATCGCAGCCTTGTCTGCTGGAGGCGCTCAACGATGGGACTTTGTCCAGATATTTCAAGGATTTGTGAGCTCCTCATACAATCCAGCCTGGTGAAACCCAGGATGGATCGTTGGCAGGCCAGCCTAAATGTTTTTAACCAGCGAAGATGTTCCATTAGGGGGGGGGTCCACGTTTCCCACGCGTAGAGAAGGGAGGGCATGACTGTGGACGAGAACACTTGAAGATTCGTGTGGAGCAACAGACCAGGTAGCTTCCACACAGTGTGACGTAACCGATGAAAAGATAATGCCACTCCACTGATTGGGAGTGAGACCTCGGCTGGTCATAAACACACTCCCCAGGTATGGGAAACTTTCCAATCTCTCCACAACTGCCCCATCACCAATTGGGAGTTTTGGGCGTGGAGTGTCTGATGGTACAACATACCCATCAATTTGCTTAGGTTTTTGGTGAGCCTGATGGTAAGGCCCCACCTCTTAGTGGCACGCTCCAGGCTCAGCAGCGCATCCAACTCATCCTCTGAGTGAGCAGCAATTACCAGATCAACGGCATAAATAACATGGTTGACCAATAGGGAGTCATCCCTTGGTATCCCCTGGCTATTGATCAGCCTCCCATTGTATCTGTACCAGATATAAATTCCTCCAGTACAGCCATCGAAGGTTTCACGAACTACGTGGTCTAGATAGATGTAAAAAAATGTAGGAGCCAGAAGACATCCTTGTCGCACCCCAAGGTGAACAGAGAATGGCTCCAACTTCTGGCCACGTAGTTTTACCCATGCCCGCTCACCATCATGAAGGTCCTTAATTATTGTGAGCAGAGAGTCAGGGACTCTGAAAGCACAAAGAACAACACAGAGCCCAGGCCTACTGAAGGTATCATAGGCCTTGACCAGATCAATAAAGCAGAGATACAGGTCTTTTTGGAATTCCCTACACCTCTGCTGTAGCAGACAAACATAAATTTGGCATCTGTGCAGGATCGCCCTTTTCTGAAACAACATCGGGGCTCTGCAAGCCTCTCTTCAGCTTACCTGGCAAGGCGATGTTGACTAATTCTTGCCAGGACCTTTCCTGGCACACTTAGGAGTTAGATTCCCCTGTAATTGTTACAGTCTGTGCGGTCCTCTTTTTAAAGAGGGCGACCACCAGGGCATCCTTCCAGTCCTGCGGAACCCGTCCAGTGGTCCAGACTGTTATTATGATGTCATGTAGGGCAGTCTGTGCACAAACGCCACCCTCCCACAGCATTTCACTTGGGAGATCAGCTCTCCCCGGTGACGTTCCTGGTCTCAGACTCTGGATCGCCTTCAGTACTTCCTCAAAATATGGCACCTCAGCCAGCCACCCACAGGGGGTGACTACTTCTTCCAATATTTGAGGCACGACAGCCTCTTCAGGGTCATCCCCACGTTGTCCCATGATTTTTTCCAGGCTCATGGATTTCCCCTACCACAAGACCTCATAGAAATGCTCAGCAAATCTGCCAACCTGTTCCAGGGGGTCGGAGGTTGGATCACCATTCTTTCCCCTCATGATGGTGATAGATGTGGCTCTGCAAGTTACTTTTTTTTATGGAATTAAAGAGTAATTTGTGATCGCGGGCCACTGAGGCAGATTTCATCTCCTCAGAAACCCGCGACCACCACCCATCCTTGCATCGCCTCACGGCTTCCCGATCTTCCAAGCAAAAGCTGCGGTAAGCCTCCTCATTCTCTGACGTAGGATGCTGTCGAGGGTTCAGTGTGGGCCTGTCGCTTTTTCTCAGCCAGCCTGAACACCTCCTCTGTCAGCTTGGGTCTCTGCAGAGGTCTGGGCCATGTACCCAATGCAGACATTGCAGCTGCATGACCCACTGTCCTAAACCTCGCGCATTTCCCCTCGGCATCAGGAGGAATGGGGGACGATGCCAACCCCAGATGCAAGTGATGATGCAATTCTCGCTTGAAACTTTCATCAGCTAGCTGAGACCAGGCCACTATTGGTTTTAATGGGGTTCTGTGTGTACACTCACCACCGGAGTGGAAAAATGACAAGTCAATGGTCAGATGGCAGATCAGCTCCATGGTAGGTCCTGGTGTCAAGGACATGGGCCTGTATTCGCTTCTCCGTCACTATATAGTCCAGCAAATGTTTTTGCTTGGACCTGGCGTGCATCAATAATGTTGTGTGGATGTGCCGATGCCAGAACAGCATGTTGGTAATTATAAGCCCATGGGCTGCAAAACAGTCTAGCAGCCTCCTACCGTTATTTTTGAGCTGATCTGGCCCATGCCTTCCAATCACTTCTGACCAGGTGCCAGCATCATGACCAACTCGGGAATTATAATCACCCAACAGGATGACTCTATTCCGAGGGGCCACTTTGGCTAGAACCTGTGACAGGTCATAAAAGGCATCTGACTTATCGGCCTTGGCTCCATCCCTCCACTGATGTTCATCTTCGGTGGGAGCATAATTTATCATGACCACCGCTCCTCGCCTCTGATTTATGGGAAGGCAAGCCCAAAGTAGCCTGTGGCTTACAGCTTCCCACACCTCACCACCAAGCTCCCATGCCCCCTTCATTCTTGTGTTCAGAAGAAGAGCCACTCCTTGTTGTTTGTCAGTCTCCTGCCCCGAGGGAATCACTGTCCACCTCTCGTGGTGGCAGGAGCCAGAGCCGGTCCACTGGACCTCCTGAATAGCATAAATATATAGGCTGGTACCAGTCCAGCTCCCGACAGAGGAGTGGCAGCCTCTCCTCCGCAGTGAGCATTCGAATATTCAACAGAAATATATACATAGGCTCTTACAAAGACCCATGGAATTACACAGAGAACCATAGACTTACACAGCAGTGACCCATAGTTGTTTCTCCTTCCTCCACACCTCTGACTAACACATTTGGCCATGTATGGAGCGGAATAGGTTGAATGCGCATGCATTAAAGTTGTTATGGACCGCAGTCAATGGATGATTCATTGCTTGATTGTACAATCTCCCGACCTTGACCGGCAATAAATCACCGGATATAAGATAGAAAATACGACCCTCCCTTGTGTTTGTGTGTGTATGGAGCGGTGGCGCAGCGGTTAGCGTGCTGCTTTTTGAACCTGGCAGAGACCCGAGTTCGATTACCACTCACGGCCAACACCAACATGAACAAAAACGATAATTTAAACAAGTCATGGTTCTCCCATAGGTCTATCAGCCTCAACTGAGAAGCTGGTGCGGTCGGTAAAAAAAACCACCACTAGGATCACAAAGACAGCCAAGCGTGGTGCTGGCCACCAACTCCCTCATGTGCCGGGCCGGCCTTCATAGGCTTTGCTCGCAAACAGCATTTGGCCCAACAGTCTGTTCAGTCCTATGGTCAGTGTTGAGTCTTTGGGCAGTGCTGGGTCTGTGGGCAGTGTTGAGTCTATGGGCAATGTTAAGTCTATGGGCTGTCTTTATTTTAAGCTTTCGTGACTGCAGGAATCCATACTCTTTGGTTATTTTGGTAAAGTCACGTAGATAGAAAATGAATAGATCACAATGTTTCGATTGCAACACAAGCAATCATCAGGTGAAATAAACACAGCAGGATAAACGCTGACATAACAGAAAGAGCTGCTGCAACAAGAGGTTATATCGACTTTTGGTGGGCCCAACCCAAGGATAAGTGGGCGGAGCTAGAGAAGGAATTTGTACGTAAATGTAAATGTAAGAGATCAGCATGTCAATGTGAGACGGCTCCAGCAACCGGGGGTTGTGCCAATGAGAAGATAGCATGTCAATGTCAGAGAGCCGGGCAACAGGAACAAAAAAACCCGCAAGAGCAAGAGATACAAATGATGAGAGAGAGACACACACAGAAAGACGCACAAAGAGACACACACAAAGAGACACACACAGAGAGAGACACACAGAGGGACAACCCACAGACA